>NW_025999900.1:16773748-16807005 GCF_001458135.2 Marmota marmota marmota
ATATATATATATATATATATATATATATATATATATATATATACACACACATATATATGTGTATATATATATATATAATGTCCATTGTCTATGAATCTATATCTACCTTTAAGACATTATGCTATTTGAAATAAGCCACATGCAAAGGTTAAATATTAGACAGTTCTACTAATATGAGTTACCTAGGATAGTCAAATTCACTCAGACAGAATAAGAACGGTGATTACCAGGGGTTACAGAAGTGGGGAACAGAGGGTTAGTGTTTAATGGGTGTTCAGTTTCAGTTTGAAAAGATGGATCATTTCGAGAGGTAGATTGTGCCAATGGTTGTGTGATAATTTAAGTGTACTTAATGTCTCTGAACTATACTCTTAAAAATGATTAAAATGGCATATATTATGCTGAGTCATCCCACATTTTTTAAGTGGAAGAAAAAAGAATGTCCAGTTTTTACATTAAATGTGAATTGGAAAATAAATACCATGAAGACACATAAAATGACCATTGGAGCTGGCAAAATGAAGACCTCTGGGATTCTTACATAATGCATTCTATAATATTTTGATTGCATTGGATATATATATATATATATATATATATATATATATATATACATGTATACATTTATATGTACATATATATGTATTTAAATTCTTGCATTTGTGCATTTATTAACTACACAGAGATTTTTCATTAGATTGTACATCTAATTCTTTATGTCTCCAGAAATTCTTAACATAACACAATTTACCTAGCTGAAATTAAAATTATTTATGGGAGTGAATCAAATTGATGCCCACTAAAAGAGAAAAATCAGTTTTAAATTTCAAAATTATATATGGGGCTGGGGATGTGGCTCAAGCGGTAACATACTCGCCTGGCATGTGTGCCCGGGGCGCTGGGTTCGATCCTCAGCACCACATAAAAATAAAATAAAGATGTTGTATCCACCTAAAACTGAAAAATAAATATTTAAAAATTCTCTCTTCTCTCTCTTTAAAAAAATTCAAAATTATAACTGATATAAAAATTGTGAAATGCTAAGTGTTTGAAATGGAGCCTGACTTATTGAATAAGCCAAACTTTCCATAACAAACCAAAATGCCACTTTTTTTATAATATATTAAAATCCCATAGGAATTATGGAACAATTTTGTTTTCTAATTTTTTTCCCATTTATGTATCTAGCTGTATGACTGTGTTACTCTTTTTTATTTCCATGTTTCGTTAACTTGATTATTATTATCACTCTATTTTTCAAATTTTTATTCTGGCTGTCTATACTTTCTTGTTCATATTTCCATAGAAATATGGAATATGGAATACCTAGTTGTAAAAGCATTCTGTTGTTGATTTTTTTGATGTCATATTTATTTATTATTGTTACTTTATAGGAAATTGGAATCTCCTTAATGCTTAATCCATCCAAAAGCATCATATGCCTTTCCACTTACTCATTTTACACCATCTGATAGATATATGAACATGTGGACATGTGGTTATCTTCATATAAAATCACTTATTAATATGAAGACATTTAATCTGTTGTGTTCCCATTTTCAATGGGTCTTTACTTTCAAAAACTCTCTCTCACCTTATATGTGGACACTATTGCTTTTATTGTTAATTTTATAATGTAAAACTAACATATTACTAATTTTTGTTATAAGTAGCTTTATGACAATTGTGTAAGATTTTGGAAGTATAAAAGAACCTGAACCCATTTCTTTCAGGTTATATATGAAATATATTTCATGTCAATCACATATTTAAATATGAAAAAAGCATAATATCGCTATGGTAAATTGTGGGAAAATATTTTTAATTATTTTTATATATTGCAGTGGGAAAAACTTTAGAACTATAATATAGTCTCAGAAGACATAAGAAATGAATGCTCCTATGTAGCATGAAATATACATTATGTAAAGCAGAAACTACTACACATAAAGAATAAGAATTCTTGCAGAAAAAACTAACTTTTATTATGGAATTTTCTCAAGTCATAAACCATATCTTTACAGAAAAATAATTTAAAAACTTAACTGCTAAGTAGACACATGTCAAACAATATTAACAAAGTATTCATGCAAAAAATTACTATCACTTTAAGAAAATGCAAGTCACAATTTTTTATACTTTTTTCTTTATCAGAATGACAGAGATCAATAAATTTGAAAACACGTCTGTTGAGTTTGTTGGGAAAAGTCAACCTCAAATAATACAGGTTGAAGTATAGCATAGTAAAATTTATATAGAAGGCATTTTGGAAAATCTACTCAAATTGTAATTGTGTTTTTTCCTTGATATGAAATTTTACTTCTTGGGATTTTTATGTGTTTTTATACTCATAGCATATTTTATCATACTTGAAGGCTTAAAACAACATAAATATTTCCTAGTAGGTATTAACTTTAAAGGTAAAAAATACAATATAATGTCATAAAATATGGGAGTTTTATGTCTCAAACTTTGATGTTCTTCCTTCAATATCCCTAGTTGTTTGGGATTATAAATTTATTTTATAATATTATGGTGTGCATCATAACCATCATAACACCCAGCTTGTTAATATAATTTAACTGAAATAAATTTTGTAAATGTTTTTCTCATCACCCCCAAATCACCTAATGTGCTAGAATAAAGTTCAAAATCAAATGCCATCACATTTCTTTAGATAATTCATGGTACAAACTCTACTGCTATGTTACATTATTTTCTGCATCCTGAGAAACTTTCCATCAGCCACTCTCAACAAGATGTAAAATTCTTGAAATTGAGATGATGAATTAGAAAGTCAGTGATATTTTATTAATCATTGGTCTATAAAAAACACAATGAGAATAACTAGGATAAAAATAAATTATTTGTTGTAGGCTGTAGACAGACTAGTGGGATTCAAGGCCAACAAGAATGAGATGATGCAGTTTTGAAACTGTGTGATGCCTGTTTAGTACAGCTGCTATAATTACATTTTCTAAAATTGGAAACTTGCTATTTTTAATATTTTCTAATTGCAGAATTTCTATGCTATTGGAGATAATTAGTGACTGACTTTGGCAAGTGCCACAGGATTTTTAGGCTAAATTATGGTACTTCTCTGAAAGGGAATATTTTGAATCTCAGGCAAATATTGACTATATTAGAGGCACCCTAAAGGAATACTCTGGAGAAATGATTGGCTAATCATAAAATATTCTTTATGAGCATTTTTTGAATAGTTTTTGTTCCTTCTTTCTTATCAAAAGATCTTCACCAAAATCAACTTTAAATAATCAGAAAATAGAAATCTATTTATAAATAAATAGATTTAAAAAATTATTCCCAGGGACTGATCAAACAGTGGAAGTTGTGTAAGAACACAACAGAGTATCATTTAGGAAAAGGGTTTTAAATGAATGTTGCTGAAATTTAAGTCCTCACAACATGTCCATATATGATGTTTTAAAAAACTCAAGAATAAAAGAACCTAGAAACGAAAAAAAAAGATTATTAAAAAGAGACAGAAGTTATTATATAATGTAAAATCACTGAAGTGACAAGAATTAATGCCTCCCACATTTATATATCTGTGAATTTATTGAGACTTAATTGTCATTTTCAGAAGTTTAATAACAATCAAGTTTATTCAAATGTTTTATTTAAATTTATTTTATTTTATTTTATTTTATTGGTTGTTCAAAACATTACAAAGCTCTTGACATATCATATTTCATACATTTGATTCAAATGGGTTATGAACTCCCATTTTTACCCCGTATACAGATTGCAGAATCACATTGGTTGCACATCCACGTTTTTACATATTGCCATACTAGTCACTATTGTATTCTGCTATCTTTCCTATCCTCTACTATACCCCCTCCCCTCCCCTCCTATCTTCTCTCTCTACCCCATCTACTTTAATTCATTTCTCTCCCTTGATTTTTTCCCCTTTCCCCTCACATCCTCTTATACGTAATTTTGTATAATAATGAGGGTCTCCTTCCATTTCCATGCAATTCCCTTCTCTCTCCCTTTCCCTCCCACCCTCATCTGTGTTTAATGTTAATCTTTCTCTCATGCTCTTCCTCCCTGCTCTGTTTTTAGTTGCTCTCCTTATATCAAAGAAGACATTTGGCATTTGTTTTTTAGGGATTGGCTAGCTTCACTTAGCATAATCTGCTCTAATGCCATCCATTTCCCTGCAAATTCCATGATTTTGTCATTTGTTAGTGCCGAGTAATACTCCATTGTGTATAAATGCCACATTTTTTTAATCCATTCATCTATTGAAGGGCATATAAGTTGGTTCCATAGTCTAGCTATTGTGAATTGTGCTGCTATGAACATCGATGTGGCAGTATCCCTATAGTACACTCTTTTAAGGTCTTTAGGGAATAGTCCGAGAAAGGCAATAGCTGGGTCAAATGGTGGTTCCATTCCCAGCTTTCCCAGGAATCTCCATACTGCTTTCCAAATTGGTGGCACAAATTTGCAGTCCCACCAGCAATGTACAAGTGTACCCTTTTCCCCACATCCTCGCCAGCACTTGTTGTTGTTTGACTTCATAATGGCTGCCAATCTTACTGGAGTGAGATGGTATCTTAGGGTGGTTTTGATTTGCATTTCTCTCACTGCTAGAGATGGTTAGCATTTTTTCATGTACTTGTTGATTGATTGTATATCCTCTTCTGAGAAATGTCTGTTCAGGTCCTTGGCCCATTTGTAGATTGGGTTATTTGTTTTCTTATTGTTTAATTTTTTGAGTTCTTTGTATACTCTGGATATTAGGGCTCTATCTGAAGTGTGAGGAGTAAAGATTTGTTCCCAGGATGGAGGCTCCCTATTTACCTCTCTTATTGTTTATCTTGCTGAGAAAAAAACTTTTTAGTTTAAGTAAGTCCCATTTGTTGATTCTTGATTTTAACTCTTGCGCTATGGGTGTCCTATTAAGGAATTTGGAGCCTGACCCCACAATAGGTAGATCGGAGCCAACTTTTTCTTCTATCAGACAGAGTCTCTGATTTGATATCAAGCTCCTTGATCCATTTTGAGTTAATTTTTGTGCATGGTGAGAGAAAGTGATTCAGTTTCATTTTGTTGCATATGGATTTCCAGTTTTCCCAGCACCATTTGTTGAAGATGCTATCCTTCCTCCATTGCATGCTTTTAGCCCCTTTATCAAATATAAGATAGTTGTAATTTTGTGGATTGGTTTCTGTGTCCTCTATTCTGTACCATTGGTCCACCCGCCTGTTTTGGTACCAGTACCATGCTCTTTTTGTTACTATTGTTCTGTAGTACAGTTTGAAATCTGGTATCGCTATACCACCTGTTTCACTCTTCCTGCTTAGAATTGCTCTTGCTATTCTGGGTCTTTTAATTTTCCATATGAATTTCATGATTGCTTTATCTATTTCTACAAGAAATGCCATTGGGATTTTGATTGGCATTGCATTGAACCTATAGAGAACTTTTGGTAATATCGCCATTTTGATGATGTTAGTTCTGCCTATCCATGAACAGGGTATATTTTTCCATCTTCTTAGAACTTCTTCTGTTTCCCTCTTTAGGGTTCTGTAGTTTTCATTGTATAAATTTTTCGCCTCTTTTGTTAGGTTGATTCCCAAGAATTTTATTTTTTTTGAGGATATTGTGAATGGGGTGGTTTTCCTCATTTCCAGTTTAGAAGATTTGTCGCTGATATACAGGAATGCCTTTGATTTATGCGTGTTGATTTTATATCCTGCCATTTTGCTGAATTAATTTATTAGCTCTAGTAGTTTTTTTGTAGACCCTTTTGTGTCTTCTAGGTATAGGATCATACCATCCGCAAATAGTGATAACTTAAGTTCTTCTTTTCCTATCTTAATGCCTTTAATTTCTTTTGTCTATCTAATTGCTCTGGCCAGTATTTCAAGAACTATATTGAATACAAGTGGTGAGAGAGGGCATCCCTGTCTTGTTCCAGATTTTAGAGGGAATGCCTTCAGTGTTTCTCCATTTAGAATGATGCTAGCCTGAGGCTTAACATAGATAGGTTTTATAATGTTGAGGTAAGTTCCTGTTATCCCTAGTTTTTCTAGTGTTTTGAATATAAAGGGATGCTGTACTTTGTCGAATGCTTTTTCTGCGTCTATTGAGATGATCATATGGTTCTTATCTTTAAGTCTATTGATGTGGTGAATAACGTTTATTGATTTCCGTATATTGAACCAGCCTTGCATCCCAGGGATGAATCCTACTTGATCATGGTGCACGATCTTTTTGATATGTTTTTGTATCCGATTTGCCAGAATTTTATTGAGGATTTTTGTATCTAAATTCATTAGGGATATTGGTCTGTAGTTTTCTTTCTTTGAGGTGTCTTTATCTGGTTTGGGAATCAGGGTGATATTGGCCTCATAGAATGAATTTGGAAGTTCTCCCTCTTTTTCTATCTCCTGAAATAGATTGTAGAGTATTGGTATTAGTTCTTCTTTAAAGTTCTTGTAAAACTCTGCTGTATATCCGTCTGGTCCTGGGCTTTTCTTGGTTGGTAGTCTTTTGATGGCTTCTTCTATTTCCTCCCTTGATATTGGTCTGTTTAGGTTGTTTATATCATCCTGACTCAATCTGGGTAGTTCATATGTCTTAAGGAATTTATCGATGCCTTCACTATCTTCTAGTTTATTAGAGTATAGGGTTTCAAAATAATTTCTAATTATCTTCTGTATTTCTGAATTGTCTGTTGTGATGTTGCCTTTTTCATCCTGTAAGCTAGTAATTTGGCTTCTCTCTCTCTTCTTCTCTTTGTTAGCGTGGCTAGTGGTCTATCAAATCTTATTTATTTTTTCAAAGAACCAGCTTTTAGTTTTGTCAATTTTTTCGATTGTTTCTTTTGTTTTGATTTCATTGATTTCAGTTCTAATTTTAATTATTTCTTGCCTTCTACTGTATTTGCTGCTGATTTGTTCTTCTTTTTCTAAGGCTTTGAGGTGTACTGTGAGGTCATTTATTTGTTGGCTTTTTCTTCTTTTAAGGAATGAACTCCATGAAATGAATTTTCCTCTTAGTACTGCTTTCATAGTGTCCCAGAGATTTCGGTATGTTGTTTCTGAGTTTTCATTTACCTCTAAGAATTTTTAAATTTCCTCTTTGATGTCTTCTGTAACCCTTTGTTCATTCAGTAGCATATTGTTTAATCTCCATGTGATGTAGGATTTTTCCTTTTACATTTTGTTATTGATTTACAATTTCATTCCATTGTGATCAGATAAAATGCATGGTAGTATCTCTACTCCTTTGTAATTGCTAAGATTTGCCCTGTGACATAATATATGGTCTATTTTTGAGAAGGATCCATGTGCTGCTGAGAAGAAAGTGTATCTGCTTGATGTTGGGTGGTATATTCTGTACATATCAATTAAGTCTAAATTATTAATTGTATTATTGAGCTCTATGGTTTCTTTATTCAACTTTTGTATGGAGGATCTCTCCAGTGGTGAGAGAGGTGTGTTAAAATCTCCCATGATTATTGTGTTGTGGTCTATTTGACTCTTGAACTTGAGAAGAATTTGTTTGATGAACGTAGCTGCACCATTGTTTGGGGCATATATATTAATGATTGTCAAGTCTTGTTGGTGTATGGTTCCCTTGAGCAGTATGTAGTGTCCTTGTTTATCCCTTTTGATTAACTTTGGCTTGAAGTCTATTTTATTTGATACAAGTATGGACACCCCTGCTTGCTTCCAGGGTCCATATGAGTTATATGATTTTTACCAACCTTTCACCTTCAGTCTGTGTATGTCTTTTCCTATCAGATGAGTCTCCTGTAGGCAGCATATTGTTGGATCTTTTTTTTAATCCATTCTACTAGCCTATGTCTTTTGATTGGTGCATTTAAGCCATTAACATTTAGCGTTACCATTGAGATATGGTTTGTATTTCCAGACATATTTGATTGTGTATGTTACTTAACATGATTTGTTTTTCCTCTATGATTAGTTTTTCCTTTACTGTACTATCTCCCGCTGTTGGTTTTCATTGTTATTTTTAATTTCCTCTTCCTGTAATGTTTTGCCAAGGATGTTTTCAAGAGCTGGTTTTCTAGCTGCAAATTCTTTTAANATAGCAATAGTTAGGAGATTGAAAGTGGGATAGAGAGAATACAAATGAACAAAAAAAGAAAAAAAATAACAAGGAAGAAAAGAGAAATAAGAGAAGGAAAAGGAAAGTAAGATAGAAATTAAAAAAAAATGGGGGGAAGTGGGGTATATGCAATTCCTCTATATTATATTACTTTGGTAATTCGGTTGTTCATGCACAGTTCTTGGTTTCACATATGTTGAAGTTGTGGAAGAGAGAGAAGAAAAGAGAGAAAGAAAGAGAAAAAAGAAAAAAAAGTCTCTCTGAACACTGTTTTCCTTGCTTCCAGTAGGTGGCGTTGTCTATTCCTAGCTTGAGCCTCTGTATTCAGGGTGGTGGGTATAGCCAGTGTGAAAGGAAATGAGCTTCCACCTGTATCTTCCCTACTCTAGTCTCTGAGGTAGAAACCAGGTACCTGTACAGTTGTTGTTTTGTGTTGATAGCTACAACCCCCAAAAGTTTGTGGGAAATATTTTGAGTTATCGCAGCTAAGGGTGGGGGAGTTGGAAACCAGGTACCTGGATCAGCAGCCACACCCCCTTTGATGGGTTTTAAGGGTTTAAGGGTTGATGGGCTTCCTCCGGACTAGCACATGGGGCTGGGCCGGGCTTCCTCCTCTGGTCTGGCTTGGCATGCACTGGGCAGCTTCCTCCTCTGGTCTCCATTTAATTGATAGACACTCATCACTGAAGTGCCAAATAGTGACAAACAAATGTAATATCAAATTTTAAAAAAATTATTTTATTATGCAATAATAAGAAAATAGAGGAAAAATAATTTCCTGGAGCCTTAGTTGGTACAAACCATGTAAATTAGGAAAAAGTAATGACAGGGTTGGCAAACAGACCCACTGATGTCCATTGTCCTATGTGAAGTTCAAGAAGAACACCTGCATTCTCATTACCAACGTATTAGCTGGGAATGTAACAAATAAGAAATCAAATGCATAGGAGAAAGAAGTAGTTGTGTTAAAATAGTAAAATTTGGTGGAAATCATTAATATTAAATCCATTAAAATTATGATATTTATATTTTCATTTTTTTAAATATTTGTTTCTTTATTTTTCCTCATTTTAAAATAATTTAGTAACTGGAAAATTTATTTGTAGGGAAGATGGAAGAAATGCCAAGAAATGCAGAGTGATTTGTACTAATTGAACACTTTAGTCAATGATGCAGTTTCATAGAACCATAGTAAAACCATTATATAATTAAAATGATTTTTTTCAGCAATTTCCATGTTAATCCTAAGGAGTTAAATTATATAACAATATGTGTTTTTGACACAAGAAAACTTTAAGAGAGTCTTATACCTAATTGTAAATTATAAGTTTAGATAATAATTAATTCTAATTAATATTTGAATTATATGGTTATCTTTCACCATTAAGTATATACATCTTTTCTGTTGTGCTCATGTCTTACTTGAAATGTCAAAATAAGTTTTTGATCTTTTCACCCATCTTGAAATGTATCATTATTTTAATTTTAGACTTATGTTTTAAGACCTATAACCATGCATTAGTCAAATTTAATTATCATAGTAGCAAAGTCTCTACAGAGGCCTATGAAAATTAACGGACTGTGCTTACCATACCTAGAATCTCATAGTTTCACACTATCCTATTAGAATAAGACAAATAATAAGAGTATAAAATAGAAATTAAATGTATAAATCAGCCAAAAAGCTTTTGGGAAAAGCTGCTCATAAACGAACACAAATTAAATGATTATAATTTTAGTTATTTAAGAGCCTCAGGATCTTTTTTTTTGGGGGGGTCAGATTGTAGAGGAAAATTCTCTATTGCTAAAATTATCATAAATGAACAAAATAGCATAAATGCTATAAATGGAATAAAATGTGATTCCACACCGAGTGTAATCGCTTTCTATAACTCAGCAATATTTTTAATATCTCCTTTGGTATTTTTCTCCTATAGTTAAAATAGTTACTTGTATGCTGCATTCTGTATTATTTTTATAGTACCCTGATGTTTACCTCCTGGATTGCTTTCTTTCCCTCAACCTTTCCTTTTGATTTTTCCTACATTCTTTTTTCATTACAAGTGGAATAGTGTGTGAGTGTCTTTATTTCCTTTCAATAAATCACAGTATAGTACCTTAGCAAGTGTTGGAAAAATATTCACTCTTTTGACAGTTCCTTATGTGACCTATTTTACAAATTCTTTCAACATTTAACGATCCTTGGAGACTCTTCAGCTTTTCAATGTTACTGTCAGTGTTAATAATTTATACTCTCCCTACATGAGAAAAGTGTTGGAGACATTAGGACTGGTAAATAAGAAAAATCAGAACAAGGATGTTATAAAATTTGGAGAAAGTTCAGAAATACTTAGTAGGAAAGCATCATGCTTGTGTGTTAAAATATAAAGGAAGTAGAAACAAAAAGAAGACGGTCAATGTGTAGTTTTTAGTTTTTAATAGAGACAATAGCAATTATTTATAGCAAATAATTTTAGATCTTAAAATTGAGTATTCCCATGTTTAATATATGCTATGATTGTATTATTTTTTACACTGATTCCTTCATTCTGAAAATATTGATTAGGTATTTTTACTGCATTGCAGATTTTATGCTAGTTTTCAGAGGTGTTAACATCTTCAAAGAAGTTAGGTAGGGGTAGTTGAGTAAATTAATCTAAAATCATCAAAATACAATTTCATAGTTATTATGTGGATGTGGGTTTTTATAGAAGGAAGAACACAAAACAGAAATGTCCCCTGTTACTTAGTATTTGGCAATGAAAGACTTCATTGAAAAGAATTGTGGTCTTATCTCACACTAGAGTCCAAGAAAGCAAAGCAGAGATAAGTACTACTGGCAAAATTTCAACAGGACATGTTGAAACAACCCAATTGTCTATCAAAGATAAATGCATAAAGAGAAAATGTGCTATGTGCATACAATTGGATATTATTCATCCTTAAAAAGAATACATAATAACAATACATACAACATGGATGAATTTTGAGGGTATAATGCTAAAAAAGTAATAGAATGATAAATACTGAATAATTCCTTGTAAGAGACACAAAAAATAGTTAAACTCATTGAAGAACAGAACCATGGTTACCAGAACATGGGAGAGAGGGAAATTAGAAGTTGTTAATTACAGGTGTTTTAGTCAGCTGTTTTGTTGCTGTACCCAAAAAACTTTACAAAAATAATTAGGAAAGAAAAATTTTCTTTGGGTGCTCACAGTTTCAGAGTTGGCAGAAGAAAGCAGCTCAGGACATGATAATCAGTAGGCAGAGAAAGACTAAACTTGGCTCACAGGGACAAAATATATACTCCAAAGTCACCCTCCTAATGAACCATCTCCTCCAGTCACACTCAAACTGGCTGTAGTTACCATCCAGTTAATCCCACCAGTTAGCTGGTTAATGAATGCACTTATTAGGTTAAGACTCTCACAATTGTCTTTGTTACAGCTCATCTGTAGGCCGTATTTAGAATTGGAAGCTCATCCGGATCATAAAATTGCATATATGGCTAGGCTTGATGTTTTTGCGATGTTGTGAGGATAACGACTATTCCCATCTTTATATTAATAGGAGATTGTGGCATAGGTAAGGAGATTCACACTGTAAATGCTGAAATAAGGGTTAGGGATGGTACAATAATGAATAGGATAATAGAAGATGTTAGAGGCTTGAGTGGCTCTTTGATGAACAATTTTATTGCATCAGTGACTGGTTGAAGTAAACTGTAGGGCCCTACAATGTTTGGACCTTTTCCGAGTTTTATATAGACTAGTATTTTCTTCTACTAGAGTTAGGAAAGCTATAGCTTCTAGGATTGGGACAATTAGTAGGAGTAAGTTTATTAAAAACATACATGTTAAGAACAGGAGTTGAACTTCTGGTAATAAAGTTTTAAGTCAGTTTGCCACTAAACTTTCTTGCATGAGCTTTTGGGGGACACTTCATATCTAAACCATAACAACAGGCATAAGGTTTCAGTAATGCAAAGTGAATAATTTCCATAGATATGCTGGTTAACAATTTGTGTACAGTTAAAAATATTGTATTGTACACCTAAAAATCTGTTAAGATCATAAATCCCATGTTCAATGTTCTTATCACAACAAAATGAACATTTTTAAAAGAGGAAGAGAAAAAAAAGAAGGCAAATATATAGATGTGTCATTATCAAAAATTAATCTTGTACATTGCTACCTGAAGTCATTCATGAAAAATAACTAGATTTTCACCAAATCATCATGGGAAAATATTCATGCAACCAGAAGAAGTGGCATAAGAAAAGGCAATATCATGAGTAACTGTAACTGTATTACTCTTGAATACATCCATGTCATTTTTCCACTGAGACAGCCCAATCCTGGACCATACTTTTACATCAATAACCTTTTTAAAAATTGTCTTTTAGTTGGTTTGTCCAGTTTTAGGTTTTCTTTTTCCTATTGCGTATCAATTTGTCATCATCCAGTGGAAATTCGGTTGCATCCCTACAAATACTAAAACACTTCAGTGGATTTTCCTTCACTTAGAATAAAATTCCCATGTATATAACATGGTTTTCCACGACATTTTTACCTCCAGCCTCTGTTTTCTCTTGGTCCCAAACTTAATGGTCTTATTTTTTCTCATGTGCCAATGTCTTTTCTTTAGCTATAACTTCATTGTCTAGCAGAATGTCTGAAACATATGTATAGAAAGTATATGCATACAACATTGCTCAAGAATATCTGTTAAGCAAGAAGAGGCAGATTTATAGATGTGTCAATGGTTATAATATTATCTATATAATATTTTATAGAAGGTTGTTATTTTTATTTCCTTTTTGTAGATGGGATGAGCTTTAGAAAGCCTTTCATGATTGGCCCCTGGATGTAAAACAGAAGTAGTCATATAGGTATTGACTAAAGTGCATTTTAGGAGAAGATGAAAGTAGCGATGTTTGGAGTTGTGAAACCCTGTGGTGTGGTGAGAGGAAGAGTAGGAATCTTGTGTCACTGGCAAATGTAATGTGTGTTTGTGTGCGGGGTGTGTGTGTGTGTGTGTGTGCTAGAGATAAAACTGAAAGGAAAGGCTTCACTTTGGCACCTTTTACTCTATTTGCAGTCTACATTTTATGTATGTCCATAAAAGTATATACCTTCATGAAAAGCTACTCTCCACTGTATCAAATCCATTTGTCCTTATAATGTCTGTACTTACTACGGGACATTTCAATTACAAATCCCATTCTACCAAATACTTAGTATTACTGTAAAAATTATTTTTATCTTCTTATGTTAAAATGTCCAAGTAACTTTTTTTCTAATTCAAATCTAATTTTTGGCCTCCAGATATATGACATAAAAACTACTGCCTTTTATTTCTCAGTGATTTTTCTTGATTTTTCTCAAAATCCAATGTACTCAGTACTGTTCTATGTCAAAGCATTTATTTTCTAAAATATTTTCATTAGCGTTTTATTAGTCCTTGTGAACCACTCAGTGAATCTTTTACTGAATAAGTGGCTCTAGAAAGAAGATACACTTTTTCTCCCCTTTTCAATAGGATTTTTTTTTGTTTCCCGTTTTCAAGGATCATAAGCAATGACCTGAAAGAAGGCGACCTGTTCTTTAGCACTTTCGATAAATAAAAGTTCCTCCTTGTTGTACTCTCCTTTTCATCCCAAGGCATAGACTTCAAATAGAAATGAAAACATATTGGTGATCTTATATTTATGTAGTTTTCTAATAGAAAATATAAAAGTACATTATTTTACTAGAATACATGGATAGTACCCAAGGATTCAAAATAACTAGAAATATATAACAAGCCTTCCTAGTAAGAATATGTTGGACATGGTCTAATAATGAATAAAAGTAATAATAATTATACAACAATAATAATGGTGGAATCTTTCAAACACTGTTCTAAGCATCTTAAATGGATAATTTCAAATTTCCATAGCTCTATGATGTTCATAACACACACTGTTTAAGTTAGTAGTCATGAATATATAAATAACTTCAGGAAAAACAAGTAAAAATTTATTACAAAATTATATTAACACCAGTCTGCAAGAAGCAGTAATTTTACATGGATGTGGTTTGCCAGAGTTTATATGCTTATATAACTGTAAGTAGGATCTCAATAATTATTCCCGCTTTCAAATTGACTTAATTAATCTAAGAATGCAGAGGCTTAAACATGCTTGGGGAAAGAATCACCGAGGTTGTGTTCCTGAATGCAGGCAGGAGTGGTGATGGTAGTGTGGTAATAGCACATCAGCTCTATGGATGTTATTGGTTATCACATTGCATAAGTGAATATAAGCAGGAGAGGGCAAGCAATTATGTATGAATATTAATGTTTTGACAAATGTGAAGATCCAGTTGTGTCTTGACTATGAGTTTGATTCATTTACATGTTTTCTTTATATCTTTGAGGATTGAGATAGTCAGATAAGCTGTAAGGTAATTTGCACACAATATTAAACAATAAATTTATGAACAGGTCAAATAAATGTTCAGCATCTATAAAATTTTCTTAACATTTAAAAACAAAGTTTTTAAAAGTTTTTTTTAAAGTCACAAAAGTATACTGTTATATACTCACAATAATTGTTTTTGAAATATCTGGTTTTAAATCAGAATACAATAACAATGATAAAATATTTATAAAACATTTTGCATTTCCAGTAATTTTGCTAGTTAATTTTCAATTTTGCCTCAAATAAGTTAATGGAGAGTAAAAATATTTTTTCTTCTCCTTGAAGTGAGAATGTAAAATGAAAATAAGTCAATAAATGATCTGTCAAACATCACTCTGTAATGTATTGGCTCTGCCAGAAATAGAACTCATATTACCTGTCTCCCAGTTGTATGCTGTGTTTGGTAGTTAGATATCTTTACTCTGTGTTTTCTCATAAATACTGGTTGTAATATTTATACAAACCAGACATTCATATTTGCTTATTAAAAAAATTAATACATAAAAATTAAATAACAGCTGCTTTATTGAATATGTATAATTTCTCATGCAAAATCATTTCTCAATTAAAACTCGTTATCACCTTAATATCACAAGGTGTTAGTAGAGTTATAAGAACATATTATGTCTAAAATAATTTTTTTCTATTTTAAAACTTGAATTGCTACATTGCTGCCAGTTTATACATTCTGTTCCCTGAGTAACATTTGGCGAAAATAAAAATTTCAATTCAATCTTCTATTCCTTAGCAACCAAAAAAACTATCATTTAATCATTGATACCTATAGAACTTTATATCAATGATACACTATTTTATAAGATAAAGAAAAAATATAACCATAGAGTGAATAAAAATCTGAAGATATAAGACTGTTTTTCAGATAGTGAGGTGTTAATAAACATCTACTTAATTAAAATTAATTCAATCATTAAAAATGAACAAGTAAATCTGTGATGAAAAATGTGTTCTCACTGTTAGGAACTAAGGTTTTTCGTGTGGGAGTCGGGGGCTGGTAAAAGAGCAAAAATTCACAGCTCAATTACTATGTTTCATTTATTCACTGTTTATTTCCTAGATTTTTCTTCATGTGGAATGTGTATAGATATAATTGTTCAGTAAATGAACAAACACATGAATGACAATAAAACTCCTTTTTTTCATTTTTATTTCTGTATATTTTCCACCTTAATATAAACCTATAGTTCAAAAGTTCAGTTCCTTTTCTCCTACTCTCAAATTACTTTTTTAATTTATTTAATTCAGGATTACACATTTCAGTAAATGAAAAAAAAAAATGATGTCCTTAACAGTCATTTCACTATATTTGACACTTTTTATTTAAGTACCAAACTAGATAATTTAATTTCTCTCCTTTGATAAAACACAGGTAGAATGCAAAGCTGTTTATTACTGCTTATGTTCTTTTCTTATCTGTCTTTATTGAGATATAAATGACAAATAAAAATTGTATGTATCTAAGGTGTGCAATATGATATTTATACAGGCACACTCTGTGAAGTAATTACTACAATGATTGCTGCAATTACTACAAGCTAAGTAACATATCCATCACTTTACCCAGTTGCATTTTATTGGGGGAGGAGTAACATTTAAGATGGGCTTAGAAAATTTCCAGCACACAATACAGTACAATTAGATCTCTAGAACTTACTCTTCCTGAATAACTGAAACTTTTTACCTATTGACAAAAATGTTTCTTTTCCCAACCCTTAGCCTCTGACAACGACCAACCTTACACTTCCATGTGTTCTTATTTAGATTCTACATGGATAAAAGATCATGTTGTATTTGTCTTTCCTGCTTGACTAATTTTGCTAAACATAATTTCCTCTAGATTCATCCATATTTTCACAATGCAGGATTTCCTTCTTTATAAAGGCTGAATAATATTCCTCTAGTTAGCCATTCTTCCATCACATATTCTAAATACATTCTTCTATCAATGGACACTCAAGTCCATAGTGTAACTATTGTGAATAATGGTTCAATGACCATGAGAATCCTGTGTCTCATCAGGTTGCTGATTCCATTTTCTTTTGATATATACCCCCAAATAAGATTGCTGGACCATATGATAGCTATTTCATCTTTTTTAGAATCTTCATAGAGTTTTCCATAATAGGTATACAAATTTGCATTCCCACGTACAATGTGCAATTTATTTCTTTTCTTCACATTCTAATCAATATTTGCTACTGTTAATTTCTAAATCAATTATTTTTCCTTTTTAAAACATTTATAAATGACACATACAAATCACATATATTAGTGGTGTCAGCTAATGTTTCCATCCATATACACATTGCATAATGTTCAAATCAGGTTAAATAGTAGATAAAGATCTCTAGTTCCATCTATGCTACTTCAAATGAAAGAATAAAATTATTTTTATGGCTAATTATTTTTTATGGTATTTCATTGTATTTATTTATAACATTTTTTATCCACGCATCAGCTAAGTGTCCACACTTAGGTTGCTTCCATTTTTTTTTTTTTGGCAATTGTGAACAATGCATCAATTAACGTGGGAGTGTAAATGTCTCAATATTATGATTTAATTTCCTTTGCTTACATACTCAGTCCTGGGATTGCTCAATCACATGGCAGTTCTATTTTTAATTTTTGAGAAATCTCCACACTATTTTCCATAATGATTGTTTCAGTCAGTTTTTCATTGCTGTGACCAAATGATCTAGCAAGAACAATTAGAGGAGGAAAAGTTTATTTTGGGGATCATATTTTCAGAGATCTCAGTCCATAGGAAGCTGACTCCATTCCTTGAGGTTTGAAGTGAGGCAGGGCCTCATGGCAGCAAGGTGTGACTGAGGAAAGCAGATTAGGGTTAGGGTACCAAGGAAGGGGTGGGAGGAGCTAAGAGAGACAGAGAGAGAGAGAGAGAGAGAGAGAGAGAGAGAGAGAGAGAGCCAAAAGGGGCAGAGAAGGGAGAGATATTCAGAGAGAGATTCTCCTTCAAGGACAAACCCCAAATCCCAAACCCCAAAGGCATACCCAGAGAGACTCACCTCCTCCAGCCATACCCTACTGGCCTATAGTTATAATCCACTTGATCTCTATCAGGGGATTGATAAATTAATGATTGTTTTAAGGCTCTCATAACCCAATCGTTTTTACCTCTAAACTTTCTTTGAGCATCTCACACATGAAATTTTGGGGGACACCACTATCTAACCATAACAGAGACTATACTGATTTACATTTCTACCATAGTGTGCAAGAGTTACCTTTTTCAACATACTCACTGGTTACTTGTTATATTTTGTCTTTTAGATAATAACCTTTCTTACTGGGGTATTACTTCATTTTGGGTTTGATTTGCATTTCCTAAATTATTCGTTATATGGAGTATTTTTTCATATATCTATTGCTATTTGTGTATCTTTTTTGTTTAGTAAAGTCTATTGCTTACTTTTTAATCAGTTTGTGTGTGTGTGTATGTGTGTGTGGGGGGGGGCGATTTAGTGTTGGATTTGCTCATGTATTCTGTATTCCTTGTCAAAGTTGTAATCAGAAAATATTTTCTCCCATTTTATAGGTTATATTTTTACCATTATGATTGTTTCCTTTGTAGTTCAGAAGCTTTTTAGTTTTATATAGTCCCATTTGTCCATTTTTTTAAATTTCTCATGATTTGGAAGTCTTCTTTAAAAATCTTTTTCCATTCCAATGTCCTGAAGCATTTTTATTTTTTTTTCTCAGAGTTTTATTGTTTCATGACTTATATGCATGTCTATAATCCATTTTTAGATGTTTATTTTGTAACTGGTGAAAAACAGGGGATGCATGTGGATATCCAATTTTCCTAGCAATATTTTTTTTTTTAAAAAAGACTGTCCTTTTTCAATACATATTTTTAGCAGCTTTGTTAAAATTCAGTTGGTTGTACACATGTGGGTATACTTCTAGGCTCTCCGTTTTCTTCCTTTGGTCCGTGTATCTGTTCTGTGCCAGTGCATGTCATTTTGATGGCTACAGCTTTGTATGTGTGAAGTCAGGCAGTGTAGTTCCTCTTTGCTTTGATCTTTTTCTTCAAAATGGTTCCTCTGTTCCTGGTTGTTTTGTGTTCCATAGAAATTTTAGGATTGATGTTTTTCTATTTTTGTGAAGAATGTAATTGATATTTTAAAAGGTTTGCATTGAATCTGTAGATCATTTTGGATAGTATGGACAGTTTAACAATACTTATTCTTCCAATCAATGAACATGGGTTGTCTTTCCTTTTTCTGTGTTTTCTTCAATTTCTTTCAACATGTTTTCAAGTTTATATTGTAAAAATATGTCACCTCTTTGGATAAGTTTACACCTAGGTATTTTATTTCTGTAACAGTTATAAATATGACAGTTTTCTTGAGTCCTATTTTAGGTAATTCTGTACTTGATAAATTAATTACATATGTGGTTATTTTATATTACCTATGTATTTTATTGTAATTACCTAGAATTTCGTATCTTTAGGTACAAACAACATACCTTTTTGGAACTTGTGCTTATTTTAAATACCCTTTGTCCCCTACTTATTTTTTATTATAATTTATAAGGTTATAGCACATATGTATTTCCCTGGAAAATCCAGTGAAATCTGAATATATAAATATGAATGTCATTTTAATTATATGAAGACATATTTGTTTGATAGTATTACTTAATTATTCCTTAATTTCTGATATTAGGAAACATAAAAAATTTAACTAAGCTTTACTGAGACTAAGAATGAAGCTATATTTTATAACATTTTTTTCTGTTTCAGATCACTTAACTCTATTTACTTAATCCTCACCCCAAATCAATAAAGTTATAATAAATATTGAATAAAAGCAACCAATTATTTTGTATTTGTGTACATTCATCTAATTACTTTTGATATGCAAAATTTACACATACTTACTATAATCCTTGATGTGTTAGGGTAGTTGTGATACAGTCAACAAAATCAAGGTAACCTATCTCCTAAATTTCCTTGTGTTATTTTGTGAGTGCAAGAGTACTTAACATAAGATGTATTCTCCCAATACAGTTTATAGAGCATGATTTTTAACTATAAGTAATATGTTTTACACAAGATCCTTAGAATTTATTCACCTGCAAAGCTTCAACAACATGCTCATTGAACAATAATTCCCCATTTCCCACATCCTATAGCTCTGGCATCCACCCTTATATTCTCAGCTTGTATGAGTATTTTAGATACATCATACAAATGGAAAGATGAAGTATTTGCCCCTGTACTAATGGCTGATTTGCTAATTGCTTTTTAATTAAATATCATTTATCCTCACCACAATTATTTGATATAGGATCTGCTCTTTTTCCATTTTTTGATAGGAAAAAAGTTACTCTAAATTACTTTCTCAACATCAGAGAGCTCATATTTTACTACCATCCTTGATGGCTTACCCAATAAGCTATTACTGACTAAGCCAGGAATAGGCATATATAAAGTTCTACCTTATTTATTATTACCATAACACCATGGTAGAAAGGAAAAAGCATAGATTTAGTGGCTGACAGACATGAGTTTGAGTCCTGATCTTGGACAATGCAATTGATTAATCTCTCTGATCTCATTTTATTGGTCTGCCAATTAAAGAATTATTCTGGTAACCTGGAGAAATACCTGAAAGTTAAGAGTGCTTTATAAATAAAAGTTATGCTCCTAATTTTAAAGTAGTACTTTAATAAAAAAACAACAGATTGATTTGGAATATTCAGATAGAGAATAATTTCAAGGAAAACAGAGATTAGATGTGCATTAGAAAAATATCATTCACATTGCTATAAAAAAGTCATTTTATTTTGTAAATCATTCAAAATCTGAGATTTCTCTAGATGACATTTGAGTACAGCCTCAGTTACCAAGATTTTATTTGATAAAGTTTATGGATAAATCTCTAAAAATTGAAAATCACAATTCTAAATAAGATATTTGATTTTCTTCATTCTCCATAATGATGTTTGATTTGAATGTCTGTATCATTTAAACACAAATGTCTCTATTATTCAAATCATCAAATTGTCCTAACATTCTAAAAAGACTTACATTGTTGCTAGAATCAAAGTGAAATCTATATTCAAAATGGATAATCAGGCTAGCATGGCTTTATTCTTAACAACATCTTTTTTATTTTATTAAATACACGACAGTGGAAGGCATTACAATTCTTATTACACATATACAGCACAATTTATCATATCTTTGTATATAAAGTATGTTCATGCCAACTCATGTCTTTATATATGTTAGCAACATCTTTCAGGTTCAAAGTGCCTAGGGTTAGATGGTCTTCAATATTTGTGGAGTATACTTAGGAGAATACTTTACATTTGAAACTTTGTCTCACAAATATGTGTCCTTGACATGACACTTTTTCCACAAAGGGTCAAACGCATAGACAAAGTCCCTTTTCTAAAACTATATATCAAAACAATGGAACCAAGTATCAAGAACATGGTGTCTTATTCCAAAATTCACTAAAATTTTTATTATCTTAATATTAATCTCATTCCCCTCAACTCCATTCTCTTTGAAAATCCTCTAAATTTACTGCTTTACCCTCTTATAACTTGTTATCATTGAACACATCTTATTAAGGTAATCCATAAGTAATTCTATTAAACTTGTCAAAGAATCATATTTAGTAGTGGATTAAAGTGATTATGTGAAAAAATTATCTGGACTTTTAAAGTCAATCAAAAATTCAGTATGTGAACATCTCTGAATATTTTTTCTTAATCTTAAATTATATAGATAACTTGCTCCGATTGCTTTTTGATATTAAATATAGAAATTAAAGTTACTTTCAAAATATTAATATGTAGCATGTATATTCATGCCATTATTTAAAAAATGACTAGTCTAATGAGCTGCTGACTGGAATGTTAGAATAAAGAATAATTTCAGGAAATTAGATATTAGATGTGAGTTAAGAAAATATCATTCTCGTTGCTATAAAGAATAATTCCAGCTGAGCATGCTCTCACATGCCTGTAATCACAGTGACTCAGGAGGCTGAGGCAGGAGGATCTCTAGTTCAAAGTCAGACTTAGAAACTCATTGAGGTCCTGAGCAACTCATTGAGACCCTCAATATATAAAAAAGGGGGGGTCTGGGATATATCTCAGTGTTTAAATCCCAGTACCAGAACAAATGTAATTTAATTTTATAATTCATTCTCAAGGTGCCATTTCTTAAGATGGCATAGTCTAATTTATCCTTTTTTCTATATGGGAACTTTATGGCTAATGATTTACTAATCATGTGTGTGAAGATAGTATATATAGAGTGTAACACTAATTTAAAAAAATGACATTTTATTGTTTTAATATATTTTGAGCAGATGAAAAGTTCTACGTTGTCTGTTGTCTCTCTACATATATGTATACATATGTTCATATGTGTATATATGTATATGTATATATACTTCTATGTGTATATATATGCTGCTTTTTAAAAATGAAATAAAATTATGAGCATTTGGTTTTGTAAAATGATCATATAAAGCCATTATCAAATTATCATCCTTTATTAAAAAGACTTTATGGGAATTCTCCTTACAAGTATTTGAAAAGTGGCTGAATTTAATATAATTTCATGACGATATCATGAAAGATTACTATACTCTTCATGTATTTTTAAGTATCAGAATTATCTGAGTTGTCTATTAAAAATGCACAAATTTGAAACTTACTTTATAAAGCCTGTTAAATAATATCACATAGGGAAAGACCTGGATATCAATATTTTACGTAACACAGATTTCAGGTGAATCTGACACACAACATGACTTGGAAATTACTTTTATAGAAAAAGCATTTATTTTGTATAAAGTTTAGGGCTATACTGAAGTTTCAACTAGCTTGCCAGTAATATTTTCCCAACATATAAAATACTTTTATAAGGGATCTTCTTCATTATCATGGGGTTTTAAGATTTTATGTTCTCTTTCTTTTTAAATCGAGCTATTTTATAAAATGCTCAGTAGAATCAGTGTGTACCACTTTTATCTGTGTAATATTCCATTAGAATAATGATAGATAATGTGATTATTCCTCCTACATCTTAGAACTTTTCATTTGAATTTTCATTTCCTTCCACAAGAGATAGTGCATGTCCCTGTCCAGTGATGTTGGCCTTAGTTTTATGATTTACTTCTACTGACAGAATGTGGTCAGACTGATGGTATACCGACACGGAGCCATGGTCATTAGTGACATTGTGTTTCTAACCTGTCATAACTGCTCTTCTGTTTCTTCTTTGGGAAAAAAATATAACCCTAATACTTTCTTCCTCTTTAATCCAGGCCCCAGAATAAACACATAAAAAGCAGAACCACCCTAGTCAATGCACATAAACAAGATTATGCATATAAGTTTATTGTTATTCATGGTTTGGAGTTTGTGATTGTTCGTGATGTAGCTCCATAATGTCACAAGTTTCCAATCCATACATCTATGATGGCATATTTAGGTTCTAATATTAAAATAATATTAAATAATTCCACTAAGATAATTTAAAAGTCCTGTATTTAAACTTTTACCAAATATTGATATTGGTTAATGTACTCTATTTAATAAAAAATATTAGAAATATTTAGAATTTACAATAATCCTTCTTTACTATTTCTTATTTATCATCTCTGCCACCTAGTATGGGATTGGGAACAGGGTTCATACTTAAACATGTGTTGAATAATTAAATATAAACAATGATTGGCTGAAACTGATAAATTTGCCTTTGAATTCTAGAAATGTAATATTTTATTGCTAAAAGGTACTAAATGTATGTTTGTATCTGTTTTTAATAAAACATTTTTGTATCATTTATGATAGTTCTTTTTAGGCCCCACAATTTAAAAAAATAAGACCATGTACAGTTCTAGTATTTTACCTGATTAACTGTGTAATATGTAAACTAATACTTCCAGACCAAGATAAGTAAATGACATTTTTAATTAAACCCATTTTCTGACATATTAAGTATTGTATTAGGATTCATTCATTAACAATCCCAGTAGTGCTCTGTTTTTTGTCATTTTGACAGTCAGTGAGCCACAAGTTCCAAATGAATGACACTTAAAGTTTCTGTAACAGTATGCTGAACAGGATTTTCTCTGTTAATGACTTATATGGTGTGGAATGTAAATAACTCATAACAACATAACTTAGATCATTGTGATTCTAGGCAGGTCTAAGCCACAAACTTCACTAGCAATTGTGTATTCTTTTCTGTGGAAAGACCATTCGATTTATTTGAGCATGTTTGATTTTTTACAGTGCCAGTGGCAAAGTTCAAGTAATTGACAAGCATTATAAAAAGCAGAATAGAACACTATGTCCTTATCTCAGAAAGTACATATAAATATGTTTTGTAATCCATAGCAAGTTGCTAAATTTTAATGAATCTTCTTTTGTTTTGATGTACTAAATCGAAGAATAAATGTAGTTCATTAGATTATGATTCTATTACACTTCAGCTTTGAAGTTGTTCCTGATATCACCCTTATCATGAGAAAACTTTCTTATCATTTTTAATCCAATGTGCAACCTCTCATTAATTGTAAACCTCACCACTCTTAGTGAATCTATTGAGATGCTCTCCCAAGTAAACTCCTCTTTCTACTAATTTCTTTTTAATATTTATGACTTTGGAAAAAAACTGAATATGCTTTGCCTGCCTCTTCCATCTGATTGACAGTCTTCCAATAGCCCCTCTGTTTGAGTTGCATTCTGTGACCACGTTTACCATCTTCCTCTTTGGGGCTAAACTTCAGATGCTTTCCCACTTCCATCAGTGATTTCACCTTATGCATCACCATTTTCTACTTTAACTTTCCTCTACCATCATTTTAGAGATCTCAAAAATAATAGTAAGAACTCTTCTATAATTCTGGTTTCAGTGTTCCTTGAGTTTCTTACAGTGGTTTTCAGTGTACTTTAGGAAACTTATAATTAACATCAAACAGTTAAAATATTGTATTTCTCATATTTTCAATTTTCCATTACTACTTATCTATTCTTTCCCATCATTCCCACACCATCTTTTATACCATTTTTCTCATGGTGATACTTATAAAATTGACTGTTTCAAACAGTATTTCTGTTTCATTGTGTCTCCCACTTTTACTTTACCCAATCTTACTTCCAGAGTCATTCACCACAAGGTACTCATAACCCTGGATTTTTTCATCTCTTTTTTCTACAGTTCATGTATTCCAATTGCTAGAATCTGATGACCATCACTATTGGTTTTGCCATGACAAATCATATTTGTTTCTTAAGTTGTAGATAGGTTATGACTTGAGTCATCTGTAACTTTTGTGTACTATAATATTATCTGATTTCTTACCATGATTTGATTAATTTTATTCATAGCTTGATGCTAAGTAGCCTTCCCCTGTCTGGCTATCCTCACTAGAGCAGGGAAGTACTCTCATCTTCACTTTTTAAATATTATTAAATATATGCACATTTTCCCCAAGCTAACTGGGCAACATCTGCTTACCCACAGAAGAGCACCAATAGATTATCAGACCTGTGAAATCTCATACTAAACTCTTACCCTCACTGTTGTTTTACCTCACATCTATAGATTTTGTTCCTTGTTTGACCCTTTTTCTATCTCTAAGTTCATCAATTTTAGTGTACTCCAAATCTGTGTTCTATTATTAGAGATGGGTTTTTTTTAAGAGATATTCTTGGATGGTCCCAAAAGTCATATACAAAGTTTTAGATGTAGACATGCTGGGGACACATTTATTTCTAACAGATATAACTAAGGGAGATATAACAATGTTAGCACTGTTTTCTGTAATGGAAGTCCTATAATTTGTGAGATGAACTCAGGCTTTTAATTTTTAGTATTAATGTACATTGAAAAATCAGAAAAGATACATATCAGCCCCAGGTATAACATTGACATTAAACTTATTTTATAAAATGTCTGTTTCTCAAATACTTATAAATTACTTTATAAAATATTCAACTGTTATCTAACTCTACATCTGACATAAGCCATGTGTCACATGCACTGTTGCATATATAATAAATAGATGCATAATAAATATAGTAAATAGGAGCATTTAGCAGCAATTGCAGATACACAGTGTTGCTGAAAGAATCAATAGTGATGTAATAATAACAGATGCCCCTTGGTTGTCATCTCCTTTTATTTACCATGTAGGTTCTATATGTTATCACATCTTTCAAGATTTTAGTGTCCTTTTTATTAGAAAATGATGAAACTATTATGAATTACTTCATGACATCAAATGGATAAATTAGTTAGTATGTGGAACATGCTTCTAATAGGACCAATCACACACACACACACACACACACACACACACACACACACACACAGTGTTAGTGTGTTGCTCACTAAATATTTCCTTGCAGTCTTACCTTTGACCTCTACTGAAGCTGCTTTCCAAACCTAACCAACTGATGACCTGATTTGTAGACCCTACTTAAGTCCTCTCTCAGACCTTCTAAAGCCATTACTTCTCTTTTCTAGTCCATCCTTTTCTTGGTATTTCTGTATTTATCACACAATACTGGTGAGATTTATGCCTTGTAGCAATTGCAGTTTACTGATGCTTATTCTCTTGAGGAATCTATGCCTAAGTTTGCTCTCTACATAAAGCTCATCATCCTCTGTGATTCTGAGTCTGGTGGATCTGTTTCTGATCAGCCTATAGCAAGCTGACCACAACAAAGGCTGCCCTGATTATAATCTTTAGAGGCAGCTCACTCCAGACCAAAATATGATAATGAGCTTTCTCTAACCTCAGCTCACTTTCCTTTTCTTCTCTCTCACTTCAAATAGAGCGCCATAAAGAATATTTTGCATTCTTTATATGATCTCCTTCATTTTCAAATCTGAAATAATGTAATTTTTTTGACATTCAGTCAAATCTTATTACCATTCCATCATGTTAATTTGAATATCTGACGTCACTTTCTCTACACTGGAGCAGTTGTTAGAACATATTTTAACATCAAATATCTTGCAGATCCTATCAGAAGGCTCTGACCCCGTAGACACACAGTATAATTTGATTGCATGGACTACAGAGGACAAAAATACTTCTGAATGAAGTAAGAAAAAGGTGATAAAAGGCCTGGACAAGTCTCTGAAAACAGTGTTGTAACTCAAGCTGAGATTGTCCATGTCCAGGAAAGACCATGACTTTCAGCAGCATGTAATTAAAAGGGTTCTACATTTTCTGTGCATATTGTCTAATTATTAATAGGTGACATTATGTCCTCACTCCCAACTTCCTCCCGTGAGGAAATGAGGATGTTTCCTGACCCAAAATTCATAAACCAGGGAAGAGTCCCAGCTAGGTGTCTCTTCCTTGCCATTGTTTATGTTTTACAGCCCTCCCGTCCCTCCAAAATCTGTCACTACACCCCACCCTTCCTTTCGCTTCTTTTTATAGTAATTCTTGATTATAAATCTATTAAATATGATTTATTATGTCAAAGTTATACAAGCACATAGTTTCAAGAGTTAGATGTTCTACCTCTTAGATGTGTGTTTGGGGATACGATGGTACCCCCAAAAGCAACTGTGACTTTCCCACCTGCACTCTTCTGGTTTTCTGCCACTCTGTGTACCTTGTTCCCTGGGATAACCTTTACATTATCAGGAACTTACTATGTGCTGAAAAAGAGAATGCACTGTGGTCAGTATTTTTAAGCATTTTGTAACATAAGGGTTTTTTTATGTCTTATTAATAACATTTGAATTAAATTACCTTCCTAGAATTTCCAGGTTTAAATATAAATTTAATGTTTTAGAGTTTGTATTGTCAATCCTGGTGTATATATTTTGTTCAGTTATTTTGACTATGTGTATGAACATTTATTAATTTATGAATTTCTTCAGGAATTAATTGTCAGGTGCTTACCTGTAACCAATATTGTTTGTTCTTCTTTCTTTTTTAAACAGCTACACAAAGACATAAAAGTCGTACATATTAATGGGGTACTATTTATCTTTCTTTTGTGGTGAAAGCTTTCAAAATTCTACCTTTTATGAGATGTGCACTACTTATTTGTTACGTATATTGTATAATGATACTACAGAGGTTTTTGGTCCTACCTGAATGTAATCTAGAACTCATTGATTAAATTTCCTCCATCCCCACTGACCCCTGACCCTGGTACCTGGTAATCACCATTCTACCTTCAACTTCTTCTTTTTTTTTTTAAAGAGAGAGAGAGAGAATTTTAATATTTATTTTTTAATTTTCAGCGGACACAACATCTTTGTTTGTATGTGGTGCTGAGGATCGAACCCCGGCCGCACACATGCCAGGCGAGCGCTCTACCGCTTGAGCCACATCCCCAGCCCCTACCTTCAACTTCTTAATGATCAAGTTTTTAAAACTCCACTTATGGGTGAGACCATATGTACTTGTGTTTGTGTCTGACTTATTTTCCTTAACATAGTGATCTCTAGTTTTTCAGTTCCATTCTTATTACCACAAATGACAAGATTTCATTCTTTCTTGTGGCTGAATAGTATTCCATTGTGTATATGTAAAGCATTTTCTTTATTAACTTATCAGTTGATGGACATTTAGGTTGTTTCTATTTCTTAGGTATTGTGAATAATGGCTGTGATGAACGTAGGGACAAAGATAACTCTTTGACATACTGATTTAATTTCCTTTGAATATAAATCCAGGAGTGTGATTGCTGGACCGTATGGGAGCTGTCTGAGGAAACTCTATACTGTTTTCCATGATGACTATACTAATTTATTTCCCACCAGCATTGTTCATGAGTTCCCTTTTTTACCCTACATCTTCATCAGCACTTTTTGTCTTTTAAATAATAGCCAATAAATGTGTTTTTATTGGGGAGAGTTGATATCTCATTGTTGCTTTGATTTGCATTTCCCAGATGATTAGAGATGCATATTCATCTCCTTGACTAAGTTAATTCCCAAGTATTTTATTGTTTTTTAGGCTATTGTAAATTGGATAGCATTTATTGAGAAGACTTTTCTTTCTTTAATTCATATTCCTTTTAATGCTGAGTAATGTTCCATTGTGTATATATTACCAAAGTTCACCTATCCATTCATCTACTGAAGGGCATCTAAGTTGGTTCCACAGTTTAACTATTGTGAATTGTGCTGCTATAAACATTGGTGTGGTTGTGTCCCTGTAGTATGCCTTTTTTAAGTCCTTTGGGTATAGACCCAGAAGTAGGATAGCTGGGTCAAATGGTGGTTCCATTCCCAGATTTCCAAGGAATCTCCATACCACTTTCTGTATTGGCTGCTGCAGTTTGCAGTCCCACCAGCAATGTTTGAGTGTGTCTTTTCTCCACATCCTCACCAACACTTATTGTTGTTTTTATTTTTAATAGCTGTCATTCTGACTGGAGTGAGATGAAATCGTAGAGTAGTTTTGATTTACATTTCTCTAATTGCTGGAGATGTTGAACATTTTTTCATGTATTTGTTGATTGATTGTATATCATCTTCTGAGAAGTGTCTGTTCAGCTCCTTGGCCCACTTATTGATTGGGTTATTTGGGTTTTGGTGTTAAGATTTTTCAGTGCTTTATATATCCTAGAGATTAGTGCTCTATCTGATGTATGGGTGGTAAAAATTTGTTCCCAAAATGTAGGCTATCTATTCACCTTACTGATTGTCTCTTTTTCTTATAAGCTTTTTAGTTTGAATCCTTCCCATTTATTGATTCTTGATTTTAATTCTTGCGTGATAGGAGTCTTATTAAGGAAGCTGGGGCCTAATCCCACATGATGGAGATTTGGGCCTACTTTTTTTTCTAATAGGTGCATTGTCTCTGGTTTAATTCCTAGGTTTTTGATCCACTTTGAGTTGAGTTTTGTGCATAGTGAGAGATAGAGGTTTAATTTTATTTTGTTACATATGGATTTCCAGTATCATTTGTTGAAGAGGCTATCTTTTCTCCAATATATGTTTTTGACACCTTTGTATAATATAACTGTAGCTATGTGGTTTTGTCTCTGTGTCCTCTGTTCTGTACCATTGATCTACCAGTCTATTTTGGTGCCAATACCATGCTGTTTTTGTTACTATTGCTCCATAGTATAGTTTGTGACAAATTCTCTGAAAGAGGAATGAAGAAAACTAACCCATTTACAATAGCCTCAAAAACAATAAAACATTTGAGAATCAACTCAACGAAAGAGGTGAAAGATCTCTACAAAGGAAACTACAGAACTCTAAAGAAAGAAATTAAAGAAGACCTTAGAAGATGGAAAGAGCTACCTTGTTCTTGAATAGGCAAAATTAATATTGTTAAAATGATTATACTACCAAAAGCACTATACAGTTTTAATGCAATTCCAATCAAAATCCCAATAACATTCCTTATAGAAATAGAAAAAAAAAGTCATGAAATTCATCTGGAAAAATACAAGACCCAGAATAGCTAAAGAAATCCTTAGCAAGTAGAATGAAGTAGGCGGCATCACTATATACCCAATTTTAACAGAAGCATTTATTGAGAAGTCTTTTCTTTCTCTAATGCATGTTCCTAGCATCTTTCTTAGAAATCAGTTGGCATGTAACTATACTCTGTTAGCCCCTTAGGAGGATTAGGCAAGAGGATTCCCAGGTCAAGGCAACCCTGGGAAGCTTAGAAAGACTGTCTCAAAAAAATAATAATAAAATAAAAAGAATTGGGGATGTAGCTCACTGGTAAAACACTCTTAGTTTCAACTTCCAATACTAAATAAAGAAAACTAAGAAAACAAACAAAACCAATTGACCAGAGATAAGTGAATTTTCTTCTATTTATTTTTATTTCTCTGAAGATCATCATTAGTATTTCGATGGGGATTATATTAAATGTGCAAGTCACTTTGGGTAGCATGGACATTTTTAAAATATCAATATTTTTTAATACATTAGTAGAGAATATCCTCCCACATTTTTGTGTCTGCTTCAATTTCTTTAATTAATATTTTATAATTTTTATTGTAGATATCATTCATGTCTTTGATTAAATTTATTCCTACATAGTTTACGTATTTTTTGTACAACTATTGTAGTGGGATTATTTCTTAATTTCTGTTTTACATAATTTGCTTTGGCATATAGTGGTGCTACTGATTTTTGTACATTCTCTTTGTTTTTTTAAATATTTTTTGTATTGGTTATTCAAAACATTACAAAACTCTTGACATATCATATTTCATACATTTGATTCAAGTGGGTTACGAACTCCCTTTTTTACCCCAAATACAGATTGTAGAATCACATCAATTTTGTACATTGTCTTTGTGTCCTGCAATTTTGCAGAATTCATTTGTTAGTTCTAATGGGGTTTTAGAGTAGTTTTTGTGTATTTTATATATAAACTTGTGTCATCTGCAAACAATGATAATTTTACTTCTTCTTTTCTAATGTAAATTATCTTTATTTCTTTCTCTTTCCTAATTGCTGTGTCTATATCATCCAACACTGTGTTGAATGAATGTGGTGAAATGGGCATCCTTCTTTTTCCAGATCTTACAGAAAAAATCTTCAACTTTTCCCCATTCATTACAATGTTATTATAAATGTCCTTTATTGTGTTGGTGTTCATTCCTGGGGGTGTACAATATGTACTCACCTTGTCAATGTACATGCCAAATTTGTTCAGCCTATTTATCATGAAGGAATATTGAATTTTACCAAATGACTTTTCTGCCACAATCATTGAGAGAGAAGGTCTTATCCCAGGCATTATGTAACTTGTTTTCTAGTTTTGTTGTAATCACATTTTTTTTCTCACTCCCTTACTGTTTTCCTTGGTGATTACTCTTGTAGTATTTTTTGATTCCTCACTTATTATTTTTAGTTTCTCTATTTCATGTTTTTGCTTATGGTTACCATGGGACTTACAAAATACATCTTTTGAATTTAATGAACTGGTTTGAAATGATAGCAACAACATGATCATAAAGTTAAAAACAGAAACATACTAATAACAGAAAATGTACACATAAGACAACTCTCCAGTTGCATATCATTCCTCTCCATGTTTTAAATTCTTGATATCTAATTTGCATCTTTTCTATATTTGCTGTTGTTCGGTGTATTAATGTAGTTATTATTTTTAAATTTTCGTCTCCATACTAAAGTTTTTTAAAAAAAAATTTTAGTTTTAGGTGGACACAATATCTTCATTTTACATTTATGTGGTGCTGAGGATCAAACCCAGTGTGTTGTGCATGCTAGGTGAGCGCTCTACCACTGAGCCACAACCCCGGCCTCCCCAATTTTTTTTGTGAACTACACGGACAATGTTAGAGCATTCTGAATTTGTGTACTTACCAGTAATTTGTAAACCTTTTAATAGATATCTTCTTACTCATTAACATCTCTTTCCTTTAGTTTGAAGACTTTCCTTCAGTATTTCTTGTAAAATGGTTTTGGTGGAGGTGTGTTCCATTAGCTTTTGTTCATGAACATATTTATCTTACCTTCATTTCTAAATGATACTTTGCTGGATAAAGTATTCTTTATTGACTGATTTTTTTTTTCCTGTCAGTACTGGGAAGATCTTGGGTCACTCTTTGTTGGCCTGCAAGGTTTCTGTTGAGAAATAGTTGTCTGTCAAGTGAGTTGCAGCACCCCTAAGTGTTACTTGTTGCTTTGCTCTCTCAGCCTTGAGAACCCTTTTGTTCCTTACCTGTGACAGCCTGATTACAAAATGGTCTTGGGATAGACTTAGTTAAGTTTGGCTGATGACCTTTGACCTTCCTTTATCTGAATATTTGTATCTTTCTCTAGATTTAGAAAGTTTTCCATTATTTCTTTTGTCACTCAATTTTGTCACTCTCAATTTTGTCACTCTCAAGTTCTTCTCAAACTGTAATCCAAATATTTGCTCTCTCAATACTGTCCTAAAGTTTCTGTAAGATTTCTTCTTTCCTTTTCATTATTTTTTTTTCCTCTTCCAACTGTGTTTTCTTCAAGTACTTGTATTTCAGTTCACTATTACTTTTTTTCTGATTTATTTATGTTGCTATTGGTGTTTTTTTTAATCTCATTTTCAATATCATCAAATATTTTTTCAGGCCAAGAATTTAGTTTGTAATAGCTTCCATTCCTGTGTTCAGTTTTTATTTCAGACTATTAAAACGTTTCTCTGTGTTTTCTTTAACCTTATCGAGTTTTCTTAAAACAGCTTTTGAAAATTCTCTCACAGGCTGGGATTGTGGCTCAGCATAGAGCACTCACCTAGCACGAGTGGGACCCAGGTTTGATCCTCAGCACCACATAAAAATAAAGGCATTGTGTTGCGTCCATCTACCCCTAAAAAATAAATATTAAAAAAAATTCTCCTACGAATTCTCTCAGACTGGTTACCGCCTGCTTAGTTTATGGAACCTTATTTTGAATATTTGAAGTCATGATTTTGTGAAAGTCTTGATGGTTTTTGGTATGTAATATAATCAGATATATATTTTAGTCTTCCTAATCTAGCTCAGTTTGTGCCCATCTTTCCAGAAATTCTGACCAGGCTGCTTCTTTTCTCTAAGCAGGTAATCACTTCCAGTATTTCAGCAGTAGATGGTGTCCAGTTCCAACTTGAATAAGAGTCCTACTATTGGTGTATTGTCTTTTTTTTTTTTTTTTTTTTTTTTT
>NW_025999900.1:16808485-16882687 GCF_001458135.2 Marmota marmota marmota
TGCATTTTTTTTTTTTTTTTTGGAGAGGGGGGTTGTGGGAAGAGTAGCTGCGATTGAACTACTCAGGGGCACTTGACCACTGAGCTTCATCCCCAGCCCTCTTTTGTATTTTATTTAGAGACAGAGTCTTACTGAGTTGATTGGTGCTTCCTCATTGCTGAGGCTGGCTTTGAACTTGCAATCCTCCTATCTCAGCCTCTCAAGAGGCTGGGATTACAAGGCATGTGCCACCGTGCCTGGCCTGCCATGCTCTTTCACCACAATGCTCTGCCTCATCTCAGATCCAGAGCTAAGGTGTCATCTGATCATTACCTGAAATTTATGAGGCCATGAGCTCCAAAGGAGCTTTTCATACTGTGAGTTGTCCTTGTCAGGTAATTTGATTGCAGTAAGGAAAAGCTGACTAACACAGTGTTGTATATTAGATAAATTTTAACAATCATATAGTGACATTTATCCACTATTCATAGTAACATACAGAATAGTTTCAATGCCCAGAAAACACTCTACTCTGCCTGTTTTTTCTCTCCTTTCCCATCAAACCCTTGTAATCACTAATCTTTCTATTGTGTTCATCGTTTCACTTTTTCCAGAATATAAGAGGGTTGAAATTATAGGGCATGTATTCTTCTCCAACTGAGCATTTTTCACTTAGTACTATTCACTTAAAGTTACCACCATTGTTTTTGTGGTTTATAAGCTAATTTATTTTTAGTGCTCTATACTATTCCTTTGTCTAGATGAATCACAGTCCCTTTATCCATTTGCCTCCTGCAAGACATCTTGGACACCGTCAAATCATGACTATTATAAATAAAGTTGATAGAAACAATCATGCATAAGTTTATGAGTCAACATTGTTTTTAAAATTTTATTGTAAATTGATAAATTGTAATTTCATATATTTATATAGTACAAAATGATGTTACTCATTTGGATAAATACCAAGGTGTGTACCCTGATGGATCATGTTAGGTTATCCTTAATTTTATAAGAAACTGCCAAACTATCTTGCAAGGAGACTTGCCACTTTGTATTTCTACCAGAAATGAATGAGAGTTCCTGCTGCTTTTCACCCTTCCCAATGTTTTCAGGGTCTGAGTTGTGACTATTCTAATAACTCTATAGTGGTTTCTCATTGAAATATTTTGTTTGCTCTTTGTATATCTTTGCTAAAGTACTTGTACTGGTACTATATTTTTAATTGGGTTGTTAATTTTCTGATTATTGAATTTTAAGAGTTTTTTCCCAATGTTTTGGATAACAGTCCTCTATTGGATATGTTCTTTTTTTTTTTAATTGGTTGTTCAAAACATTACAAAGCTCATGACATATCATCTTTCATGCATTTGATTCAAGTGGGTTATGAACTCCCATTTTTACCCCAAATACAAGTTGCAGAATCACATCGGTTACACATCCACATTTTTACATAATGCCATATTAGTGACTGTTGTATTCTGCTACCTTTCCTATCCCCTACTATCCCCCCTCCCCTTCCCTCTCATCTTCCCTCTCTACCCCATCTGCTGTTATTCAATTCTCTCCCTTGTTTTTTTTCCCTTTCCCCTTACAAACTCTTATATGTAATTTTGTGTAACAATGAGGATCTCCTTCCATTTCCATACAGTTTCCCTTCTCTCTCCCTTTCTGTCCCCCCACTTGTCTCTGTTTAATGTTAATCTTTTCCTCCTGCTCTTCCTCCCTGTTCTGTTCTTAGTTGCTCTCTTTATATCAAAGAAGACATTTGGCATTTGTTTTTTAAGGATTGGCTAGCTTCACTGTTCTTGTAAGCAATCTGTGACTTCCCAATTTTCCTGGCAGTATCTTCCTTAGAGGAGATATTTTTAATTGTAACAAAGTCCAGTTTATCAATTATTTATTTTATAAGTTGTGGTTTTTATGCTGCATCAAAAAAGTGATTGTTATATTGTTTTAATGTGTTCAGGCTGCTGTAACAAATATTATCGAATGAGCAGATCATAAACAACTGAAATTTATTTCTCACAGTCTGGAGGCTGAGAAGTCTTAGGATCAAGCTCTCAGCATTGATATTTCTGGAACTTTCTTCAGAGATGAACATCTTTCTGTGTTCTCCCATAGTGGCAGTGACTAACTAGCTCTCTGAGGTCTCCTTTTTGAGAGTACTAATCCCACAATGATGGCTCCAATTCATGATTTAACTAGTTCTAATACCATCACCTTGTTGTTAGTATTTCAACTCTTGAATTCGGGGAGGAAGCATTCAGAACATAGCACATGCTGAAGGTCATTTAAATTTTCTTCTCTGTTATCTTCTAAGAATTCTTTCATTTTGCATGCTACATTTTAGTTTATGATCAATTTGAGTTTTTTTTCTTTTTTGTAAAAGGAATAGGATCTGTGTCTATATTCATTTTTTGCACATGTATATACAGTTGTTACAGCACCATTTCTTGAAGAGTATCTTTCCCCCATTTTATTGCCCTTTCTCTTTTCTTAAAGACCAACACTTTGCGCTCTCTCTCTCTCTCTCTCTCTCTCTCTCTATATATATATATATATATATATATATATATATATAATTTCTAACATCTGACATTGGCTTTTACTTTTTGTTCCTGTTAGCATGATGATTGCGCAAATTTCTATCACATTGCCTGAAAAAAACCTCATCTTTCTTTTTTATATTATCAATCCTACCTTAAATGACATTTAAAAATTTTTAGTGGTATTTTGAGTTATTAGAATAATTGTGCCAAGCATATTCATTCTTTAGTATTATCATACTATGTAAGATTTTGTGAAAGTTTCTGTATAAATCAAAACTGTAAAAAGCTCAAATAGTAGTTGTGTTGTACTCATTCATATAATTTACTGAAAGATTATAAGAGGCCAAGAAGTAGTCCAAGTTTCATAATATCCTCAGGAACTTATATTTTATTCAGGTAGACTTATAAACATTCATAGATGTATATATATATATATATATATATATATATATATATATATATATATACACATATATACACATACATATACACATATGTATTTATCTTATCAAGATAATTTCCATCATGAAAACATGTGTATGATACATATTGGACCAGAGCATAAGTCATTAATGATCTGTGGCAAAGGAAATAAGTTATTTAAACCTGATATTAAAAGGTTGAAGATGACTACTATGAGGATGCAAGGGAGGGTGATATTCAGGGACAAATATCCAATGGTTTGATACTAAGGCAGTGGACATTGTGGAAGTCCATGACAGCAAATGTTTCTGGACAGGTAAATGCCATCAATATTTAAAAGATTGGGCAGGGCAACATAGCATATGCGTGTAATCCCAGTGACTTGGGAGGCTGAGACAAGATGATCACAAGTTCAAAGCCAGTCTCAGGAACTTAGTGAAGCCCTGTTTCAAAATATTTTTAAAAATTAAAATTTAATTTAAAATTAAGGACGGGGGATGTGTTCACTGTCTAAGCATCCCTGGGATCAGTCTCTGGTACCAAAACCAAAAACGTTTGATATTTTTAGCAAATGAAACGTATTTATTATTAGAGTAAAAATATCATAGCAGGTATGTTTATTTATTTGAAAAGGTTATATGGATAGCTGTGGGAAAATGATCTGAGTAAAAACTGAAGGCAGCTGATAAATAGTCTTCTGTTTTTCAATGAATCCAATAAAACCTGAGATAAACTCACTGATGGTATGATGGAGAAGAGGAGTCTACTCTGAGAAATGGTTAGAAGATCAAACATGAGCCCTTCATGAATGTTTGAAAATGCAGCACACCGAGAAATTTAGAAAAGCTTCATTCATAAATTTGGTAACCAGATTCAACTTCAGTTGGTATACACAATGAAGACATAATGACATAATGACATTTTGGTCTAACAAGTAAATTTTCACAAAGGATTTGAATTTTGAGTGTACATAATCAGCTTCCTGTTTATCCCAAAATAAACTGTGATGATTTAAAAATAATCAGTAAATGGGCTAAGGAACTGAACAGACAGTTCACAGAAGATACACAATCAATCACCCAATATATGAAAAAATGCTCAACATCTCTAGCAATTAGAGAAATGCAAATCCTCATTCTAAGATTTCATCTCACTCCGGTCAGAATGGCTATCTTCAAGAATACAATCAACAATAAATGTTGGCAAGATGTGAGGGAAAAGGTAAACTCATTCATTGCTGATGGGACTGCAATTTGGTACAACCACTCTGGAAAGCAGTATGGAGGAGATTCCTTAGAAAACTTGGAATGGAACCACCATTTGACCCAGCTATCCCACTCCTCCGTTTATACCCAAAGGACTTAAAATCAGCATACTACAGTGATGCAGCTGCATCATTGTTTGTAGCAGCTCAAGTCACAATATCTTAACTATGGAACCAACCTAGATGCCCTTGAATGGATGAATGGATAAAAAAAAAAAACAACAAAAAACTGTGATATATACACATGATGGAATATTACTCAATCTTAAAGAAGAATGATTCTATTTTATTTGTAGTCTAAGCAAAACTTCTTCCTAAAATTGGACTGAACACATTTTCATGTTTTTTGTCATTGTTGTCGTTATATAGTGGTCTTTAGAGAGGAAGAGAGAACATATCACCCCAGTTTCCTGCCCCACCTTTGTTTCCTGCTCACTTCCTCTGTGTTCCTTCCTCTTTCTTCCTTTTTTTCTTTTCTTCCTTTTCTGCATTCTCTTTTATTTCCTTTTTCTTCCTTCACTCCTTCGTTTTATCTTTCATTACCTCTGCCTGTCTTTCTACCTCTACTGTACTTGGAATTGTTATTTATAACCTTTCATAACACAACCTCTCCTCTACTCATGTGGTGGAGCCTCTGTGCTAATCTTTTCTGGTTACAGAGCAGTCAGAGTGCAGGTAGTAAATCAAGAACTTGGCTGCTATGGTTCTTGTGCAAGATATATATATATATATAGTCATATAAATATATGCACATATATATTTTTGACTGTTATTTCTATCCATGAAACAATGTATGTTTTCATTATGGAAAATGGATATAATGGTACCAGTCAACTCAACACAGAATATGAATTAGATTTTNTATATATATATATATTTTCTATATATTGACACATCAAAGTGTTAGAAAAAAATAATCTGGTCATATCCTGGATGTTGCTAGGGTTCCTTGTTCCTCTCTTCAGCAAGCTGGCCTCACTTTCACACTGGCTTTGTTCCAAGAAATGGAAATCATCTATGAGATGTCATCATGGAGCTGAGGCTGTTCTAGAGTTTTGGTGGAATTAAAAAGAGGACAAGTTTTGCAAAACTATGAATAATTCATCTATTTATGTTCAGCTGAAATATCTCAGTGCTCTGTGTATGAATGCATGTGAAAGCTACCCCTTTTGCTTTGTGATAGAAGGGACATAGTTCTCTGGGCATATCTATCTTGTCAATGGTAAGAATCCTTTCAGAATCCAACTTTGAAACTCCCATTTGGATTAGATTCATGTTCATGGTTTTTAAATTATTGATTACTTGAAGGCCAAAGCATCCCAATCTCTGTCATAGATGCATAATTTATCATGATATTTAAAAGCATGTGTATCTTAAAGGCTTCTGGAACTTTAATTCGATTCCTAATGACAACACATTTTGAGCTTTTTATGTTTTCAAAGTCTTGGCAAAAAGACAGGGCTTTTTGGTGTTGTGGCCTCATGTGGGAGCTGAGTATCTTTTAATGTCCCCTTTCTTCTTTGAATTTTTATTACTCCCCCCACCAAGACTCCTTCAGATCACCAATTCTTTCTTTGGTCTTTGTATATTCTTAAGACGGTTTCAGAGGCCCCTCCATGGGGCCCACATGTTTCCTTTGTATCTTTCTGGTGTATATTCTTCTTTTGTGCATTCTGCCCTTTTTGATTTATGCTGCTTGAGAAAACCCTTTCAGCCATTTACTTCCTACTTGTTGTCTTATTTTCCTCTGTAGTGAGAGCCCTGTTAATTTATTGCTATGCTGAATTTTGTCTCTGATGCCTCTGGTATTTGCTGCACTCCAGCGGGGGGGAAAAAGGGGGTGGGTGGATAATGACAAACTTGCTTTCACTGCAGTTCTTGAAATGATAAAAGTTGAGTGAAGCAACTTCAAAGCTGGGGGATGATTCAAGGCTTCCTCTTCCCCAGTGCTCCAAGTCTGCAGCCACCACAATGAGGCCACCACCTTCTTGCCTCCTTGCTCCTCACCCTGACAATGGCAGCTGCGCTTTAGTTCAAACCCACAGAAATTCCAACTCACAGAGGGTCAGACAAGAAAAAGGGGCCAAGGAGGGCTGGAGAGATGGAAGGAGTTACAGAAGCTCCTATGAAGCCCAACCCACAGACACAGGCTTAATGGAAAACTGTGGGATGAAACACGCTGTTTTCTCATTGCAAATGCCCTTTCGGTTTTTGTCTCGATTGTTCTGTACCTGTCTTCTAAAGTGAGGCTTGAGCAATCTTTCTTAAGGAGTAATCTTTCTTAGCTTCTTCATCCCTGGACTATATCAGTTCATTATGAAGCATTTGCTCTTTTAGACACATGATACAAATCTGAATCCATATTGAACCTCCCCTACTATTTTCCAGGAAAGACACAAAGTGCAAGAACACAAGTGTCTCATAAAAAGATAGCATGCACAGAAGTATGAGTGACACACATCTAGACCTCCCTGCATACTTTTCTTAATAAATATATTTATTAAGAGGATTCCTTAGAGGACATATTCAGAAATAAAATCCAGGATTTGATTCAACAGGTCTGCATACCATGTAGCCCACCTGCGACAGGACTCAGGGGTTAGTGAAGACAACTCAGGACACAAGCAATATCATACCTTACACTTTTTATTAAAATTTTTTATTTGCAGCTGTTTCTAAATATCTGATTTGATCCTCAGTGTGCCAAAATTCATCTAATGCCAGTCTTCACCTCTGGCCACAGAGGAGGCAACTTTTATATATATATATATATATATATATATATATATATATATATATATATATATATGATTTGGAAGTATTATAGAAATAAAAATTATTCTGATAACTCAAAATGTTACCTTGTTTTTATTGTTGCTGTTTTACATTGAAACATACTATTTACTGAAGTCATAATATTTAAAAAAAATATTTTATTCGTTAAACAAACATAAAACATTGATAAACATATAGATAGTTAAAGTTAGCAGAGTAAGAAAATTTATATCCATCATCTCACATATTCTGTGCATGGTGTGTATGTGTGTGTGTATATATATATATGTGTAAAGAACAATGAATGACTGAAGAAAATCTAGTATCGTAGCAAAAATCTTGAATATAAATTTTTATTATTAACTTCCGTCCTCATGTTGAATATTGGGTCTCTGGACTTCTTTATCCTACATATCAGCTACCTTACATCCTTTGACCAATGTCTCCCCAAAATCCTCTTCCTCCTGTTCTCCAGCTAGTAACTAGTATTTGTTCTTTACTCCTGTATATTTGTTTTTTGACAAAAAGTTTCATTGCAAGTGCAATCATCCAGTGTATTTCTTTTTTGTCGAGCTGATATTACTTAGCATAATACACTCCAGGTTGGTCTATGTTATGGCAAATGGTGGGATCTCCTCCCTTTTTAAGGCAGGATAACATTCCTATATATGTAGATACATTTCTTTATCCATTCGTCTGTTGACTGATACCTACATTGGCTATTGTGAATAATGCTGCAATGAATATGGGAGGGTGGATATATTTATGAGCTGGTGATTTCATTCCCTTTGGGTATAATTACAAGGAGGGTTGCTGGGTCATGTGTTAGATTAGTGTTAACTTCTTTAGGAAACTCTAAACTGTTTTCTGTATTACCTATGCTAATCTACATTCCCACCAAGAGAATACTGGGTTTCCTTTTCTCTACATGTTCACTACCATTCATGTCTATTGTTTTGGTAATAGCTAGCCTAAGGAGTGAACCTGTTAGAGTCTGTGTTAAGCAATTTTTCCTATATCTGTAGACCACTTTTATGGGTTCTTTGGAGGAAAGTCTATTTCAATATTTCACCCACTTTTAATTAATTTTTCTTTAGTCCCTAGTGTATTACTTTGAATGGTCGTGGGCTTTTTATATTACAATGCTATATGATAAAGATAAGAATATTCTTTGGTACTGATACAATTTTGGGATAAGGATAGGAAACCTCCTTATCTTGCTCAAATGAAAATGAACTGAATTTTATTACACCATTTATATATTATTGTTAAGTTCATTGTAATATATTTTATTGTTTAAATGTGTCAATAGCAAAAATTTAATTTTTGCTAAATATTGATAGCCAAGAAACCTTTCGTCCAGTTTAAATTGTATGTAATTTAGCCTCTTATACTTGAAAACAAAAACTCTTTTCCAAATATATTTTGAGTATCTTTTTTTACTTTTATTTCCCTTCTCTATTAATCTATTTTATGATTCCCATGTGTATTTCCATTGTAGGAAGTTTAAGTTTCTCAGTTTCGAGGCTCTTTAACACATTGGTAGATGGAGTAGCATCATATTCTGTTTGCTTTTACTGATGTTTCTCCTTTAGCAGGTTTCTAAAAATTAACCGTGCTCAGGCTGTTCATTTCTGCTGACACCTAATGGCACTGCGGCAGAGGGTTTCTAAATAGAAACCTGCTTGCCTATGCACTAATAACGTTTCCTACAGGCATTTCCATAAAGAGAATTCTAAAAGAAAGTATAAAATTGAAACTTCTATTATTAAAATCATGACAGGATTTTCTTCTTCTGGGCTCAGTAAATATTCCCTAAGTTAAGAATTGGCCTAAGCAAAAATTTTATAAAAATCCAGTTTCTTCCTTTCTATACTTCCAAACCTGACATCCTTTTTTTCCTTTTTACTGGGACTCCTCTTCCCAGTTGGAGTTCATTTCTTTTCCTGTATTCCCTCTTGAGCCTGGCCCAATTCTTCCTCACAAAGAGAGAACCAACTGATAAGTGCAGAGACCTTTCCTTCCCATCTTTTAGAATGATCTATACTCCAGCCCTTCTGCTCTAGAAGATGTGTCCTCAGGGCTCTCTCTGCCTCCCAGTGTTACTTGATGTCTAAGGGAAAGTTACAGTTGACATTTGAAGTCATACCATTTACTGAAGTCATAATATTTTTAAAATATATTTTATTCATTTAAGAAACATAAAACATTGATAAACATATAGATAGTTAAAGGGTTACCAGAGTAAGAAAATTTATATCCATCATCTCACATACCCTATGCATGATCTCTATGTGTGTGTGTGTGTGTGTGTATGTATGTGTAAAGAACAATGAATGGATTGAAAATCTAGAATCCTAGCAAAAATCCTGAATATAAAATTTTATTATTAAATTCAGTTTGCCAAACCAAGGTAGAAGTAAAACTATGACAGATCTTAGAAGGTCTGGATTCATCAATAAAATAATACAAAGGCCACAAGAATTAATGAAAATTTACTCCTGTCAAATAATAATACTCTACATGAAATTTCTAGATATCCTGCCTTATTCTACAGAAGCAAGAAATTTCTTTAGGAAACTCCAAACAGTTTTCTCTGTTTTCTGTGCTAATCTACATTCCCACCAACAGGATGATGGGTTCCCTTTTCTCTACACATCTGGCACCATTAACACACACTATCAATTGTATTTTGGCAGTATTTATCCTAACAAGTATGAGGACTGAAGTTAATAATAAAATTTTATATTCAGGATTTTTGCTAGGATACTAGATTTTCAGGCATTCATTGTTCTTTACACATACAAGAGTAGTTGTAATTAGCATTTGTGTGTGATTAGTGATGTTTACTAACTCCTAAAGATGCTTGCACCTCTATGTTCATTGTGACATTATTCACAATAGTCAAAATAGGTGTCTGTCAATAGACAATTGGATAAATAATTGGAAACACATATATATGGATATAAAAATAATGAAAATGAATATTATTCACCCCTTACATAGACTGAAGTGGAGGGTATTAATGCTAAGTGACTTGGGCCAGACAAAAACAGAAATATATTGCATGATTTCACTTACATGTGCAAAATTTTTAAAAATTCAATTATTATAGAGATGGAAAATAAAATAGTGGTTATTAGGGTCAGGGTGGAAGGAGGAAGATAGGGAGATGTTTGTTCAAGGATTCAAGGAAGCAGATATGTAAGATGAAGAACTGTAAGAACTCTACTTCCCTCAGATTTTTATGTGATTCATGGTGATCAATTTTGTTTTGTTGAAGGAACTGATATTTTATGTCTCCTTGTCCCACAGATGAATTCTAGTCTTAGAACTTGGAATTTTGACTCACATGTCTTGCTTTCCTAAATTTGCTGAATTTCCTGTGTTACAGTATAAATTAATGAAAGTAAACAAAGAGCAAAAATTTGACTGACACTTCCCAGAAAACAGGTTTCACAGGTTTCATGCCAGTGCACAAGCCTGCACTGCTTTCCCTTGCTTCCTCCTCTTCAGTGTCACCTAAATGTTGTTTTCAAGCCTGTGTTTCTTTTCATTATCCTTTATGTTTCCTATCCTGCTTACTTAAAAAAAAATGATAATAAATAAATTAATTAATTAAATAAAATAAAGCCCTCATTTACATAACCACATGCAAAGGAACAAAATTCAGGCTTCTAGGAGAATGGTCAGCATTTTGAAGAGGCAGTATTCTAATTTTGTTCTTTAACTTATTAGTTCAGGTTTTGAAACATAGGCACAAACTCTTTACTCCTACGCCACATTCCACAGTCATACCTGGATGCTCAGGGCATTTGCTATCTCAATTAGGCTGAGATACAAAGAAAAAAGGACTGTAAAATCCAATACTGAGTACACAGTGACATACTGCTTATGATACTCCTTACTTTTACTTTTTCCTCAGGATTAAGAGAATTTATGCACAGATTATTTTTTGCTACAAACTTGTGGTGGTATAAGAAAATGCCAAATGAACATATTGTAAAGAAAATAGATTTTACATGAGTTAACTTTTAATTAAAATTGCACCTGTACTATACTTGATTTTATCCAACTCAGTTTAAAAATGTTATTTTTGTTCAACCAGTATTTCATGGTACACATCAAAGGACCCTATTCAGTAGATCAAAATATGTCAGTATGTTTTAAATTTTTATATGGCCTCCAGGAGGACTGAGGCTCTGCTCTGCTAAGGAATAGTAAAAACATATGTATGCCCTGGAAATAGTTAGAAAATTCTCTCTGCCTCTCATAAAACACTCAGGACTGCATTCAGAATTATGTATGTTAAGCGGAACAGACTAAAGGCAGAATAAATCTGCCTTTATATATGGATAATCCAAAGAATGATAGTAGAACTTTCTTCTGTGTATGTGACCTAATTTCATTCCAAATGTGTTATCTCCTGAGCCAGTGAACCACTCAGTTAGAATTGGGGGAGTTTGGAGAAGCTGCCATCTCAGATGAGTCTCATTCTGCTGTTTCTCCTACTTTGAGGACACACAGGGAAGTTACCACATCTTTTGTCATTAAGAAAGTATCTCCTTGAAATTGGTATCTTTGTGCACCATGTTCTTCTCAGTTTGATGCCTATCCACTGGCATATTTCTTTTTACAAAAGTCTAATACTCATTTCTAGGTAGACTGCAGAGATTTGATTCTCAGCCTGAGTAAAAAGTGCCTATAGTTCTTGATACAACCACAAGGCCAATGTATCCTCAAGACATTGAAAAAGAAATGCCCCCCTCACAATGAATAGGCAATGAATATGATTTAAATGATAACAAGCTCATCTAAATAAAAAATTCATTTAAGTATTTATTTTGTTATCACATCAGTGCTTAACTGCAAATGTGTAGAGAAAGGCTAAGCAAATATGTAAAGATTGTATTAAGAAAAGGTTCTGGGGGCTGGAGTTGTGGCTCAGTGGTAGAAGACTTGCCTGGCATGTGTGAGGCACTGGGTTCGATCCTCAGGACCACATAAAAATGAAATAAAGATATTATGTCCATCTACTGATTAAAAAAATCAAAAAGGCTCTACAAAAGTAAGAACAAAGGAAAATTTTTGTAAAGTCATATAAACTTTAAAAATCTATGTGACTGACATCACGGAATTAGCAAAAGACTCAAATGTATTTACTATACCAGAATAGATAGCATTATTTTAATTGAAGCTTTTGCAAGAGATTTTTAGCTTATATTTCCGTAAAAAATTAAAAACACTAGAGACTAATGCTCATTAAATATATGTTTTTGAAAATATCATTATCAGAGTTGGTGTTTTCAACAAGGTATTAATTATATAAAATGCATTTAAATGCCCCAAATAGTTAAGCACTGAAAAAAAAAATAACTATAAAACATACATAATTAGAGCATGAAGAACTGCTTGTTTTGATATCATTAGGACAGAAGTATTTTTACATATTCTTAAAATTAAATTTCAGGAATCAATAGCTGGTTCAAAGTAAAATTTTCTTTTACTACTTCCACTGGGAATATATAAGGGGTTTGCACATTTGAAGTAAGTTGGTCCACTGCATTTTATCAAGCTTATTTGACAATTCTTTATGTACCAAAGGTAAAAGTTTTCTAAATGGTGATTCATATGTATGACATTAATTAAGGTAATAGGTGCTTTACTGTATTTGACACAAATTGCAAAGTTACCAGAAAAACACAAGTGCATGGTGCATTGGAAGTTTGTGGTGCATTTTTGCCTCTAATTTAATTTTACACAGTAGATTTGAGAAGAAAAAACCTAAAGAAGTAAATTCTGCTTCAGTTTTGGAAAGTGGAATGAAGCTTCAGTTGTTATGTGATTTGATTCAATTATATATCTTAACAAAATTATTTTTACTCCATTGGTTCAAGCTCTGAACTAATTCTTGTATTCATGAGATGGTTGTCTTAAAATTCATTATGAACCAAAAAGATTTAAATTGCACCTTTTTTAGTAATATGTTATTTTCTTATTAAGTGCAGCAAATCAATAAGAGTATGTTATCCCACAAAAGCCATATACACATAATTATTTATTTAGCATCTATCTAGTTATTTGTAATAATAAAGTAAAAATTTGTTAATTATACTGACTGGAATGTTTAAATTAAGCATGACTGTTGTTCTAACATATTGTGAATCATGGACTATTATATTACTCAAATAAACCAAACTCAGAAGGTCAAAGGTCATATGTTTCATCTGTGGAACTTCGAGAGCAAAAAAGAAAAGAAAGGTAGGAGTGAGGAGACTGCAGTATCTAGTGAATATCAAAGGGAAATCAGTAGAGAAAAGGGACCAGAGGGTGATACGAAGGGAGGTAGGAGGGAATTGCTGGGGAGTGATAGTGACAAAATTATATTATTGCTATATTGACTGCATGTATAAATGCATAACAACAAATTCCATCATTATGTACAACTCTGATGCACCAACAAAAATTGTGGAAAGAGAAAAAAGAAAAACAAAGATTGTGACTCATGTATTATGTGCTTAAAACAAAATATTAATATAGGTAACTGGTTTTAGCATATATTAAGTATTTAAATAGACTTGAAATATTTAAGTTTTATTCATGTATTTTTTTCATTCAATTGTTACATTAAAAGTTTAGATGTTGCACACTTGTAAATTTACTTTTAAAAACTTAATTGGTGGGCTGGGTTGTGGCTCAGCAGTAGAGCACTCCTCTATTACATGCTAGGCACAGGGTTCAATCCTCAGCACTACATAAAAAATAAATAAATAAAATAAAGGTATTGTGTCCAACTACAACTAAGAAACAAAATTTAAAACAATTAATTGATATTTTCAAGTGACTCTTATCACAATCCTTCCTGGAGGACCGAATTTTCAGAACACATGCTTTTAATCATGAACTGCTTTTATAACACTAATAATTTAAGGATCTAGTTTTGTTAGGAGTAGTGACATTTGCTGATGAATTAAGAAGATTGCAAATTTTCCACACATATAAGTTTGGGTGTTGTTTATTCTTTAGCTGTGAAAGTATATGTTTACAAACATATTATTACTAAATAAAGTTACGTACAATGAGGTATTATTTCAATTCCTCAATTTAAAACAAAACAAGCAGCACAGAATCAATAATGTTGGGATGATATAATCCTGGAATCATTTCTCTGGTTTGGAAATGTATAAGCTTAAGTCATTTAGTCTCCCTAAGATTTAGGGGAATCTTCTGGGCATTGTATTTCTGTCTACCTTGGAGGGAAGAAAGAGTTCTCTGCTTGGGCTTCAGAGTTTCTTTAAGGGTAGAGCTTTGGTTTTGATCAAGGCATGTTTTCAAAATTTAAGGCTATGTGTGAATTACAAATTCTCATATGGTTAAAATTTCCAATTCACTTTACCTACAAGGACACAAAACTTATTACTACCAGTCCTTCATATTTAAAACATGAAGCAAATCTCAGAAAACAGTGGAAACAGGTCTTTCATCATGTGGTCTTTTAAAGCCTTGACACATTTAGCTGTATTTGGGAAACATTGACCCTTTCCTCTTCAGTAAGCCTACCAGTGGATGTCTGCCTAATTCTCTCTTGAACTAAATAACAGGATCTCATCCCCCCACCTCTCTCTCTCTCTCTCTCTCTCTCTCTCTCTCTCACACACACACACTCACACACACACACACACACCACAAAATCTTAGCTAAAAATCAAATACTGGTTAAGAGTTTAAGAAAGAATGGCCAATGCACACTACTGAAAACAACATTATTAACAAGTCTACGTCTAAATTCTAAGAGAACCTGGTTATTGGTGCCCTACAACCAGAAACCAAGCATTGTAAATTCTTGAGTGGTTTGAAAACCTTGTCAAAGTGAGGTTTTTCTGGGCAGTAGCACTTCAATGGTTGCCTTAAGAGGCTATCTCTTCCCTAGTTCTGATTTTGGAAGAGGGATAGGGGTTTGGGGTGGTCTCTTCTCTTTGAAGCTGATATGTGAGGAACAACAGAATTGAGATAAAATGTGAGGGTAGAGAAGACTGTGCTCTAGTTTAGTGGTTGTTTAACCATCAAAGTTGCTATCTGGTTGGCATTTACACTGTTCAAGGAGTACTGCAGAAATGTTAGTCACATAACCCTTACTTCATCATGATCTTGGTTTCAGAGAGATCTGAAAAGTGGACATATGAGGTTTACCGGCTGATAGACTTCACCCCTACAAAAGATTCTGTGCCACAGACTTGAAAGGGATTATAGTAAATCATAGCAGGGAGAGACAAGCAAATTTCATGAAGATCTGGGTAAGTTTAGTTGATCCATGTTTTAAGACTGGAAGACGCCGCACCACACTACACAGATCACCAAAGAGTTTTCCGCTTTATTACAAAAGGCTGTGTGTTTATATAGGTCTAAGTAGAGGTTGTAGGGCTGAGGTAGATAACAGGTCACCCGTTTATTGGCAAGCTCTTCCATATGTCAGTTCCGGAGCCCAAGAAGTTAATTCTAATTGGGGCTAAGGCTTCCCACCAGCAGGGTTTGTGTTGGCCAAGGCGATTGGCCTTTCACTGACTGTAATCAGGCCCTTAATGTTACTTGGCCCATAGACTGAGAGCGGATGGTGCCATCCTGTTGCCATGTCTCTTGGATGTAGAGGCGCCATCTGTGGGTTGGGATAGAAGCTTGAGAGAGATTAATGATTAGTAATAGGAGAGGGTTGGCGAGAAATTTTGAGTTTGGTGGGCCCCAGCATGGTGGGAATATGACAGTATGGGGTCCTGTCCAGCAAGGTTTCAACGACTGAGAATGTAGCTCTCGAAGTAAAACTGCATCACCCGGTTGAAGAGGGTCCGATTTAATTCCCGATTGTGCTGGAACAGAAGTAATAGATGGTGCAGGAAGACATGGGTCTGCGTGTTCTCTTAGGAGTTTGTATAGAAGCATGACATGGAGCAGGTAGGACACAAGGGGAGGAGGAGTGACAGGAAAGTTTTAGTTGATTAAGAAAGGCATCCATAGAACAGCTCAAAGGGGCTAAGGCCTGAGGGGGTTCTAGGGGTTGCCCGAATTTGGGTGAGGGCCAATGGCAAAAGATTGGGCCAGGACAGTCTGAGTTCAAGCAAGTTTAGTGAGATGATCCTTGAGAATGCCATTAGGCCTCTCAACCTTACCCAAGGATTGGGGTCAGTGGGGGATGTGGGGCCTCCAACTGCTGTTAAGGCCTTTGGAAACTAGTTAAACAATCTGAGAAGTGAAGACTGGACCGTTGTCTGCTGGATGGGGGCAGGAAGTTCGAACCTAGGAATGATCTGCTCAATGAGGATGGAGGCGACAGTGTCAGCAGTTTCCGATGGTGTCAGCAGTTTTCCTGGAGGTAGGGAAGGCTTCTATCCAACTGTAAGAGAGTGCTATCCCCAAATTACAAACAGTTAAATCCTGTGTCAAGGCCTGACCAAAGTGGTAGGGACTGTCCCTGAAGCCTTGGGGTAGGCCTGTCCATGTCAGCTGTTGAAACCTAAAGAATGTAAGGTCTTCCCATGTGAAGGCAAAGAGGTAATAAGAGTCAGGATGCAGAGACACTGTAAAGAAGCCAGCTTTAAGATCCAGGACAGTAAAGTGAATGGTCAAAGGGGGATATGAGAAAGAAAAGCATGAGGGTTGGAAACCGAGTGGATGGGAATAACTGCCTCATTAATTAGGCGGAGTTCCTGGACTAAGCAATAGGCTCCAGAGGGTTTGCACACCGGCAGTATGGGGGTGTTGCAGGGGGAATCAGTAGGAATAAGGAGTCCCTGGGCTAGCAACCACTGTATAATGGGCTTAAATCCCTCCCTATGGGTTTTGGAGATAGGAAATTGGGAACACAAGGAAGTTTAGTTTGGTGTTTCAGCTGGGTATGGACTGGCTTGTGGTGGGAGGCAATAACCAGCATGGAGATGTCTCAGACCTAGGGATCAGGGGGCAATGGCACAGTAGGTACTGTCAGGTCATTAGAGAGGGTAAGAGTTAAAGGCCAAAGGAGATGGGTGGTAGTATTCTTGGGGTGTAATTGGAGGGTGGCTCCTAATAATTGGAGAACATCTCTGCCTAGGAGAGGAACTGACAGGATGGAATGACCAGAATAGTGAGTGAATGGGTGTCCCTCCAGGGCACAGGCCAGCTTTACAGTTCTGTTTGGGGAGAAGGGTTTGTTATCAATCCCCATAACTGAGACCTGGGAAGGAAACAGAGGCTTAGAATGGGCAGGCAAGACAGAATAGGTAGCCCCTGTGTCCACAAGGAAGGTTATGGACTTACCCGCTGCCTGGAGCATTACCCTGGGCTCGGAGAGGGCTGAGGGGGTCTTTGAATCTGGGCTTCTTTAGTCTTCTGCAAACCCCAGAAGTTCAGGAGAGGGGACTGCCTGACTGGTCATACCCCCTGTGTAGAGACGCCGAGGAAGGGCCAGCCATAGGGCAGTCAATCTTCCAATGTCCTGTCTGCTTACAGATGGTTCATGGCCTGGAAGGAGGCTGTGGGTTTGGGCATTGGCGAGCCCAGTGACCTTCGCATCCATATTTGAGGCAAGCCTCTGGTGGAGAGGAATGCTAGTTCCCCTCTGAAACTTTTGCTGGAGATGTAGGCCTCAGGGCTGCTGTCAAGGCCTGAGTTTGGGGTGTTACCTTCTTTTCTGCAATGGAGCCTGCTTTAAAAGCCATTTTCACCAGATCTCAGATAGGGGTCTGATAGTCCTCCTCAGCTCATTTGAGCTTTTTCTAATATCATGAGCCGATTGAGTAATGAATTGGGTTGCTAACACTGTAGCCCTGATGGGAGACTCAAGATCTAGCTTAATGTATTTGGTTAGGGCCTCTGTAAGGCGGTTGAGAAATAAGGATGGATTTTAATCAGGGTTCTGGATAATGTCCTTCAGTTTATCAAAGTTAACTACCTTATTAGAAACTGCTTGCAGGCAGTCCCAGTTAGGTTCAGCTATGAGACATGCACTCAGACTATCCCTTCAGCACCAGCTACTTCCCTGACAGAACAAAGGAACTGTGAGTTATCTGATAAGAGGGATCAGTGAAGCACTGACAGGAGAAGAGAGGCGTGAGTAGGGGGAGGAGAAGAGCTTATCAGTAGAAGAAGTGAGCAGAGTGGGGGGACGGGGAGAGGCTCAGAGGGATCTGGAGATCCCACCCATTGCAGCCAGGTGGGACCCATCCTGCCTGCCTGTTGGAATCGGGCGGCAAAGGGAGACACCTGAGTCAGGGGCTCAAGCAAAAGCTGCTGTGGCGCAATGAAGGTGAAGGACGGTGGCTCGCCCGACGGCTGAGGTGGGATCCCGAGGCCTCTCCAAGCTGCCGAGGGCACACTGCCTGCCTGTTTTGCCCGCTGCATCGGGAAGGTGGAGCACCAGCGCACGTGTCTGGTGGCCAGGCAGACTAGAAGCACGCAGACAAGGCCATGGGCGGTGGTAGTGGCGGCAGCTGTGGCGGCCAAGGAAGCAGTGGCAGGGAGGGGACATGGACGGGAGGAAAAGGAGGGGGAAGTGCGCAGGCAGGGCCACGGGTGGAGGCTGCAGCAGGGAGGGGGAGGGGACGTGGAGGAAGAGGAGGGGAAGTGTGCAGGCAGGGCGCAGAGGGGAAGGTTGGGAACAGAGAGCAGAAGGCAGGACGGGGAGGCCTGGGAACTCTTTCTACCCTTTCAGGCGCCAGCAATAGTTAAAAGGCCCCAGAGGAAATTTGGATATAAGGAGCCTTCTGGAGGCCAATGATTGTCATTATCTAGTGGATATGTGGGCCAATCTTGGGTACAGAATCTGATAAGAATTTTGGGCTTGAGGTCCAGGGAGAGAGAGAGTAGCCAAATTCTTAAGGAGACACTTGAGTGGTGAGGTTTCTGGTATAGACGGGGAGGCTCCCATAGTTAGTGAGTGGAGGAAGGGACAGCAGAGGGAGAAAAAGAATTAACCTGGGCCGTAGGAGCTTCCTGGAAGCATAGAGCAGATGGAGGATCACGTGGGCATCCCCAAAGTGACCAGTCCACTGCAAGTAGGCACAGAGGGCACAGCTTGGTCGTCACCAACAAAGTGCAGTCTGTGTGATCCTGTAAGGTCCAGGCCGCGAGCCACCTGACGTCAGGAAAATTTTTCCACCGGAATGAGAGAAAGTCAAGGAAGGAAAGACAGAGCCCCAGCAGAAGTTCAGCTCTGGGCTGAAAACAGCTCTGGCGGGGGAGGAAGAGACCAGGGAGCCTCTCTCATGTAAACCTAGAAGCCTCATGCCCCAAAGGGAAGCGGGTCGCCAGATGGTCCACTGGGACCAGTGAAGGTCTTAGTGGAGTGCATTCCTTCCTCCCTACTGGGCGTCAGGAGAGTGCTAACCTGAAGGGAGTTGGCGAGCCAGGGAGGGGGAACCTTACCTAGACCTGATCAGTGGTGAGTGCAGGAAGCCCGCACCCAAAAAGACAGACAAGGGCAAAATGTGTCCTTGGTGATGGTGGTGGCAAAGATGGGGCTTGGTTTGTCGAGCACACCATCTCCCGGGTTTTTGGCACCACTGCAAGACTGGAAGACGCCGCACCACACGACACAGATCACCAAAGAGGTTTCCGCTTTATTACAAAAGGCTGTGTGTTTATATAGGTCTAAGGAGAGGTTGCAGGGCTGAGGTAGATAACAGGTCGCCTGTTTATTGGCAAGCTCTTCCATATGTCAGTTCCGGAGACCAAGAAGTTAATTCTAATTGGGGCTAAGGCTTCCCACCAGCAGGGTTTGAACATTGGCACCAGCGGGAAAGTTTCACGCCAGTGAAAGAAACAAAGAGGAGAAAGAGGGTCATTAGACGCCATGTTGGGGTTTTTCTCTGGGGTGCTACTGCCATTATATGTTTTCCCAACACATGTTGAAGGTAAGGTTCAGTAACCAATAACTACACATTCTTTTATTGGTGACCAAAAGAAAAAAAGTAGCTCTCTTGCCACTATGTATTTAGTGTGGTGTTGAATAACTCAACAAGTGATGCTCAATCAAGGAGTCGATTTACTTTGGGAGGAAATGGACATATTGATGGATTCCTCTGCTTTGAACTGCTTGCAGAACTTGCCTGGACTATGTATCACTTGTATGCATTGTGAACTATCTGTTGGTGCAGCGAATTATGGTAGTGCTGGGGCATCTTTGCTGATGGTGTCATCGGTGGTACAATTTTTCCAAAAAGAGCCTTCATTTGGCTTGGTGTCCTGGCATTTTGCATCCTCCTCCCTTCTGCTTGTGATGGTCTAAAATTTGGGGGCTGGGGATGTGGCTCAAGTGGTAGCGCGCTCACCAGGCATGCGTGCGACCTAGGTTTGATCCTCAGCACCACATACAAACAAAGATATTGTGTCCGCCAAAAACTTTTAAAAAATAAATAAATATTAAAATTCTCTCTCTGCTCTCCCCAGGGCTCCGCGCCTACCCCACTCGGACACGGAACTCCACTGGAACTCCAAAGTAGCAGCGCGCTGGTGTCACCTCTCAACCACTCCCTTCTGGCAGAATGCCTTGCGTCATCCACATTCGGCTGTGGCCCTCAACAGTGTGGTTCTGACTTCAACCTATAAATCTATTACATCTCCAATTCATATAAGGCACTGTCAGATCAAGCGGGGCAGGCAGCGGCCAAAGGAGGCAGATTTAAAAGGGCCGCTGAACAGGCTTTATTGAGATATCACTCCCGGGTGGAACTCAATCAGACCCACAGAGGGGACAGGGGAAGGGTCTGAGGAGAAACCGCGTGGAAGCTCGACCAGACTGGACTTTTATGGGGCTTACAGCAGGAAGGGAAGGGCTTGAACAGGAAAAGGTGTTTCGAGGGTCCCTTGCCCCCTTGAAGTTGGTCAGGTGAGTTGGCTGAACTCCAGGATTGGCCAGGGGGGTCCTGTTGATTGACAGACGTTAGTCAGGAGATCTGGCTGATTAACAGGCATTTCAGCTGGCATCTGATTGATGTTCTTTTCTAGTGCGGGCTGCTTTGTTCTAAGTCGCCACCAAGTTGCCACTGACCTAACAGGCACCATGAGTAAATTTAAGTCTCTCATGGTTCTTTTTATTACATAATGAATTTCCAAAACAAGAAACCAAGGTATGACCGGTACTGTAGGAAAACATGAACTTTCTCCTAACTGAGGCACTGAGCTAATGCTTTTCTTAGTGGGAGAGGATAGTGCTTTGAATTAAATAAAATTGAAATGCTATATGTTTAAGTATCAGTAGTAAAAATTTACTAGAAAAAATAATGTGTCAATCATGTAATTGATTACCCAAGTGGATTTTTTTCTTTTTTTAACTTTAAAACAAAGTCTACATGTTAGTGTTATTAGAAAAGCAGAATACTTTCAAAATATCCAAATATCATTTTTTAAAAAGTTAAAAAATCTGTCTTTTTTACAAATATAAAGTGGATGTAAGTCCAAATACTGTACTAAGTAGAAACTTCCTTTTTATTCTTTTGTTCTTTTTAAAATCAAGATAAAGATTGGGAGAGAAAGAAACCTAGGACAAGAGGCAAAAATAGATGTAAAAAGAGAGAGAAAACAAAACTAAAAGAAAATGTCACTATTTCTGAATGGGGACAGTTCAGTCAGATGTGAATAAATTAACATCATTACAGGGGAGTTCAAGAGATAGAAGAAAGATGAAATCGTATAAAATGTCATTGTTACAATGGAGTAGATTCCTTAATGTTTATATTGATAATAATTTATATTCAAACTCCAAGGGTGTTTGTGAAGCCATGTCATGTTGATTAAAATAGGAAAACAATTCGAAAAATAATATTGACACTCTGTGTTAGTTTTGTGTCACTGTGACCAAAATATCTACCAAGAACAATGTAGAGGAGGAAAAGTTTGTTTAGCTCATGGTTTCAAAGATTCAGTCCAGAGTCATCTGACTTCCTTATTCTGGGAACAAGTGAGGCAGCAGGTCCTGGTGGAAGGTCTGGTGAAGGAAAGCCACTTATCTAAAGATAGAAATGAAAGAGGGAGAGGAGAAGAAGCTGAAGGAAAGATGCACTCTTCCAAGGCATGCCTCCATGACCCACCTCTGACAGTCACACCCCACCTTCCTGCAGTTACCACCCCATTAATCCATTCAAACCAGAATGAACTGATTACTTTATAACTCTCATAATCCAGTCACTTCATCTCCAAACATTTTTGCATTAACAGGAACTTTTGGGAACAGTCATTTCCAAACCATGGCACATTAATTTTATATGTTTTAATTTAAATGTTTATAAATATTAATATAGAAAAAAAATCTGAATTTTTTTTCATAGGGGCTAAAATCATTATAATTAGCAAAATATGATTTTAAACAATATCATGAACTAAACAGTTAATATCTGATTATTATAAAATATCAAGATAATGCTTAAAATATATTGTCAGTGGTATTCCTATTTATTTTTTTTACATTAAGTAGTTTCATTTTAATATACTTCTTTGAATTCACTTATCTACAAATGTCACAGGTTTTATTTGGTCCACATTAGTAAGAATTGCTTTTGGTCATGAGTATTTTCTGCCTCTGTGTGTGTGTGTGTGTGTATACATACATACAGAGACACACACACACACAGGTACTTTTCTGTGTGTGTGTGTGTGTGTGTACATATATATGACAAGTATATTAGCATTTTTATTACTTTTCTCTACTAATATACCCATGACACCTGCAGAGTAGTTAAAAGAAACTTTGTAAGGAAATGAATGCAATTTTTAGTTAATTACTTTTAAAATATCTACCTGTTCCGATATTTTTTTTATCAAATATGTGCCCATGGTCTCTAGTAATTTTATTGTGTCCTTCTATAAGTTATTTTGAACATAACCAAATTTGAAATTCATAGGTATGCATATTTATTAGTATAATATATACAGGCAGCATGAAATACAAAAATATATGTCCTAAAAATGTTCTAAAAATAAGTACATAGAAAAGTTATAATATTTTATTTCCATACTCTTAGGAATGTGCTATTTTCCTCAGTGGGTGACTCTGAAGCCAACTACTCTAGGTCTATACAGGCTATATATAGGAGTTCATAGGTCCCCTGATGCATAGGTGTATTATGGTAGTATATATGTTTTAAAAATAAGCAAAGAATTACTAGTCTAGAAGTAAAACCTGGAAAAGTTTGCATCTTTCAGATACTTTTGTATCAATTATGTAATCATGAAATTTTTTCTTGACAATCTTTTTAATATTTATTTTATTTATTTTTTAGTTGTAGTTGGACACAATATATTTCTTTATGTCTTTCTTTCTTTCTTTCTTTCTTTCTTTCTTTCTTTCTTTCTTTCTTTCTTTCTTTCTTTCTTTCTTTCTTTTTATGTGGTGCTGAGGATCGAACCCAGGGCCTCACCTGTGCTAGGTGAGTGCTCTACTGTTGAGCCACAGCTATAGCCCTTTTGGCAATTTTTTAAGAAATAAAATTTTGCCATAGTATGATTTTGAAAAAGGAAGTTAGATTTGGTTATGTAATTTGGAGAATATGGCACTCCAGACATTTAAGATTCAAATCTGAGTTTAGTAGCAAAAACTATCTAGGAATTTTTATATATTTTGTAAGTACTTGAAATTTTCAAATATAACTAAAGACCATTTTCACATTTATAATTTGCAAATGAGAGACATAAAAACAGTAATTATCACTCTTAGGCTGGGGGGTAGTTCAGTGGTAAAGTACTTTTCTAACATACACAAGGCCAGGGGTTCAATCTCCAGTATGTAAAAAAAAGTCACTCTTCATATTTATTCATCTTCTGGCTGATATTCATGAGATTGGTGTGGTATCTTCTCAAATAATACAGTAATATACAAGAAGCAGAAGTGATGATAGTTTGAAATGTATTGCTGTAAATAACCAAAGAAAAAAAAAATCTTAACTGCACGATGCACTGTATTAGTATGCTACTTAAACTATTAGTTTGAAAATTTCAGAAACCAGTTGCATTATTTAAAAGCTTTGATTTCAGAGCATTGAACTGAATTGATTTTATTTTCCAAATGTAGTGATGTGGACTTCAGAACATATAAAACATTAGTTGGTAAATCTGGTTTAAATATTCAGATTGGTTGATTAAAATTCTAATAGATTCTTACCAGAAAAAATGTTGATGAAATGATAGATACATTAATTAGCTTGACTGAATGTTTTTACAATGTATACACAGGTTGAAACATCACATTTTATCCCATAAATATATACAATAATTATTTTTTCAATTAAAATGAATTCATTTAAATCATTCTAATTAACATAATGATGATGAATTTTAATCATATCAGTAACTAACTAATTACTTCCCTTCCTGCTTTTGCTCACTGGGCCAAAACGGGTAGAAATTTCAAGTGTCATCAATGTAAGAAAACTGAATGATCTAATTTTCCATCAAACTCAAAGACTGTTCTACTGTGCCTGATTTATTTCACTTAACATCCTCTAGGTTCATCCATGTTGCTGTATATAATAGGTTCTCAACCTTTTTTATGGCTGATTATAAGCCATTATGTATCTATACCACATTTTCTTTATTCATTCATCCATCGATAGACACCTTCCTTGATTTCAGATCCTGCTATTGTGAATAATGCTATAATTAACATGGGAATACAGACGCCTCTTTGACATATTGATTTCCTTTTCATATATTCCTATTAGTTGAATTACTGATCACATGGTAGTTCTATTTATTTTTTTAAGAAAACTATACTCTTAACCATTATGACTAATTTACATTACTGCCAACAGTTTAAAGGAATTTCCATTTGTCGACATTCTCAGCAGCATTTCTTATTTTGGGGGCATTTTTGATAACAGATGTTACAACTGGGATGAGATAATATATTGTGATTTTTATTTGTATTTTCCTGATGATTAGTGATGTTGAACATTCTTTTTATACTTGTGGCCTATTTGTATATCATCTTTTGAGAAATGAAATATCTATTCCTATAATCTCTCATTTTTTTAAACATTGGATTTTTTTCTTTTTTCTCTTGAATCCCTTGCATATTCTAAATATTACTTATTTGTTGGATGAATAGTTTGCAAATATTTTCTCCTGTTTTAAATTTTTTTCTCTTCACTCTTGATTGTTTCCTTTACTGTGCAGAAATTTTTTAGTTTGATGTAAACCCATTTTAATATTTTATTTTGTTTTCTGTGCTTTTGGGTTCATATTCAGAAAATTCTTCCTGGATCAAAACATTTTTCCTATGTTTTAGTCTAGTAGTTTTATATTTTTCAGTGTGATATTTAAGTATTGATTCACTCTAGAGTTTATCTTTGTGTATAGTGAGATATAGGAATCTAGTGTCATTTTTCTGCATATAAATATCCAGTTTTTCCAGATCCACTCATTAAAGAAACTCTCCGTGCTCCAATGTGTATTCTCAGTATCTTTGTCAAAAATCAGTTACTCATAGACATGTGAATTTATTTCTGAGTTATCTGTTCTTTCCTTTTACTAATGTGTCTGTGTTTATGCCAATACCATTCTGTTTTGTTACTATAATTTTGTAATATGTTTTAAAGTTAATTATTGTGAGGCCTCCAGCTTTGTTGTTCTTGCTGATGTTCTCACTTACATGTAGAATCTAAAAATGTTGATCTTCAAAATGTGGACAGTAGAAGAGTGGGTAACAGAGGGGGTGATAGGGATGAAGGCAGGTTGACTAAGATAGGGAGTGCAGTTTGATAGGAGGGAGAATTTCTAATATTCTGTACCACAGCAGGGTAACTATGTTGGATAACAATTAACTGTATGCTTCTTAATTGTAAGAAGAGAAGATTTTGAAGAGAAGACTTTTAATATTCATAACAAACATTAAAATATTTGAGGTGATGGATATGACAAGAATTCTGATCTATCATTTCATATTGGATTCAGATGTTTGAAGGTCACATTGTATCTCATAAAGAATTACAATTATTATAGCAATAAAGAATAAATATTTATGTATTAAAAGTAATTAGATTGCTATAATTTGAATGTGTCCCCCCCAATTATAAACAAGTTTTCTCCTTATGGAATGTCTGTACACATAACACAAAATAAATTCCTTGAGGTAAATTTATCTTTTCCAAAACAGCATTCATTGTTGTACACAAAACTTGAATTCACTTATTGACCAACAATGACACATATTTATTTATTTATTTTAATTCAGGGAAAGAGGCTAAATATTATGGTTAATGTGAAGCTCACCTCCTGTTTATATAAAACACTCAGTGAGGTCTGAAAAATGGGTTGCAGTGAACTGTAATCCATTTTTCAGTGGGATGAATCACTCATTAATTTTCTGAGCAGCAGAGCTCAAAGCTTTATTTCTCTTTTTAAGTTTTGGAAAGTAGGTTTGCCAGTCCTGTAGGGTTTTCTTTAATATTCTAGGTCAAGCATCAGATTCTTTTAAATGGAATAAATGTCGCTTCTGAAGACTGCCTGTGAAAAAGGACCTCATGTCTTAGAAATGTCAGCCTTCAGTCTGCTAGATATCTGCAAGCTTGACCCCTTCTGTATTCAGTAATATGTACACCCTCACAACAATTTTGTGTATTAAGTGAAAGTAATGGAAAGATTTCTTCCCAATTAATGAAAGTTTCTCTGTGAGATAATGGAATAAAGTCTGGGTATTTTCAATGCAGGATATTTAAGTTTCTCCTTGGTTGACTCAATTTTTTTTTAAGTTTCCAGAGGCTGAAGAGAAAAATAAAATTTTGTTGAATAAGCCCTTGATGTCATAGTGTTATAAGATAGTATGCAGTGACTTCAGATATTCGCAAATAAACTATTGTCCCAGCTCATCATTGGATCATTTGTCTTATAAGCATATTTCATTGGCAAATTTGGAAAATGGAAGAATAAATAAATAAGAGAGTTAGTTAAGTTACATTTTTGTTTTCATTTTTTGTTTGTGGTACTGGGATTGAACCTGTACAAGGACACTCTATCATTGAGCTACATCTCCAGCTCTTTTTAATTTTTCTATGAAATTCATAGAAACTTCAGTTCTTATGACTTCCTCCATAGGCATAACCAAAATTTATCAGACACATAGGATTTAAAATAAAAAGCAAAGCAAAACAAGATAAATTTTTAATTCATCTCATGATTCTTCTTCTAGCCAATGTCCATGCTTTTTGAAAATTGCCAAAAGTGTATTAATGTATTTTCCTTCTTTGGAGAAGGTTTCTATTTGTAGTCACACTGCTTCTGGCCAGAATGTATATGGCTGTGATTACTCCTTTACTGGACCCTTCAGTATGAGAACTTCCTCTTCCCTCACCCTGGCCTTCTCTGTTACTTGATGTTGTAGTGTCTCCATCCTTTCCCAGGACAGCAAGATTCTTAACTCAGATGCTGATAAGCAATCTCACCTTTTTGCCTCCTTTACAGCAAACGAAGCTTACTAAAACTGATCCAATACATGCTCTGCTTGTCTTTTGCACCACAACAGAAGGATAAGTGGACAGGATCCCCTGTACACCTGAAGCAATCCATCCATGTGGCCCTGGCACAGAGCTGCATCCCCCAACCTTGCCCCTCTGTCCTCCAATGCTCTATTATGGAATCACTGCATACCTCACTTCATGAAAATTTATACTGGGAAAATATTTATCTTTATATCCACAAACATTTACACAGTCAAAAGTGAGACTTAAAAGAGGCATTATTTCATGAAAATGACTGTGGCATATAGTACTTATTGTTTGCCTTAATCAAAATCATAAGAATACAAAAAGTGATACAGAAGGCAGATGGCAGTAATAAGGTAATAAAAGATTGCTGGTTTTATCAATTTAAATATTTGCACAGCATTTTAGAATATAAATTATCAAATTGAACTTTTGAAATACAAAACAATGATTGGCAAAATATGTTGCCATAGATATCTGGTTTTCTGATTTAAAATTCTAGTTGTTTTTGAATTTTTGAAATTTTATTTGGTATGCCCTCAGCCTTTAGTTTCATTGTTAGTCAATAGTAACTGTCAAATATCCACAATTTTGTGATTTTTGTTGACAGTTAATTTTGAATTATTACTCAAAGCTAAAAAAATAGGAAGCATTACTTTAAAAATAGCTTTTATCCATATATTCTCATATGTCAGAAATAGAAAAAAGGTAAACATTTCAGAAGAAAATTTAAGAACTATAAAATTTTCTAAACATTTTTTAAGAAGAACAAGTTTGAAAAATTTGTTTAATAACAATGCAGCAATCAAAATTTTATAATGCTGTTTTACATTGGAATTATAAAATAGGAATTTATTTATGTTAGAAAAAAAGTATGTTAACAATAAAAATATAAATTCTCCTCTTCCTAAAGAAAATATAATGGAATTATTATTCTCTTATTATGAAATTAAAAGATATGTTGAGGGCAGAATGTCTGCGTTTAAATTCTACCTCTGATTTTTATTTTTTGCTATGTGACCTTATGCTTGTTGATTTATGATTCTGTATTTTGATATCCACAATGTTTAAATATGACATGAATTTTTTGTGTTTGCTTTCTTACCTCCATAAATACATCTTTAGAGTGGCACAGGAGATGAATAATGATAGATAGATGAATAGATAGATAGCTCGAGCTTGGTAAGGCCTTGATAAGTGTTTTTTTTATGACTTTAATGTTTTATTTTTTGTACAATGGGCAAATGTAGTGACTTATTTTCATCTTGTACACAAAGTTATAATTTGAATTCTTCTCACATGCATGCTAAAAATTTGCAAATTGGTAAAAATGAGATGAATATGAATTTCTCTCCAGATATTTTTCACACTATTTTATATACTTCACAAGATTTTGAACACTCTCTCAATGATTAAAAGTTCCAGAAAAAATACGAGATTAAATTTGTATCTATCAAATATATGTAGAAATTATATAAATATATATATTATATCACCCTTATCCTGTTTACTTTAACTTCTATCCTTGAGTTATTTACCCAGGAACAGATGGCTTTCTTTTGTATAAATCACTGTGGCTTCATTTAAAATATAAAAAATTAAAGGAAGAAACCCAGTTTAATCTCAGTACTTTAAAAACCCTTTCCAGTATTAAGGGATAATTACCAAATATAAAGCGCCATAATACAGATATTGATAGGAGTTGTCACATCATGCAAAATTAACCATAATAAAAACAAACACACTGAAAATTCACGTAAATTTTCTATAAAATAAAAAGCTGGTTCCAGCTTTATCTTTCCTTATATACAGCAAGAAAAAAAGTTGAAGTGTTTTAACTACCAAAAATCCCTAAATCATCCTAGAAGGGGAAATAATAAAGATGCATTAGTGGTATATTTTCAACAGTAAAAGAAATCAGGAATACCAAGTTGTACACTGACATTATGACCAAGACATAAATCTCCTCTGCATTGACTTATTTTTCTGTTCATCAACAACAGGAGTTAAAATCTGAACAAGGAAGAGGCCCTGAAGTTGTTTTATACTGTAGGAAGGCCCTAAAAACCCTTGACTTGGACACCCAGATCAAAACAAGAAACACTGATGAATAGGCAGAAAATTCTAACACACCCAGAGCCTAATTTTCAAATGGAATTGGAATCCTTTAACATTTGGCTATAAAAGAGTGATTCAAAGAACCAATTGCCAGGACAAACTGGCTCCAAATCAAATCCCTCCTGGTTTATTCAGCTCCCTAGAGAGCTCCTACATCCAAGGTACTGGTAGAGCACATCTTAAGATTTTTTTTTTGTGTGTGTGTGTGTTGAAGCAATCAGTGATAGCTTTGGTCTGTTGAGCATGGGAGTGAAGACTGATATAAGTTTTACTTTGGAACTTTTCTAGGTCTAGGCTTATGTGAAGATTACTCAAAGTTAAAGATTGGAAAGTGTGAAGATGTCACATTTACAGTGAGTCCTTCTCAATAAAGTTGTTTAAGATGAATACTGAGTAACTTAACAGCTGTACTCACACATAGTTGACATGTGAGAATCAATTTGTGTTGATATGATCTGCATTTATGACCCCAATGAGTCAATATTAAGAAATGGTGATGTGATTCCATACATTCTTGCACTACAAAGTAACACACTTTACTTTCAATAGCTAATACAAAACACATTATTAATCCCTCTTGTAGAGAATGAAATAAATCTGTGCACATTACCAATGTTGTTGTTCCCCAAAGTAGAACAATATTCAGGAAAATAAATTGCTGTTTTTTAACCTTATATGCATTTTAACATTTCAACAAAAATCTTACCTAAAATGATCCCCTAAGCCTCTCCCATTAACAATTTTAATGCATCAATAGACTGAAGAACTATAGAGATTAATCATTTTGATTAATGTCTAATTAGCTCTGCCTATATTCCAGAGGAAATGGTCAGTGTTAGCACTCTGGAGAGCCTAGACAGAGACTCAGAAGTACTTCTGAAACAGATGCGAATTGCTGAGAGTCTAGTCTTATGAACCTCATTGGTAAATGCTAGAGCTCCCTCATTCAGTGACTTTGTGGCAGAAAGTTAGAAAATACCAAAAAACAATCCTTTTCCAAATTTACTATTTTTAAAGGAATCTGTGAATTTTAAAGTAGGAAATGATCAAAATGATCCAGAACAGTTATTATTGTTAAAATAAATTCTGGCTACAATTAAATAAAAACTTGTACAATGTATAAGGAATTTTAAGAGAATTAAATTTTCTTTCAAATAGTTTTCTAACAAATAATTTTCCAGGATAGTTAAAAATGGAGCTAGAATTATTTTCAAAGCTAAACTTATTTTGGTTTTGAACAACTTTTAAGTTGATTACTTTGGTAATATAGAACATCACTTTTGGAGTGTGACCATACCAAGTTGCTATCCCACAGATGGAGGGAAAAGATAGTGAACTGTTCAGAATCCTTTTTGTGGAATAGTATTAGTAAGGAAAATAAAATAAATTTAAGGAAATATTGCATTTCCTCCTATCCCTCAACATGCAGATGAAATCTAAACATCATGTCACCCATTCCAGTTTAAACTTTAAGGAGAATTTTAATCATTTTTTAAATCTAAGAGACACCATATTAAAATATCCAGAGTAATTCTAGTTTCATATAAAACTCCAAATATATTGTCACAAAATGAAGAACATTTCTGGCTTAATGTATGAAATGAATGGAAATAAAATGCCAAAAAGAAGAGTGATTTAATTACCCCTTTCATTATCATGTGGTGATGAGCCCTCCATGAGGGAGAATTACACATTTCTGGAGCAAAGGAAACTGAAATGGCACTGATGTTTCAAAAATCAAAAAATATCCCTAAGAGTACCAAAAATATTAATTTGTAATGACAGTTCCCTATCATCTGTAACTATATCATTATTAAATCATTTCCTTCAGTCTTGACAAATAAGCTTTAATCTTATCATAAAAGTTAAGATTTCAGTTCTTGTTAGCAATGCACATAAATTTAAACTTGGAAAATGTTATAACATTCTTTCAAAAGCTTCAACACAACACAAAAATTGCCACATTGTAAACTGAACCCCTACTAAAGTACTTTCTCCATCTGCCTGAAGAAATATGGTATTGGAATTTTCTATTTTTAGCACAATGCTCCAGAAAAGTAGTCCACTGTATAGCTGAATTAATTATAAATCACTCCTGGGTAAAACTCTTCTCCCACCCAGTTTTTGAACAACCTGATAGGTTTAGTTTGATGAAGATGATGGCAGAGCCAATGGTTTCCTGATCAGATCTTCCTTGGAATAAATTTTAATCCTTTCTATCTAGAAATCTCTCTTTCTGCTACAATACAGTTGTTTTTAATGTCCTTTCTATTGCTGGGACTTTGCCTTTTTCTTCTGTTTTGATGAAACTGCTTTATTTCAATGACTGTGATGCTTAAGGCTGCAGTTAATACCAATTAACTAACACACCTTATAGGATAAAGGTGAGGGGACTCAGTGTCTACCCACTGTCATCCTCTTCTTCCCATCCACTGAAGTGAACCCTCACTAATTCAAGTCACTGTGACTACACATATTAAATATGGCTCCATGAGACCTAATGAGGCCCCATGAGAGTGCTTCTAATTTCACTTCTACATGACATCCATGATTTTAAACATCCTTACAAAATAACTTTTACTGATTTTTGCAATGGAGTCAGTTTCCTTGAAGTAGTTCAAACTCATAAAAGGAAGTTTTATGAAACCTCAGGGTGGAGTAAGTTCAATCATGTTATCTTTACAGAAACCAACAGGGAAAATAAGAAAAGTTTGTATAACAAAATCAATCTGTCTCCTGCTTCTGAGCCATCCATCCCAGTCCTCAGAATTCTATCAGCCAGTACATAATGGTCATGCCACACACTGTAGAAAGATTTAATGGATCTATAGCTCCCAATTTCATTCTTTCCTTGAACCGCTACTTTGGGCTATTTCATTTACTTAAGTAAAGAAATGTGATGATGTATTAGAATGCCATCCTGTCTTTTTATAATGACAGATATATTTTTTTTAATGGATGTCCTGTGCTTCAGATCAACCAATGTGATAAATTAAGGTGCTATGCATATGGTGCCAGAAGCCATCTACTTTGTGTTCACTCTATTCATATACCATTGCTAATTATCGTCCAATTATACTTTCTACCACTGCCCCTCATGTTTAACACAAATGCCTCTTGTCAACCACTTCTGCTCTAATGCAAGGTTTAAAAGAAACCTGCATGCTCTCTGAAGCCTTTTGTGAGAAATCAGGAGGAAATATTTCGGCACAAGTCTTTTTTACTACAACAGCTTTCCAATTTGTATATGTATGTTGAAAAGCTCTGAGAAGAACAAGAGATTTTTCACTGGTTTCACATCAACCAATTGGCATATTACACTAGAAGTCCAGAGAACAGTCATTTCAAACCCATCATATGTTGAAAGGGCACTGTGACTTGCTAATTTTATAATTTTAGCAATCCAGAAGACTTTCGTTGGTATGCTATGGTCTGTCTTTGGAAATTTTACTCTCACATTTTGTGAGATATCACCTTAGCAGGTTTTAATATGTGCATGTTTAAAAAAACAGATAACAGAGTTAAAAAGCTGTTGCTATCACTTTATTTATCCTAGCAAAAATCTTCCATGGAGACTATTGTTTAGATTTTCCAATGAGTCCCGATACTGAGCATAAGTAGCTAGTTTTGTAACCAACAGTGGTTTCTGAAGGACTTTTGTTTTCTTTGTTGGAGTTTTACCTATGACCTGAAATCTAGCCAAGTTCCTGCCTTATTTGAGTTTGGTGAATGACTTCTTGAGTATGAAACATTGCAGAAACATTTTGTTTTAGACTAACAGTATTTCTCATGCCAACCATCTCACACATCTTGCAGGAGGCCACACTCAATTGGTTTGCCATTTGGATATGTGTAGCTTTATCCATTGTTGTTGGTAATTGGGAGGTTACAAAGTAAAGGAGAGACTTCTTCACTCTCCTGAGAGTTGGAGCTGCTACTTGTGTCTTCACTGAAACTATCATAACCATCAGACATTCTGAGACATTCTCCTTTACTTTAGGACTTTGAAGACTGTTCTGTCACTTTTTAGAGGATGCAGAATGGATGGCTTCTTTTGAGTGGCCCATAATGTCTCTTCTGGCTCAGATCTTTTCTGTTTCTGGCAGGGCTTCATGAGTATGCGTCCACTGGTGCTCCCTGACCATGACATTGCTCTCTCCTCAGCTAGGTCCAGTCCAGTGGTTCCTGTAACAGCTCCTCTCTTTCCCTCCTGTAACTCAGGTAACCCTAGGATATCAACTTTCAATAAGTATCATTTTTTTTTCCTCTAGACCTTTTAAGGAAGAAATATAAATCAAGTTGAATATCTCAAAATCAATAAAATATAAAAGTTATTACCTATGACCCAATGGGACAAATGGCAAAAGACAAAATCCATAATTGGTAGAGTATCCAAAGACTGGAAATAATATCTAAATGCCTGTAAGTTGCCCCATGCCACAAATATATCCAATTGATCCATTAAGAATTTCAAGCTAGACATCCAAAATTGAGTCAGATAAAAGTTTTCAGAAATATTTTCTCCTGTATGTCCATTTGTCATCTAAGCCCACAACTGTTGGTGTAGTTTTATAACATCTTATAAAAAATACTTCTCTTAGAATTATATAGTCCACTTCCTCTCTCTTATTACTTCATCTTTTTGTTTCTATATTTATTTTTCTTAGTAATTCTGTTACAAACTTTGAAATATCATCATATCAGTGAAAAATATCAATGGCACATTCATCATGTGATACTATTTCTAATGGTAGAAACTAAAAAAATGATAAAAACAGAAAGATATTAATAATTTAAAATACATTTGCCCATACCCCAAAAAGTTAGGAATGGGATAAAAGTGAAAAGAGGTAGAAATATTAAATCCCAAATCTTGTAATCATTATCCACCTAGCATCACTTTTCATAACGAAAGTGTATTTTATACTTTTATAAAGCACACACTGCTTCTGGATCCATTATAGTCAGGAATCTTAAGGAAGTGAAAAACAATCATAATTATAGCAAGTCTGTAAAACATTCTCAAGTTGCAGAAGAATTAAAAGAAGTGTAAAATTACCTGTAATGAGTCAAGTTCCTTTTAAGACATTGTAGCATATTTTATGCTAGATATTTCTATCATTTCCAAATCCTAATGAAGACATTAAACAGAGGTTATTATTTCCAACTATAGTCTATAGTTAATAATAAGGTTAACATTTTCATCTAATGAAGTGATTTCTAATAGAGGCACTCTTATAAATGCTATATATTTTGAGTTAAAACCTACAGTAGAACTTCATATTATATTGCATATACTTTGTTTAAAGGTTAATTTGTTCATGTTTTAAAATGCATCTCTATTATTTTGTTATTTTCTACTTCCTTAATCATAAACATTATTAGGAAAACTCTGAAAGTCACTTATTTTGTCTTTTATTAGTTACTTAAAATTGATCTATTTTTTCAATTGTCACAAATAGGATAACAAATATAACAACAATTCACTAAAGATGAAAATATGACTCTAACGTGTATTATCATTATAATTTCTCATTTAAAGCCAATTTCTACATGAAAACTGAAATCATCAAGAAGTTGTAGAATTTTTCAAGATCTAGAACAGGTACTGATAGATGATTACACTAATGATGTAGGTTTTTGAGGAATATGAAAGACCATTAGAAAGAAAAAGATAGGGATGTCTTGGTAGAATAATATGCTTAGAAAAATATTTGAAATTAATATAAAGATTTCAGGGTTGATGATAATTATGATGTTAAGAACCTTAAGTACTAATGTTTATTAGATAGCCTGTGATTCATATAGAACCTATGTAGGGCATAGACAGACCCAAACAACTCCATGATTAAACTACAAACTCTGAAATTCAAGTATCAAAATCCTGCATATGGCTTTTTTCTTGTTGTTTTCATATAAAATGTTAATTAAATTAGCTTCCATTTCTTACTTTTTTTTGATAATTAAGTAAATACATCTACAATATTTACAGCAGTACCTGGTTCATAGTTGCCCATAATTCAATAACTGTTGGCTAGATATTCATTAGCATTCTTTCAATTACATGGATTATTTATGCCCTAAAATACCACCATTAATAAATTAGAGATAAATTAGTCACAAACCTTGTGTGCTGTTTTTTGGTTTCCTTTATTCACTTCCTTCTTTTCAGCTGCCCTGTCCACTGACTAGACAGTGTTGTCATGACCTTCCACCACCTCTTCAGAGTTCCTAGTACTACCTGGAGTTAGAGTCCCAGCTCAGTGTGGGCCTCACCCCCGGGGCCATATTCCATCTGTGATCAACTTCCAGATTTAGATAAAATGTCCCTTCCAGCTATGAGCTATGGTTTCCTGAGCCAGCACCATACCCTCAAATGACCAACCAGATCCTTTTATGTAGTAAATTTGTCTGGGTTTACTGAGATGATCTTGTTTTACACTATTGTAGTATGCAATTATTAATAGTAGCCCAGTGTGTTCCTAAAACTTTCCTAATAAGTTCTGTGACTACTACACTGATGAGTTGAGAAAGAGCTGGTTTGGTATTGGTGAAGACATAAACAGATAGATGAAACAGAATGGAAAGCCAGAAATAGATCCACAAAACATGATAAATTGATTTTCAGCATAGACTCAAAGCCAACTGAGAAATTACAGTTTGATATGAAAACATTTAATTAACAAAAACCTTCACCTACAATTGAGCGTTTATACAAAATTAACTAAAAATGCATCAGACCTAAATTAAATTTCTAAAATTTTTAAATAGTAAAAGGAAATTTCAAGAAAATCTGTGTGATCTTGAAATTTGAAAATATTTCAGAGATATAACTCTAGAAGTGTCATCCATAAAAGAAGAGGTGACAAAATAGACTCTATTAAAATTAATATCAATATCAAGACCCTGTCAAGAGAATGAAAAGAAAAATGAATGTACTACCTGAAAGAAATTGTTTTTAAATTATATGATAAAGAGCTTATTTCCAGAATATAAAAATAACATATAAACTGTAATAGAAAAATAAAAACACAATTAAATATATTTGACTAAATGTTCTCATCAAACAAGAGATTCAGGTAGTGACTTAGCTCAGAAAATTAAGTTCAATATAATTAGTACACAAGGAAATATAAATTAAAACTACAAGAAGTCATAATTTACATTAATGTAAAGTCAAAAATGGGAAGAACAATGATGTGGAAGATTTTTAATTTTTATATGTTGTTGATGGCCAGCTGCTTTGAGAACTTGGTGTAGTTTCTTGTAAAGTGAAGCATATGCTTATCATGTGACCCAGCAATTCCATTCCTAATTATTTACCTAGGATAAATGAAATCCTATCTTCATATTAAAAGGTTAGATGCAAAGATTTATTTATGATCACCAAAAATATGTTGGAGTGTTGGGTGATCACAACAAATGGCAAAATAGTGAAAAAGAAACCTTATTTGTTTTTCTACTTTGGTATTTCCATGTAATAGAATAATACCAAGCAATAAAAAGAATAAACCAGAAAACAATATGTTTTGGTCTCAAATATATTTTACTAATTGAAAGAAACCCAATTTGGAACTCTACCAAGTCAATCATTCCATTTACATGACTTTTTGAAAAGACGTAAGTATTATGACAGAAAACATATGTCATTGTCAGCAAGTCAGGAATGAGAGAAAATGACTCTAAAGGGGCATAGAATTTTTTTGTGTGATAATAGAACTAATATTTACACTGGTGAGGGTGCAAATATGCATGACTTTCAAAATGCATATGTAACTGTCCAAGAAAACAATAGTTTTTCTTTATGTAAATTATATTTTAATTAAAAGTAAAATTACAAAAAAAGAACAGTAAGATAAGACTACAAAAGATTCCTTCACTGAGAAAAAGAAACTAAAGTGTAGAAATTTCTAAGTAAAAAAAAGTAAATAAATTTCAAGCATTTCAAATCACCTTCATTTAAAATTTTCTTTATTCTAAATATAAAATTGGTCCAAATTATGAAACATTAATTTTGCTTAACAGTGTATGCTTATGAGACACAAGACACATTTTATCCCAGAATTAACAAGCCATATAAGTATAAGAGCTCTACTGTTTTGCTTTTAGTGATTTTTTTATGAAGATCGCTATTACATATTTCAGTATTTAATTTATCTTCCTTTATAGTATTCTAAATATAGACTATGTAGTTCAGGGTTTTTTATAGCCTGGAGTTCTATTACTAAGGCTACACTATTCTAATATGTTATTAGGAGAAAATGTATGAAATTTTCTTTCGTGTATCTGTTAGTAAAAGAGAAAAATGCTTGCCACATTCGTACTTTGTTGATATTATACCATCTGGGATTGAACATTTTTTTTTAAACAAGGGATTTTACTCCATTGAACAAAGGCAATGTGGATCCCAAGCTATAATATTTTTAAGTAAGAACAATGAAAATGAGAATTTAATGTATTTGAAGCTAACGGTCAGTGTTAGTACTGCCACTGGTATTAAAAATGAATTAAGTAAGCCACCTCATTGTAAGAAAAAGGAAACCAAGGCCAAGAAAGCTGATATACTTATTCAAGATGGTACACCTGAATGGAATCAGAGACTGGAATCAATACTTGTCCCCTCACTATCAGTTTATTATCCTTTATACTCTGATACATAATTAAATGTTTTGCTGATATTTACTGATAATATAACAAGTATAATTTATATTCTGCTCACTCAAAAATAGTTATTTGAATCACAAGCTCCTGATTTCTGAAGTAAACCTATTATTTCCTGCCGCAGCCCGGCTGGCTGGGCAAAATAGCCGGGGTGGGGGGGTGACGAGCAACTTGTGTACAACTTGTGTACATTGATACAGCAGTAGTGGGAGCCATTTATTGTAGGACAGGAGGGGTATATATACATTCCACACAGCTTACCTTAATTAACATAAACTAGATACAGCAGTCAACCAATAAGGAATCTCCACACTTAATGGCTCTCTGGCATTACTTCACAAACCACTCCCTCTGGCAAAATGCCAGGCACCATCTTGACTTGTTTACAGACTCTAACATTTCCTGTGACTTATTTTCAATTTTTAACATTAAATATAGTTTCAGTGTTATATCTGCTTAAAGAACTAAAAAAAAAAATAGAAATTACTTACACTTACCTAATATTTATATGTGAACATACTAGAATGTACAAATAGAATGTTAAGTCCCCCTTTGAAATTAAATGAGAGAAAATTTAGGAATAAATAACAGGAAGATATATTTACTGTTAGAAATTTGCTCTGCTTTTTAACTTTCCCTTCTATTAATTGCTCAACTCTTTTTGTTTGTTTGTTTGTTTGTTTTAGTACCAGGGATTGAAACCAAGGGTGCTCAACCACTGAGTCACATGCCCAACTGTCCTCCCCCCCACCTTTTTTTTAACTTTTATTTTGAAATAGGAGACAGGGTCTTTCTAACTAGCTGAGGCTGGCCTTAACTTGTGATACTCCTACCTCAGTCTCCTGAGCCGCTGGGATTACAGTTATATGCCACCAGGCCTGGCAAGCCTCTGGTGTTAGGAGGTCCCAAATTAGCATAGAAAATTCAACTTAGGATTTCAATTGATCTTAAAAATATTTTTATGAGTTTTTATAGGGGACAGAATAAGATTTTATTTGTATTAAATATTATGCTTTCTGTAGTATTTCTTCTTTTTGTGTGCATTTATTTTAATTACATTATTTACTAAATGAACATAATTGGTTTTTCACCGTTAGCATGTTTTTGAGTCTTTTTCCTTGAAGTACAACTTAAAAGGATCACAATTCTTTATAAGATACATTTTTAATCTGCTGAAACACATATTTTCATGAAAGGTAAATTTATTCTTTCTGAAATGTAGAATATTCACAATATTTTTGAAACCTTTTACCCAAGATTTTATAGATATTATTGGAAGACCTGTATAGAAGAGAATAAATGTACAATTAAGCATGAATTTAACAATATTGGATTAAGAATGGAATGAATTTTTTAATTATCTCATATTTGTTGAGCACACTGTCAAAATTAGAACATTTTCACAAATGATATTCATTTTATTCTACTGTGCTGATTTTTATCAGTTTTTTTTTATCCTTTTGCCTTCCTTCTGGTAAGAACTCTTGTTAACATTCTTTCCACATACCTTTTGTTTATTTTCCTTGATTAGTTGGAACATTGCAATATTTAACATTCAATTGAATTTTAATTCTGGAAATGCACGTTATATTTGACATACTCTCTCCCCTTTTCATTGGGTGTCTGAAGTAGTTCTGCTTTTAGCAGATTTTTTTTTTAGTTATACATGGACATGATTTCTTTATTTTGTTTATTTGTTTTTATATTGTGCTGAGGTTCGAACCCGGTGCCTCACATGCGTGAGGCAAGTGTTCTGCCACTGAGCCACAACCCCAACCCTCTGCAGATTTTTTTTATTGGTTGCTCAAGACAATACATTGATCTTGACATATTATACATTTAATTCAAATGGGGTATAAATTCTTATTTTTCCATGTGTACAGATTGCAGGATCACATTGGTTATACAGCCATGTTTATACATACAGCAATACTAGTGTCTGTTGTATTCTGCTGCCCTTCCTCTCCTCCCCTCCCCTCCCATCACCTCTCTCTACCCAATCTACTGTGACACATTTCTCTCTCTTTTTTTTCTTCCCCCTCACACCATCATATATGTAATTTTGTATAACAATGAGGGTCTCCTTCCATCTTCTGTGCAATTCCCCTTCTCCCTCCCATTCCCTCCCACCTCTCATCCCTGCTTAGTGGTAATCTTCTTCTCATGCTCTTCCTCCCTATTCTGTTTTGAGTCACCCCCCTTATATCAAAGAAGACATTCGGCATTTGTTTTTTAGGGATTGGCTAACTTCACTTAGCATAATCTGCTCTAATGCCATCCATTTCCCTGCAAATGCCATGATTTTGTTATTTTTTAGTGCTGAGTAATAGTCCATTGTGTATAAATACCACATTTTTTTTATCCATTCATCTATTGAACGGCATCTAGGTTGGTTCCAAAGTCTATTGTGAATTGTTCTGCTATGAACATTGATGTAGCTGTGTCCCTGTAGTATGCTCTTTTTAGGTCTTTTGGGTATAGTCGGAGAAGGGGAATAGCTGGGTCAAATGGTGGTTCCATTCCCAGCTTTCCAAGGAATCTCCATACTGCTTCTCAAATTGGCTGAACCAATTTGCAGTCCCACCAGCAATGTACAAGTATACCTTTCTTCCCACATCCTCGCCAGCAGGTGTTATTGTTTGACTTCATAATGGCTGCCATTCTTACTGGAGTAAGATGGTATCTTAGAGTGGTTTTAATTTGCATTTCTCTGATAGCTAGAGATGCGTGATCATTTTCTCCTGTAATTGTTGATTGATTATATATCCTCTTCTGAGAAGTGTCTGTTCAGATCTTTGGCCCATTTGTTGATTGGGTTATTTGCAAAAGTACTCTATAGGTTTAATGCAATGCCAATCAAAATCCCAATGGCATTCCTCACAGAAATAGAAAAAGCATTCATGAAATTCATCTGGAAAAATAAACGACCCAGAATAGCTAAAGCAATTCTAAGCAGGAAGAGTGAAACAGGTGGTATAGCAATACCAGATTTTAAACTATACTACAGAGCAATAGTAACAAAAACAGCCTGGTACTTGTACCAAAACAGGCGGGTAGACCAATGGTACAGAATAGAGGACGCAGAGACCAATCCACAAAATTACAACTACCTTATATTAGACAAACAATGGATAAAGGATAGCATCTTCAACAAATGGTGCTGGGAGAACTGGAAATCCATGTGCAACAAAATGAAATTGAATCCCTTTCTCTCAGCACACACAAAAGTTAACTCAAAATGGATCAAGGAGCCAGGAATCAAACCAGAGACTCTGTGTATAATAGAAGAAAAAGTTGGCCCTAATCTCCATCGTGGGGTTGGACTCCAAATTCCTTAATAGGACACCTATAGCACAAGAGTTAAAATCAAGAATCAACAAATGGGAAGTATTCAAACTAAAATTTTTTTTCTCAGCAAGAGAAACAATAAGAGAGGTAAATAGGGAGCCTACATCCTGGGAACAAATATTTACCACTCACACTTCAGATAGAGCCCTAATATCCAGAGTATACAAAGAATCCTCTGTAGATTTTTAAAGATAATCTTTTCTTGTCCTGTAATCTCACCTCATGATCCATTTATTTGTGTTTTCTAGAGTTTTATTGAGAAAATAAAAATGTTCTTTTACATTTTATTCTCTTTCCCATCTTTGGGATGGCTTAATTCACAGTTTATCCCAGGGTGAACCAATTTCAGAGGAATGTTCTCTTTCTTTGAGTGCTGTCAAAAAGTGAAATATAAAAATTTATAAACCCTAGATTATATTTTTCTACACATTCCCTTAATTTTTCTGGTAAGGACACAGAGTTTGCCCCTGAAGGGAAGATCACTTGTCTCTCTGAGAATTCCTTTTCACTGACTGAGTGTGCACATTCACAGCTGTCCATCACCTAAAGGGAGTGCCTCACATTAGTCAATCATTTCTTCGATAGCACATTCTGAGAGACTCTCATATTCTTAAACCCTTGCATTTAATCCCTGTGAATATGTTAATGGATAGTATGATGCTACATATCTTACTTTTCTGGGCAGAAATTTGAAAGGCATTTTCTTTATAGACCTTTTCTTTTACTAATTTGGAAAATCAAGGCCTTGAATGAAATGATTGTCCTTCAGAATAGTATGTTTGCATTTATTAAAGTGGTAAATCCTAAATCAGTGTTGGCTGATAATGATTATTCAAATTCTGCTGCATAGCATGAATAAATTGATGGATATTCACACCAGAAATTATATCACATATTAATTTATATTTCATGATTTCATTTTCCCTTCAGTCTTTAAAGATAGGAAATAATTTAGTTTAGAAATTCTCTTTCAGTGACATCTTGTCCTCATTCTCTTCAGACCTTAGTATTGACTTCTATACATTTCAAGTTATAATTTTTTGGGTGTCTAGACTAGGGATCTTGATCAAAAAAGGTAAGAAAATCCACTTAAACATTTGTTTAAGAAATATATTTTAAACATTTCTGAGATGGTAATATATATAATTCATATTTTTTTTGTGGAAAGGAATAGATGGATATATAAGGAAGATTTTAAAATAATTCCAGATAAAAAACTATTAATATTTTGGTAATTTTTTCTGAAAAGTATTGTTTGAATAAACATGTTATACTATAATAGTACACAGAATATACCATGCTATATTATTTCAAATATTGGATCTCTGTTATATATATGAGATATTTTGTGTACACATTATATGTATACTTATATGTGTGTATGTGTGTATATACACACACACGTGTACATGCATGACATACAGATATTCTGTGTGGTTGCATGTGTGTATGTGCATATGTGAAATTGGATACCATTGATTCTCATTTAACATATTTTCTCAAATTATAAAATGTTTTTATAATCAAATTAATTTTCATAATCAGAAATCAGTTTGTCAAATCCATTAAAATGTTTTATTTCTTTTATATTACAGTAACCTGAACTTCCTAAAGGAACAGATGCTCTTTTCATACCTGCAATTGGGTGATTTAAAACAGGACCAAGTAAGAAAGTCTGAGAGCTGAGGGAAATGATGATGTAATTCACATTCCTAAACCTAGGCTAGAGAACCAGAAGCTCAGACATCTGAGGACAGGAGATGTGTCTTAAGCTTAAGAAGGGACAGAGTAAATTTGTACTTCCTCTGCCTTTTGTTCTGTTCATTCTGCCAGCAGATCAGATGATGCCCTTTGGTAAGGGCTGATCTTTGCTTGTTCTATTAATTCAAATGTGAACCTTTCTATATACACCTCCACAAACATACCTGGATTAATGTCTAAATTGCTATCTGAGCATCCTTTAGCTCTGTGTGGTTGACACAGATTTTGCCTTCACAGAGTCACATCTTTTCTAGTATTGGTTGGGACATATTTGCCCTGGATCTGCATAGATGTTATTGGCACTTCCTTCACTCAAATATAATGCTACTCAAACTGCTCTTTGGGTTTGGTAAAGGATTAAAATAAAGAAAATGGAAAATGGAAACTCACATGGAAAGATATTTTGCTTTATTCCCCACCCCCCCGTATTTTATTTCTGATTGGCATCCCTACTTCCAAAAAAAAAAGTCTGTTTAATTTTTCCATGACTTATATAGTAAAGAGTGGTGAAGGTATGGCTAAACAAGGAAGGGAGTAAAACAAAGAATGAGCAATATTGGATCCAACTTTTGGCAAATATTCAAAGGAAGTGAGATTGGATCATAATGTACCAGCATCCTTAGAACTTGCCTGTGAGGATAAAATAGATTATTTACATCATGGAGACAAGAAACATTAAGATGAAAAGTTGTGAGCATAAAGGAAAGAAAGAATATGAGGCTTGAAACAGGAATTGGAAAAAATTTATTCCTCTGAGGTGATTATCTCTATTTTACTTCCTGATACTATTAGCTATAGCCCAGTCTTCAGAAAGATATGATCTTGTATATATTTTTAGTACAAATAATAGCCTTAATATTATTTTTTTATGCTTTAGCCCATAATGTATGACTATCTATGGTCTTAGAGTGTTTCTTCATTGTCCTGATGACCTTCATTAGTGGATTATTGGATTAGGAATGGAAAGTCTTGATGTCCTCTGGAAAGAGAGGATGACTTAATGCTAATTAAGTGGACTTTCTGTGGGACATCTTATCTCAATTTCCATTACGTTCTCTCCTCCATGATAACATAAAAGTTCTTCCTTTAAGGGGAAAACCTGTAGCTATCAAGTTCTTCTGCATCTGAGTGAGCTTCATCTTTGTATATGCTATTTTGGTTTTGTGAAGGGGTAGAAAGGAAGAATAATTGGATTCAGATAATCAAGCTGGTTTGTATCATATCTTGAATCTCCTCAATTTGTTGACAATATGGATGAGAGGAAGTTAATAAAATTTTCAGAAATTTAAGACAATTAGGCCAACTCATAATGTTTCAATGTTCTTGGTTATATGCCTGGTTTTACCTATATGTACTATTTATTAAGGTTCATGCTTCCATGAAGTTGGATGATAACATGTAGGTTTTTTATATTGAAATATAAACTCTTTTGATGAATATATTCAGAGAGAATGCCTCTAAAATTCACAATACCCATGATAAAAGAGAGATGATATTTCTAAAGCAGGCTAGATAATGCCTTATTCTTGAGTATAAGTTTGTTACTACTTCTGTCCAAATATATCAATTAAGCAGTTCTTGATGGATTGCCTTTTTAAAAAAAAACTGCAGGTAAAAATCCTAATGAAATCAGCTGTTGAAACTGTGCTTATTTGGAGGTTAAAAATAAGAAAGTAGATAATTTGTTACTTAAACTTGACTGAATATAATTTAGTTTAACTATTGTATGTAAGTCACAAGGAACAAAATACATTATTTTTTTTTGTTCCCAGAATAGTTTACAACATGCCTTTGAGGCTGAAGTAATAAGTTTCAATATCAAGATGTGAAACCACATTATAGAAACTGGTTAAAAAATGTTCAAATACAAAACAAAGTCCATTGGGAAGAAATGGAAAAATGTTGATAATTATTCTTTTAAATAGAAGAAAAGAAGGTTTTCTCAAGTGGGGAGCAATAAATCAAAAATAACTTAAAGAGAAACAAAAGCAGAATATATTTTATAGTCCTAGAAAAGAAATATAACAAATATGAATATATCATAAGAACATAGATGTATTATGGGACAAAGAAAGTGAAAATAGGATCATAAAAATAAAAATAAATGAAATTAAAAGTAAAAATCCAAGAGATGGTGACAATATTTATACCAACAAGGTAAACATTTATTATTTCAATTTTTAAATATCTTTGTGATAATAACATTAATAGCAGTTGAAAACAATCTCCTTTTAAAGCCTACTTTGCAAATATTGCTTGAAAGAAGCTCAACAAGATTATTGCTGCCATTTATTTATGTATTTTAAAAAAAATGCTTCTTTCTTGAAAATATTGTCAATGTGCTCTAAAATTTTTGACCAAAAAGTCACATGAATGACAGATAAAATCTTCATGAGTATAATGAGAGCAAAGTTCTCCAGCATCCTAAATATCAGTTAATTATTTTAAACTAACATCCTTCTGTTAAAAAGCACATTTATTTTCTGAAGCATCATAATGATACTGAGGATGTAGCAATAGGGAACATTTTGGGAAAAATGTGAAGATGTTGAAATGTCTTGGCTTCTTTCATACTGATTATCTGCATTTGAATGTGTAAATAGAAACCTTGTGGTTTTAAAGCAGTGTAGTATCTCTTTCATTTGTCCTTCTAGGGTCGTTACCTGGGACCTTTAGTTTACAAACAGTGATAATGCCTTAGATATCAGGGCTCACAGGGAGCATCTTGTATCTTATAGAATGCTTTCATGATAAGAATTTTATAGATCATATTTATAGAATGCTTTCATGATAAGAATTTTATAGATTATATTTGTAGAATGCAACCATGATAAGAATTTTGATCTCTGAATAAAATAAAAATGGTAACCACATTTGTGATGTTAGAATTTGAAGACTTTGGAATAGAATTGATTAAATGATCTTGCTTAGGATCAGTCCTACATTCAAAAAGTAAAATATAAGATCCATACAGTTTAGGTATTTGCACTGGTGTTTGAGTGGTTGTTTATTTGAAGATAGAATAAATAAAGGGCCAGATAGTAAAGTCTCTTAATTCATTATGAGTAGTGAAAAGGTTCTGAATAAATTTTCCTTAGTATAGGAGAACATATAAATGGTTTTGCAATACTTATGAAGGTCAGAAAATATTTGGGGGTTTAGAGAAGAAACAAACTATTATAGACTTGAAATTAATGAGGGTTTAGGACTTAATACATAGTAGAGAAAAGGGAAGGATCCTGTGAATGTTTGTGGTGGGGATAGTGAGTGAAAGAAAGGTAAAAACAATGAATAAGAAAGAGGTAGACTAATAGCTGGGTCAAATGGTGGTTCCATTCCCAATTTTCTAAGAAATCTCCAAACTGCTTTCCGTATTGGCTGCACCAATTTGCAGTCCCACCAGCAGTGTATGGATGTACCTTTTTCCCACATCCTAGCCAACACTTACTGTTGTTTGTATCATACTAGCTGCCACTCTGACTGGAATAAGATGAAATCTTAGAGTGGTTTTGATTTGCATTTCTCTAATTGCTAGTGATGATGAACATTATTTCATATATTTGTTGATTAATTGTACATCATCTTCTGAGAAGTGTCTTCAGGTCCTTGCCCAATTATCGATTGGGTTATTTGGTGTTTAGCTTTTTGAGTTCTTTATATACCCTAGTGATTAGTACTCTATCTGTTGTGTGAGGGGTAAAGATTTGTTCCCAAGATGTAAGCTGTCTATTCACTTCACAGATTGTTTCTTTTGCTAAGAAGCCCAAAGGACTTAAAAACAGCATACTGTGGGGACATAGACATATTCAATGTTTATAGCAGCACAATTCACAATAGATAACTGTGGAACCAACCTAGATGCCCTTCAATAGATGAATGGATAAGAAAACTGTGGCATATATACACAATGGAATATTACTTAGCAATAAAAGAGAATAAAATCATGGCATTTGCAGGTAAATGGATGAAGTTAGAGAACATAATGCTAAGTGAAGTTAGCTAATCCCTAAAAACCAAATGCCAAATGTTTTCTCTGATATAAGGAGGCTGATTCATAGTGGGGCAGGGAGAGGGAGCATGGGAGGAATAGAAGAACTTTAGATAGGGCAGAGGGGTGAGAAGGGAAGGGAGTGGGTGTGCGATTAGAAATGATGGTGGAATGTGATGGAAATTATTAACCAAAGTACATGTATGAAGACACGAATTTGTGTGAATATACTTTGTACACAACCAGAGATATGAAATATTGTGCTCTCTATGTGTAATAAGAATTGTAATGCATTCTGCTGTCATAAATAAATACAAAAAATTAATTTAAAAAACCATTAAAAAAGAAAGAGAGAGACTGATAGAGAAGTAAGCTGTAAACTAAAAGATTTAATGGTTCTTATGATAAAAGCAACATCTTGAGATGATAATTTTTAAACATGTAAGACAAAATTGGAGATGTAGAAGTCTATAGAAACAGGGCATGGAGATAATGTATTTGGGAAACATGTTTTTCTGAAAATCCCTATACATTGAGTCAGTAGTAACTCTTTGTCACAGTAGAATATTGCAAATGGGAAAATATATATTATTTCAATATTAATGAAAACGTGGCCACAACCATCTAAAAGGACTCAGATGATGTATCACCCAGTGAAAATTTAAAATTTAAACCAACTAGGTGAGTATGAATTTGAAAGCTTCTTCTTCAATAGTATTAATTTCTAAAGGCCACTTCCACTCATCTGCCTATTGGTGGTTGAAATATAGTCTGATTTTTAGTGTTATTTGATTTCCATAGGTTATGTTAATCGACTTCATTCAAACTCCTAGGCCATAAGAAAAATGTGTATGTGTGAGACAGAAATTACAAATTCAAATTTTAGAAATGATAATTCAATGTATTATAAATAAATTAAGTTCATCATACATATCAGGAAAGGCTCAAGTTTTGCATGAATGATGTAATTAATAGCCTTATATTTGAGGAGAGGAATTTATACTATTGAATTATTATTGATTATTTAGTAAGTTTAAATTTCTCTCCTCAAATAAAGGCAATTCTCTGTTTAATATTAGTTTTTTAGAAAAGCTTTCTGCTATCACATGCAAAGAGGCTACTGTGCAATTTATTAGAAAAAAATTGACTGGTGAAAATATAATCTTTTCAAGAGTTCTGTTCTTCTGTAAATCCATCATTAATTCTTATTTGAATAATGTGACAAATCCAGTGCTTGACAATGCTTGGTATAAAATGCACTCATCCTTAATCGTCATGAATAGTGAGATCAGAGGAAAAATCCCTTGTTTTCATGAATTATTCTTCCATTGTCTCTTACAGTGCAAAATTTTGTTCTATATTTAAACTCCTTCACACACACACACACACACACACACACACAGCTATATAAGAGGGATATAACACAGAAGGCAAATGTTGAAGAGTACTGGAATGGAAATTTAAACTTTCTTCTTAATGATGCAGATGGGTTCTAAGCATCTGCAGATATTATTCAAGGTTCATTCCAGAAACAAAAGTCACTTTACTTAGAGCAAGCGTATTAGCATAGGAAAATGACAGCTTTCATCTATTAGAAGACTGGTGAAATTCAAGTCAGGTATTTTGCAGAGATAGGAAGAGCAAGTTTTAAAGAGAGGCTTTCACTTACCTCAGTTATTTCTAATTCCAAAGAGATCCTAGTAGAATCCTTAGGAATCTAGGTACAATTTCTCATTGACCGTTTGCTGAAATCCATGTCCTTAACTCAGAATGACTTCCTTTTTCCCAATATTTTGTGAATTTCTCTGTTTGGCTAGAATTAACTAGAATCCTTTTTTCTAAACTTTTTTTATATATATTTATTTTCTTAGATGTAGATGGACACAACACAATATTTTTATGTGGTGCTGAGGATCGAACCGGGCCCCGCCCTTGCTAGGCGAGTGAACTTCTGCTGAGCCACAATCCCAGCCCCTTAACTAGAATCTTGTTAGCAATAAATTTTGGGTGACAAATCTTAAACATCTATGTTCCCATAATAGATGATGCCTAATAACAACAAATAATATCTAGAAACAAAGTGACAGATCATGCTGACTTTGACAACTTTGTGGCACATTTTGAATTGTCAGGGAATAATTACAATAGTAACATTAGTTACAATAATTCTTTCTTTAAAAATGTTTATTTTTGAGTTAGTATATATAATCACACACAGGTTAAAATAAACCAAGTGTTCATTTCCTAAGTATACATGCATTTGCTTAGTAAAAAGTGTAAAAATAAAGTACACTTACATTCGCTTTTATTTTTAAAATATTTATTTATTTATTTTTAGTTTTAGTTGGACATAATACCTTTATTTGTTTGTTTGTTTGTTTGTTTGTTTTTATGTGGTTCTGAGGATCAAACCCAGGGCCTCACACATGCTAGGTGAATGCTCTACCACTGAGCCACAACCCCAGCCTCTGCTTTTATTTTTAATTAAAAAAAGTATATGAAAGGAGGTAAAAGATATTAGTTACAATGATTACTTGGTTTGGCGAGGTAGAAGACTTAAGAGACCAAATGGTTGAAATCAGTATGAGAACATTTTTCACTGAAGCCTTTTTTAATTTTTATATTTCTTAGAAACTTTGTGATTGTGAATGTGTTTCTCATTCAAACAATAAATTCCTTCAACTTTAGTAATTTTTCCTCATATAAGTATTCACAGGTGCATATCTGTGGGATAAATTCTTGGAAATGAAATTGAGGTACCTTTAATTATAATGTCGTGTGCATAAAAGCAAAATTAACAACATTTGGGAGGCTGTTAAAAATACACAGTACTACTCTCCACTCAAAATCTGCTAAATCCAATTCTAGCACTGGGACTCAAGTGTCTGCATTCTAGCACTATGGTTGGTATTTCTGTCTGCTAACCTAGAACAAACAGTTTTAAACATTATGGGCAAGTCTTCTTTTTAAACTTCGTAGCAACATTTTTCCAGTAATGTATTTTCCATATTGTTCAAGGTATTATCAAACATTGAGTTTTTTTTTTTTTTTACAAAGTGAACAATTAAAAATAGTGTAACAGTGCCATTTAACCTTTATTTAGAGGTATGACAATTGAGGACATGCTTATTTTCATATCTTAAAAGGTGCTTATTTCTGTATTCTAATAGTGTAGATGTAATTGCACATCATAAAAGTGGAATTGTATATCATGCACACTTTTTTGGAAATTTTTCAAAAATGTTTTTGAGAACCATATGTAGTGTGTGATTATAGATCATTTATTTGCATTTATCTAAGCTAGTTATACAGTATTTATCCATTTATCTGATAAATGGTTTTAGAGTATTTTGAATTTTGGTTTTGTTGTAAATATTGTAGTTGGACACATTCTATTATGTGTCTTTTGTAAATATACAAACATAGTTTGGGGGAGTATATATCTTAGAATAAATTGTTGAATCATTCAGTACACTTTCATGTAACTTTAGTAGATATTTCCAAATAATATTTCAAAGTGCTTGTAAAAGTTTACTCTCCTTTCAGCAGTGTATAAGATTTCTTAATTGCTCCACATCCTTGACAACACTTGGTGTGTCAGCCTTTTTAATTTTAGCCATTCTTGTGATGTGCACTGGTAATTGCATTTACCCCATGACTAATAAAGTTGTGTACCTTTTCGTGTTGAATTTTAATATCCTTCTTAATGAAAAGTTATTTCTCTAGGGGAAGTCCATATTCAATGATTGCTTTATATGGAATCTACAAACACCTAGCTCCATTATCTCAAATTGGGGACAACTCTGAGGGGATATTCCAGTTCTAAAGCCCTCTGTGAAATTGAATAAGGCCTATGTTTCAATTCCTTTCTAATTCAGCACTTTCCCAAAACCACATGCATGAAATATATCTTAGAGTCTCTTTCCTAGGAATCTTGCTCTATTATCAGTTAGTACCAGGAACAATTTCAGAATGCAGACTTTATTTAACTTTTTTTTTTTTTTTGAGATTTTGGAGCAGATTCTTGGTAAGCGTTAATAAAGATCACATCCCTGGTGCTGACAGAGCACTGAGAGCACCAAGAAAGTTGTAATTTTGTTATTGCTAAATCTTTCAGTGGACAGACTAAGGTGAGGTACTTGGAGCAAAATGTGCCACTAAAGGTGTATTTCAGTATCTCCTAGATAATTTGTAAATAAACATAGGTACTTTTGAATTGAATGACTGATGCTTGTTATGAATGCATGAGAGAAAATGAAGAGAAGGCTAAATGTGATTGCTGACCAATTTAATAAGTATGAAAGTTAAAGATTCCTAAAAACACATAAAAACCTATTTTTCTATTGAAGTTAGCATAAAAGGCTAAAAGATCCAGTCAAAGACTTACTCATGAGAAAGTAGAGATTACGTAAACTACTCTGGCAAATTTCCCTAGACATGGTCTTTCCTGGATTGGAAAGACTGGAATCCTGACACCAGGGTTAAAGAAGTATATGTCAGTGCTGTTTATAATTGCATTTAATAACTTTGAAGCCTCAGATATTACTGAACCATCTGAGTATGAACAAATCTCTGTCTTTATATAGTTTAGTCCTCTGTGCTTAAAAATGATGCAGAAGCTTCATCCTTATAAGACAACATGGTCTTCCCTGAAGAATCTAGTTTTATACTAAAGTCATAATATATCACATTTCTAAAGATCCTATATCTGCTTAAAGAAAAAAATAATCATAAGTTTTAAGTACTTGTAGGACCAGTCAATCTGTTTAGACAGGAGTAAAGTGTGCCTAAGCCTGGATCCTAAAATCTCTAAACTAAAGGGTTTGGGATGTAGAATTGAATCAGAAAGCATTTAAAAACATTGAAATACTAATTTGTGATACATGACTTAATTTTGGAAATGTTGTCAGGAATTCATTGGGATAGTTAATCTTAGGCATCACCTTGACTAGGCAAAGGGATTTTAAATATTTGGCTAACCTTTATTCTACATGTGGGAAGGAGTTTCTGGATGAGATTAACATTTTAATTGGTAGACTGGGTAAAGAAGATATCCCTCCCCAATGTGGGTGGACTTTGTCCAAACTGTTGACTCTTTAAATTGAACAAAAATTGTGAGGAAGTGGGGATTTCTTTTCTCTTCATCCAACTGTCTTGAAGCTGAGATGTCAATTTTCACTTGACATTGGACTCAGACTCAGACTCAGAACTTATTACATTGACTTTCTTACTTTTCAAGCCTTTGAACTTAGACTGCAACTAAACTATCAGATATTTGGGGGTTTCAGCTTATACACTGTAGATTTAAATTTTGTTAGCCTCCATAATCAATGTGAGGCATGTCTGGCCATTTCTCCTTCAAACAAAGTGAGCAATCTTTGCATTGTTCAAATTTTTGCCTTTCAAGGAGATTTTCTTTGCCACTCTTCTTCAGGAGTGTCTGAGAAAGAGGCTGTAGTAGTATTGCAGCTGTCTATTTTTCTGTCTTATCTAGCTATCACCTTTATTTGTTTATACATCTATCTTGTTATCTATCTGTCATCTATCTTTCTTTCTATCTGTATAACTTATTCTCTGCAGAACCTGACCAAAGTAGTTCTAGAAATAGAATGCTAAGGATGAGTTTTCTGAATTAGTTCTGGGGTTTTGGATATTTTTCTTTCTTTTCTGATTACATTTAAATAGTTAATGCCTCTATCTCCACTACTTAAGAGTGCACTTACCATTTTTGGAATAATCTGGAAAAAGAGACATAAAATATCTCCATTGAATGCTACTAATTGACTACTTATAAAAAGCAAGGAACCATGTAACTGGATAGTATATTTTTGGACATTTTTTAAGAAACTAACAAATATAAAAACATTGACTAACTTATTTCCCTTAATGTTGTTGGAAAAAAATGAAAAACTCTAACATCATTGCTCTTTCTGTGATATCCCCAAAGGACTGTAATGAAAGATAATATATCCCATGGGTAGAACTTTGAGCAATAAAAAGGTTGTCCCCTTTGCTTGAGAAGGAAATGGAACTCATGGGCTATTGCCTGGATGTTTAGGTTCCTGGGAGCAGTATTATAGGAAAACTGATGACAAAGGAAACCTGGGGAAGAGATAGGTGGATAGAACTCCTCTGAATGAGAGTTCAGATATTTTCATCTCAACATAGCTCCCTCTGTTGAGCAACATAGGGAGCAAAGGAATACTTCAGCAAAGGAATATTTTATAATTGAAGTGGATAGTTAAGACACATTCTGTGGATACCTCTCAGCCTCTTTTCAAGCTAACACTATCCTTGCCCAGTGAGCTCAGGGACAATGTGTCTATGGTATAGGAGTGGAGGTTATGTATTAGTTTGGCAACATGAACTTCTACACATCAGGGCCCACCAGGGCACTATTCTGAGGGGATCATCCAGGTCACTGATGGCAGGTTGATTATATTGAATGGCTTTCATCCCAAATGAATAGTATTTTGTCCTTGCTAGAATAAATATTTATCCTGGATATGTATGTTCTTTACCTGCTTATAGTATTTCTGTCAGAACTATCATTCAAGCTGGGCACTGTGGTGCATACCTGTAATCCCAGTAGCTATAATCCCAGCAGCTCAGGAGGCTGAGACAGGAGGATGGTGAGTTCAAAGCCAGCCTCAGCAATGGCATGACCCTAAGCAACTCAGGGAGACCCTGTCTCTAAAAAGAAAACACAAAATAGAGCTGGGGATGTGGCTCAGTGGTCGAGTGCCCCTGAGTTCAACCCCTGGTACCCCCCCAACACACACCAAGAAAAAGAACTATCATCCATGGGCTTATAGAATGTATTGATCATTGTTATGATATACCACACAGTATTGCTTCTGATCAGAGAACTCATTTCTCAGCAAAACAATTGTGGCAGTGCATCCATACTCATGGATCTCCCTCCTCTTTGATGTTCTCTACCAGTTTCTCGAGTCTTTAGATATCTGGTTACAACTCTAGGAATGTCTCAGTTCCATAATTATGTATATTAATTCCTTATAACCTATAGATATATTGATACATAGTTAATCTTTTTCTCTAAGGAACCCTAACAAATGTAAGTGCTGATACATTAAAAGTATGGGTTTTGAAAATAATAGAAAATAAATGGACCGCATTTAATAATGAAGGAGGGAGAAGAGGTGGTGAACAAAAAATTGGAAGACTAAAAGGACCCACATTAAATGAAACACAAATGTCAAAACTGCAATAGTAAAGAAGGGAGAATGAAATAAAAAGATTTGCAAAATTGGCCACATTTTTGTGAATACAGTTCTTAATATTTGAACCTATCTTTAGAAAATGTCTTATGGAAGGGCGTGGAGAACTCGATTTATCAAAGAGGTGAGGGATATTCTAGTGAGTTTGTGGGTATATGAGAGGGCGGGGTATCAGGAACAACAAGAAACTCAGTGGTAACTCAACTGTATAGGCCAGGTCTGATGATCAGAAACATTGTTTCATTAGTTGGTTTTCTTTTAGAAATTGGAATAATAGGATCTTGACATTATAAAGGTCAAAACATAGTACTCAATCATCAGAAATCATAAGGGAGTGATTATTACAATGAAGTTCAAGTCCACAGTGGCAACCAGAGGACCTGACCTGAAAAGAATTATGGAAATGTCACATAACATAACAAATTTAGAAAATGAATAGACTGTTAAACAAAATTTTTAACTTATAAAATGAAAACAGTTTAAGAATTGGTTACCAGTCAGCTGAGATCAGTTACATATTAAAGTTATCATTTTATCCTTGGTTTCTGAAGCTTATATAGGTTTTGGACCTTCTTTGACTGAAGAAGAAAGCTGATATTTATATCTATCTATCTATCTATCTATCTATATTACTATATGTAATTCAAATTCTTCAATGCCATTTATTCAGGTAACCATGCATGGAAAAATGGGAATATCCAGACATTCTAAAATCACTGCATGAAAACACCATTCTAGTTGACATCAATATCCAGGGACCTGAAGTATCATTTTGTCCTCCCTCTGACTCCCAATAGAGTGGGAATATACAACATGGAGGCCAAAAGCCTTAGAGCAGTTTATTCCCTCACAGTGGTCATTTACCTGGTCCAAAAATATAAAATTGGAATATTTGCATTTATTAGTTGGCAAAAATATCATGTATGTCTTTTTCATATGGGATAACAGCTCTTGTAGCAAAGAAACTCAAAAAGGTTTCTGGTTTTGATTTTCATCCTAGACAAGATAGTATATTAAATGAAAAGCCATACCTCAGGGGTATGGCAGAGAGCAATACTACCCTTAAGGGATACAGGTGTGCTTGCTCCATCATGACCCGATTTAATTCATCATTTCATGGCCTGTTAAAGCCAAATAAATCCTGACACAAAAAAGTCTGTACTGTATAAATGAATCTGCAAGTATCTCTAACTGTAGCTTCTGTACTATGTGTGGCACCTTAGAAAAGCAGATGTTTGGTTTCAGGACATAATATGCAAGCATTGATCAGTCAATTGTAATTCTTTTCCATTCCTGTCAGGATGAAGGATCACAAAGACTTCACATTCATTTAGTACTCAGAGTTCTATGAGGTGAGAGAAACTACATAGCAATTCAAACATAAAAGTTTTAACATAAAGTAGTGTATTAGTTACCTATTGATTTTACAACATACTACCACAAATTTAATAGATCGTGTATAAAGTTGGCTAATTTGTAATTTTACTTTTGGTCCGGGATTTTGTAGTTTAGTCATATGTTTTATCCAAGCTGAATGACTGATCTGCTTTTCATTTTGTGTTGACTATTTCTTGATTATCTTTTTAACATGAGCTTTTAGTGTTTTTTTTTTAACCTAAAATATCAAGACTATCAAAATTTATATTTTCCTGGTAATTAATAGAAATTAATATTTCACACATATGTTGACAGTCATTGCAGATTCAACATAAATTTTTTGGAAAGATGTTTACACAGAAACATGATCATTCTTGAGGGGTTAAAATGATGCACTGCCTCCTACATTCACCAACTCTGAGTTCACAGAAGTGCATCAATGCTAACCATAACAGGAGCTTCATGAGTCTACTTTATGACTCTGAATCACAACTATTTTTTGAGAGACTGATGTCACTTATAACAACACACACACATAATGTGTGCACACACACTAATGTATATACATACGATACCTAGATTGCCTGATGAATGCATGTGAAATGAAAGTAAGGAAACTGAGATTTTATTTGGGGCCTCTTTGATTTGGAAATATTTATATGAATTTAATTCATAATATATCATAACTTCTATGTTAATCTTTTTATTCCCTATTTTTCTCCATTCATCTCTTCTGTGCATATCCTCTTGATTTTACACTACAACATCTGCATATAAACACCATTTGTTCAGATGAATTTTCACAGATTCACAAACACACATACCCAGCCCACATCATATCCAAGAATTCAAAAAATTAGTATTCAACCAGAAGATTTGGAAGTCCAGTCATAAAAATTCATATTGAATAGTATTTGGTGAGAATACAAAGGATATCATGGAGCTTATTTTGCTTTTTTATAATTCCTTAGTAATTTCATTTCTACTTTAATTTGATGGTTCACCTAACCACAAGGGCTAGCAATGACCTATTTTTTATAACATGGAAGGTTAATTCCAGAATATTTTCTACACATGATGGATTACTTGTATCTTGTTGTACAGCTGTAGAATTGTTTTGAGATCGTTTAGGGAAGAATGCTAAAATGTTTCAGTTTTTATATGGAGTTACCATTTTTCAAATTCTAGTTTGTTTGTATATTTGTTTGTTTTCAGATTTCTCACTAAAATTTTGTACTTAAGCATCATTATGAGTTTATATCCTTTGCAATCTTATCTGAAACTCAAAATGAATCCTTGAGAATTCATAGACAGGATACTATACAGATAATTTTAGGATTAAATATGTACTACTGCTTTTATTATATTAAAGTAATTGCTCTGCATGAGAGGCTTAGCTGTCTTAGCAAAAGTTTTTTTTAAAAAGTGTGTGTGTGTGTGTGTGTGTCCTACAAAATTGGCAGGGAACAACTCCCAATGATCTACCTCTTTTTATTAAGCCCCACCTTATAAATTTCAACCACCTCCCAGTAGAGCCACCAGCTGGAGACCAAGCCTTCAAAGCACAAACCTTTGGGGGCTGTTCCAGATCCAACCTATAACATTAAGTGACCCCTAAAATCTTTTCTCTGTTAACATAGTAGATTGCCAATGCTGAGAAAGTACTTATTTGTTTGGAACCAATATTTCTCCAACTGTTTCTTGAGAAACACTGTGTTGGGACATAGCTTCAATGCTCAGGAAGTTTCCAAATCTTGTTTTCTGCTTGTACATAGCCTGAATCTCAGCCAGAATGATAGATTGAGGCCCTTTCAGCTTGCTTCTGTGTGTAGTATTCTATACTCCCAATAGTATGTTAGAGTCTCTCAAATCTCCCAATGTGCATGTCATTTCTCTCGTCTTCATTTTAAAATTTTTGGTCAGCCTCTTTTTTGTTCCAGTTGGTTTTACTGTTTCATGCAGCTCCAATGATGAACACTTGTCACTGATTATTTGCAAAAATTCTCTGGGGGTAGGAATTTTATCACAGGGGAGATCCCAGTCACTTCAAAGAAATGATGCTTTTCTAAGGAACTGCTACCCAGCACAGGTCAACAGGTAGAAATTCTCTTGATAGAGGTCTTTGGGGTACACAGAAGCAGTTCTTCCTTCTCAAGGTATCTGCTTAGCTGTTAGTTTTCTCAGCTGTCATTGTTGTGATGACATTTATTTTCAAAATTAGTGCAGATTCAGAGATGTATGTGGGAGTAAAGCACATTAAAATAATACCTATCTCTTATTATGGAAACCCACCTTTCTTTCCCTTTAAATGAATGATCCTTGAGTTTTTACAAGCTTTGTGTAATTTTTAATGTTTGAAAATTTTGATTTTGACAATATTTACAAGTTATCTTTTTACTTTTATGCTGGAGCCAAGCTTCTAAATCCATCCTTCTGGAAATGCTTATTTCTTGGATGGTATCGTGAAAGTGAAGCCTTTCTAAAAATATACATTTTTAAAGGACATTGGTAACTTCAAGTTAACACCTTTCTAAACTTATAGCTCATATGAGGTTACTTTTTCTAAATCTTAATCTATCTTTTCACATATATATTGAAGGTATATCTGAGTAATGCATAAGTAGATTTAGAGATAATGGTATGATGAAAGTTGAACACATCAATATTTCATTATTTGCAAAGGATTAAAGAGTTCAATGAATCTATAATTTTGCATTTTAATATATTTAAGTAGGTGAATACTCTTAACTATTTCATTATTTTTGCTGAAATCTCTTCAAAGTATTTTGGTTAGAAGGTGGACTTCTTTCTTTTTGTGAACAAAGTATTTGAAAAATTTATACAAATTTATATATAATGTGGACTCCCTAATAAATACCAAAAAAATTTAACTCTATATAAGGATGATCTTTATAAATATCTGGATAGATTCCTTTACTTATGTGCTTATTCTGGGTTTTGATATTTATGTCAAGTTGAACTACATAGCTTTACTTAATTAAGACCCAGGTAAAGTAAGAAACATTCACAGGTAATAATATTGTTTTTGATGAGCCTTTTGAAAATTAAATGGAGCTGTTTTACTGCAGTAATAAATTAGGGTACTGTGTATACAAACAAATAATTAAGGATTTTTGTTTTATTTGTTCTTGATGATTTGAAATAATTAACATTCTGATAGCTGCTAAAAGAATCTCAAAGTGTGTCTTCAGAATTACTTCTTGATTTTTGAGAAAGAATTAGAACAAGTTTTGAGCTGATAAAGTTTAAATTTATCAAGTAAAATCCTGTGTTGCAAATAAACAAATATGAGTGAAATTTTATGTAGAAATTGCATACATAGTTAGTTAAATATTGGAAAATGAATGCCATTATTTTAATTATGCCATTACTTCTTATAACCAGATATTTAGGATAAATGTATTAAGTCTGAAAGTTTTATATTTCTGTTTTAATTAAGCATTTTTTATATCATACTTGATTTATTTTCTTGTGAAAAATCATTTATTTTACTTTTTTTGTTCTGAGTTTTCACTTAATATTTTCAAAGAATTCTTTCTTTTGACTTTTGAGACATTAAGGAAATTTGGAACAACTTGTGGGTGGCTCAGCTCTTCTCCCAACAAAGTGGCTGTGGCAAAGTAATCATGTATATCTGACCTTTAAAATGCAATACTCCAGTGATTGCCAAAAGGCCAGTTCAGTGTTTTACTGCGCTGCTGCACTTTCACATGTAATACTCAGGAGTTGACATTTATAAAACTGCTGGTGCACTCTGGTGACATCCTGATATCAGAGGTGCTCTATGAATCTATCTCTATCATAGTAATGGATATGTAAGTGTGTTAGAGAATAGCACTAAGATGTTTTGAAGGAAAAGGGACAATTATCATTTAGTTATTTGAGTATTTTAAGAATAAATGTAATTTCATAAAGTTATTGCATGTTGTGAATATGCAAGTTCGTATTCATTTTTCTCAAATTTATTATTTAAGCCATTCAGTAAAAAATAGCATGTTAAAAATGTCAAAAGCAAATGTAAAATAATTTTTAATAATCCATAACTGTTAATGCTATTTTTATTTCCTTTTATAACTTTACTGAATATATGTTTATATGGCAATGATTTTTTCCCATAAAAAGGCAGATGGCAGAGCTCTGGTGAAAACAAAATAAAACAAATAAAAAACATTATTAATTTTCTCTTGTTAATTTTATGGACTTCATCAAGGAAAAAGGTCTTTTTAGTATGTTCATATATTTTTTAATAATTCATGTAAGAAATTATATATATATATATAGATAGATAGATATTATTTTAAAATATAATGAAAGCTTTTAGCTGAATTATAGTTATACAACATTATTTTACTTTTATTTTTAAATTCACAAATTTTATGTAGTTATAATTTACAACATCATGTTTTGAGGTACATATGCATAGTTGAACCTGAAGAACACTTTGTTAAATGAAATAAGCCAGATACAGAAATATAAATGCTGCATAATCTCTCATACATGAAATCCCCAAACAGCTAATATCATAGAAGCTGAGATCAGAATGTAGGTTAGGAAAGGCTGTGGAGATGGGGGCATGGGAGATAGGAGAAATAAGTTCTACAATTCCCTTGCACATTAGGGTGATCATCACTAACTATACTGCATTGTATATTCTATAGAGCAGGAAAACATCAAAAACATTAAAAGTTTTCATAATTAAGGAAATAAATATGTTTATGGTAATAGATATTTCAACACTTACATTGGAGGCCCCATCACTGTTTGCCTTACAAGCACTGAAGTCTTGACTTTTCTAGAAATGTATATATTTAGAATTTCATAGTAGGATTTACACAAATGTTGAGAAGGTAGTACAGTGATTCCATGTAACTAGTTTCCTTGTCTTAATAACTTATTTTAGCATTGTATATTTGTGATAACCTATAAATCTCTATTATTGTATTATTTTAAAATCCATACTTTGAAACTGAAGTTCTCTGAAAAAGCCACTTATATAATAAAGACCCTGTAGACTCTTTGAACCTGGCTGATTAGTACATCATGATTGGGTAGAGATGGAATGTTGTAGATCAGAGCCAAAATTATCCCAATTTTTTTTGGTAGTCACTTACTTTCACTCTCTGTATCTGACTGAATGTCCTTATGACTTTCAGGTCAGGTAGAGTTCTTAGGAATTGCTTGGCTTAGCATACCTCTAACCTCAACCAATTCTAAAATTAAAAGTGCTATAAGATAACATCTGAAACTTACAGAAAATGTTTTCCTACTCTGCTATAGTCCTCCTACCTAATGCACCCACCAATGCCTTCGTTAAATGTATTTGGTTTATGATCTTGGAGGATGATGTTGTAAACCAAGTTCCAAGAGAGTCTTCAAAATAAATGGTTCTGGGAACACTGGATAAATGCAGAAAAATTAAATTTAGACCCCTACCTCTCACCAGTTGCCCTAAGACTATTCAAAATAAAGACTTAAATAAGGAAATCAAGCTGTGAAATTTCTAGAAGAAAACATAGGGAAATGAGCTTAGGAATTTGGAATGAGCAAGGATTTTTTTTAACAAGATCCTAAAATCATAAGGAACAAAAGCAAAAACAGACAAATGGGATTATAGCAAATTAAAAAGTTTGGGCACAATAAAGGAAATCATCACCTGTGTAAAGAGATAACCTACAGAATGAGAGAAAACACTTACAAAATGTATATCTGACAAACATTTAATATAAAGAGTAACTATGAAACTTCAAAAACTCAGTAGTAAAATAATTATAATATCCTGAGTAAAAAAAGGGGAAGGGATTGTAGATGTAGTTCTGTGGTAGAGCACACACTTAGCATACTTAAAGCCTTGAGGTTGATACCGAGCACCAAAACTCGTGTGTGTGTTTGTATGGTGGGTGTACAAGAGGGAGGTGGAGTTTGGTAGGAGTGGAAATAGACTTAAACCTCCTATTCAAAAAAAAGAAATATAAATGATCAATAAATGTATGAAAAAAGACTTGACATCACTAATTATCAGGGAAATAAAAATCAAAACTACATTAAGTATGACCTTACCCTAGTAAGAATTGCTAATATTAAATAAACTAAAGATAAGGAGTGCTTGTGAGGATGTGGAACAAAGGGAATCCTTAAACATTGTCATTGGGAGTATAAATTGGTATCAGCACTTTGGAAAACTATAACGATCTCAAAAGAAATTAAATAGAGTTACCATATAACCCAGCAATCCCTCTTCTGTGTGTATCCTAAAGAAATAAAATCACCTTATGAAACACCTGCATTCCTGTATTCACTGCAGCCCTATTCATAATAGTAAGAAATGGAAATACTCTAAGTGTACATCAACTGATGAATGGGGAAAAATGTGGTGCATATACACTGTGGAATACCTCTTAGCCATAAAAAAAGATTAAATCCTCTAATTTGCAACAATATGGTGTAGGTAGATAGAAGCATAGATAATTATGTTAAATGAAAGAAGCCGTGAAAACAGACAATTACTGCATTATCTCACTCATGTGGAATTTAATAAAGTGGATCTGATTGAAGTTGAAAGTAGAGTGATGGTTACCAGAGACTGGGAAGAGTAAAGTGGAGATGAGAATGAAGAAAGATTGATCAATAGGTGTAATAACTTCTGATGTGCACAGTAGAGTGACAATAGATAATGATATTATACTGTACATTTAAAAAAACCTAGAATAATGGATTTTCCGTTTTTCCCATAAAATGTTAAATATTTGAGGAGGAATAGATATATTTAACCTGCTTTAAGCATTTCGCAATATATCCTTGTATTGAAAAATTGGACAGTACCCCATATATGTAAAATTGTCATGTTTTTATATATCACTTAAGAGTTCTTAAAACTTCTTTCTTAGATTATCCTAAATATCAGTAACTGCCATCAGTTTCACCTGCTGTTAAATGTGTCATCTATTGCCAGAATCCCAGGATAAATATTTCTGAGAAATTCTGGTCTCATAAAATGAGGTGACAGGGAATTACAACTTGATAGTATTGCCACTTGCAACTACATGGAAAAATGACCTTAAACAAATCACCCTTGACTTTGCTAGTGACACTTTTTCTCAGAAAAGGAAACAATCATTACAAAGTTATTGATCAGAACAGAGGTAATTCTAAATTTGGATCCAACAACCTTCACCGGGCAATAGGCCAGGTACTCCTCACCTGGAAGAAAATAATACAGACCGAAATATGTAACCAAGCTAATGTAAGTTTTTGATTCTAGCTTTGTGTTGTGGATGCCTTTTGTTCCTGGATCTCAAAGTGTCCCCACCAGATATTACTTCCTTTGCAGTCAGAATGTCTGGTCCTATTTTCCTCAGACTAATACCTCATACAATATTTAAATTATATGCAAAATACCCCAGAAGTTTTCTGCACACAAAGTTCCTGATTTTAAAAATTAAACAATCTGGAAATTCTGACTCAAGCACATGTTTCAAAATATGACCAACCAAGATTATTTAAACCTTCCAACATGTGAAGTAGTGATTCATTTTATGTGATTAATTCAATATACATATTGAATTTTCAATAACTCTGACAAATATTATTACATATATTGTCTCTTCCCTTGATTGACTATAGTTCAGTCTGAACTCTTTAATATGAATAGTAATATGATAATTATATTGGTCTAGATTTCTTGCTGGCAGGCCATAATGGTATCTGTGCCATTGCTAAGACTTCTTAATCGGTTTGGGTCAATGAAACAAGTAAGGTAGAACAGGCTATACATTGCCTTAAAAAATAAGATACCTATCAAATTCTGATCCTCAAGACGCCTGGGGTTTGTTCTCTTGGCCTGGGTTGGGAAATTTGGGTTCTTGGTTCTCAAACATCTTTCATTAACTACCACTAACTGTCACTTTTGTAATAGTGGTCATTGTGTTCTTCAATTCCATTCTATCCAGAGTCTTAAGTATTTCTATGCAGTTATCATTATCTTAACAAATGATTAGTATGATGATATAGAAAACAGGCCAAGGGGAACTTGTCATACAGTTGCATATGGTATGGGTACAGTCATACAATATCCAAGTGGTGAGAGTCTTGATTTCTAGCCTTTCTCAATTGGCTAACTTCTTAAAAGAGAAATTAAGACCAAAAAGACACTGAAAGACAAAATTAATAATTCATACCATATAAATTAGCCCTTGAAGACAAATTAAAGCTCATGCACAAATTAACCTAGAAAAGTCAATGACTGGTGGCTTTCCTGTTTTATTATTATTTTTACTTTTGCAACTGCCTACTAAGACCAATTATAGAAAGCCAAGTCAGCACCAGAGGTTATTATTTTAGAGGTGGAGGGGTGTGTGTGTGTGTGTGTGTGTGTGTACAGGAAATACAGAACATACTTAATACAAAATGATTCTACAGCAACAATGAAGGAAGGAGACCTCATTAATAATACAAGGCTGAGTAACAGGAAGCAAATGACTTATATAATTAATGTATTTATTAAACATATAGTCAACATGTTACTTATTCATTCCAAATTGATTTTGGTACATTATCAGCCATCAGTAAATATTTCTATACTTATCACAGCAGCAATACCTTTGATAACTTAGGTATATTCTGTCTTTGCTTTCAGCACGATTTCTTTTTTATTTAAAGAAAGTCATCTTCTTCCAGAGAGATTATTCAGCTTTAAGTGTCAGCCTCCACTTCTCCAGCTGTGCAGAAGACAAAGTCCTATTTCTTGTAATAAAAGCTTTTCACTGTTTGGTCTGTAAATGAGAATGGTTTCTTACCCTATTCCACTTACCAAGCTGTGAGTTTGCTTTCTTCAGCAGGTAGTATTGTTGGCCATAATTAGTATAATGTAGCAGGGCCATCAGCTTCCGGAGTCTCAATACCTTCCTGGAAAGGTGCTAGGAAGTAGACCTGAAATATGAGACTTTGTGTCATTAAATATTATAACTTCAGTTATTATTGAAATGTTGGTCATAAACCATTACTGTTCTGGAAACTGTCAGTGATATTCCCAGATGAGTGGTTATCAGGAAGATGAGCACACACTCAGGTGCTTACTGGGTCAGTTTCTCAGCTTTGCTATTGGTCTTGGTGAGATTCTAGTCTTTTTGTTGCAGCCTCAGGTTACTCAATTCCTGGAAACAAGAAGCTAGAAGTCCAGAATTGTCCTCCTTGCATGGAATACTTGGAAGGATTGGATTCTGGGGGAAAAGTTATGAGATGTTCGCTTCTGTGCTTACTGGACAATGCATGGGACTGGAAAAGCCCTTGTTACTATATTTTGTATGTATTAGAAGCTGGCCTAGGTTGGGGGCTGAGGCAGCTGATCCTTGTGGGTTTCTATGGGCAACAGATTGCTGGAGTTATCTCCAGAGTGCTGAAAGCTAGAAAGGCATCAGAAGGCTGGCCTAGAGTCCATGGCCAGATATATTCCTGAAAAACTCTGGAACTCAGAATGTTCAAGAGGAGGGTTTCTTGGTTTTGAGAGTGCTGTAGTAGGATTTTGAACAAACCCAGAACAAGGTAAGAGGTATTGAAGCAGCAAATCTGTGAGCTTGCCCAACAAAGCTTATGAAAACATTATGGCAGTATCTCTCCAGAGTGAGTACAATGGCAGATAAAACTCTTTGGGTTTGCCTAGGGTGGTGGCCTGTAATCCCAGTGGCTAGGGAGGCTGAGGATCACGAGTTCAAAGCCAGCCTTAGCAAAGGTAAGGCACTATGCAACTCAGTGAGATCCTGTCTCCAAATAAAAATATAAAATAGGGCTGGGGATGTGGTTCAGTGGTTGAGTACTCCTGAGTTCAATCTCCAGCATCACCCCTCCCAAGGGAAAAAAAAAAAAAAAAACTTTGTGTTTGGGAGGACTGATCTTGCCTTTGCTCAGTTCTGCTCTATAGTATTCTACATATTCATCCTCCATATTGCTTTTATCCCTAGTACACTGAGTAAATGCTGTGAATCTACTAGATTCAAGGTGGTACAATATGTGGGAAGAAGTGGTGCTTTAATTGCAGTTCCACCCTTGACGGATCTATAAGTCCATAAGTTTCACACCAAAGATTTTTCCTTCACCACCATTTTGTTTCCAGGATCCCTCCTCCCTAAGGTGTCAGAGTGAGTGTCACTTCAATGGTTGATTGGAATTTTGAGTATGAAGGGATACAAATCATTTTGATACATTATCTTTCACTTTTTGAGGCAAGAATAACTTAGCAAACAGAATGATGAGTTTCAACAGTTCAACACATGAATGTTTGCTATTTTTGGCCTATAACAAGTTAATGCCTTAAGTGATTACAAATGTTGTTGGGAGAATTTTCATTTCATTTTTGTTTCATAAGAGATTAGAGCCCAGAATGATTACTATGTTGCTAAGAATAATCTTATTGATGTCACTGTGATCCTTCAATTTTGGATCATAGCAAATTAAATGACCTACTGATATTTCTACTATAAACAAGCTTTTCAAGGAAATTCATTAAGTATCCAAGGTTCACAAAAATTTGTGGCAACTTTTTATATGTTCTTATATGTTCTCTATAAATCTTGAAGATTTATGTCTTGACCTTCCACACATGTGATATATGTCCTTTTTTCTTATAAGTTAAAAATCACCAAATGTTCAGAATATCCCTGTAAGTAGGTCTGTTTAGCATCTGCTATACTATAGGAGTCTGAATAGAATTCACCCACGCAAGAAGTACAATAGTCTAAAGTAGATTTCATTGTCTTCAACTTGGAAGCCCGAGCCTCTATCAAAAATGCCCCTCTCCCTGATACTTGAGGTGTTTCAATAGAAACCTGTGACATGATGTTCCCAGAGAACAAAATCAATCAAATTGGGTTTCTACCCATTTGTCTTAATGGACTCACATTCCAGGAATACCTTTTCTAGGATTGGAAATTCTTTTCCATTGCAATCTACTTGATCTTCTAATTATATAACTAAGATTTTTGCCTTCGCTCTTCTTGGCTACCACAGAAGTATGGCTACTACAGAGTGACTATGATTGCACATGCTTTCACCAAATTGATCCTTGCTCTGTTCGACTTTATATACAGTTTCATCTATCTGTTTTTTAAAGGTTCTTGTTTTTCTACTCCCTTGAGATAGACTTTATGCTGAGAGAGTTCTAGAGCCCATTACGTCTAAGTCAGGTGTAACCATGCTTTTTGTATCTGCAGACATGAGCTTTCAAGGGCTTCAATTAAAAGCAGATACCTTAAAGAAAGATGTATGAAATTCATACAAAGCAGAACAGTGCAAGGATTAATTTGCTATAGCTACTTATAACAACAGTTTTTCAGATCCATCATAGATCTTCATTGAGGACTTTTATTTCTCAGCTCTGACACAAGGTGAGTGGCAAAAGCTATGGTGCTGAGAACTGCAGGGTTTGGGCTAACAGGGCAGAAAACAATGGCTCCCATTTTTCTTCCCCACCAAGATTGTAGCTCTTTTAAGTTTGGGGCTATGTTCTTATCTACCTCAGTTCCAGAATCTCTGAACTTCTTACTTCTCTGTGTTTCTTCTTCTTTACTTAAGTTGCTCTTTGGTAAGACCTTCAATTTGAATTTAGTTATATCACCATGCCAGTTCCACAGGACTGAATTCTATTAGTTGAAAAGTGGAAATATGGAAACATTATATTACCTTCTTTTAAAATGGAATAATTTCAAATGTAAATATCAAATGTTAATAGTTTGAATCTTTGTAAAATAAATTCTTCCTATCAGAATCTTACGTCATTTCTTTTAAGAAAATAAGTCATTTTTATTACCATTTGTGGAAGAAAATAATTTTAACTTGGCTACCACAGAAGTATAACCTACAAAGTGATTTGTCTTTTAAATATAACAAAGGAGATGGCAATGTCTGTGCTTCCAAAATAAAAGTTTACTCCCTGCTTTTTGAATCCCTTCTGAAAATATTATCTATATATTTTTCACATATAGTATAAAAGGAAAATATGAATATTAAAGTAGAATTTAAGGAGTTTGGTGTCTGAAATTCAATATATTTCTGGGTACTCTAATATTTACTAAAATGCTTTCAGGTGATTTTTTGTCAAGTAAGTATTCTGCTGTTTTCATTAATGTTAGTTTCATTAATGTTAGTACCAGTCTTTATGATATATAAAGATTGAATGGCCAGTATGCAATGGAGTAAGAAATATGCTTTGGATAAACTGAATTTGTATACAGGCAATGACAAGGATGCATATTTGAGAAAAGATTTAGAGTTTGTTTCTGGTTTGCAAGTTCAGCATTGCTGAGTAATCAAGGTTGTCTGAGATGGTTTATCAGTCAGCATCCTTCAAGAATGAGAAATAGGCAGTTAAGTTGAAAATCTGCATAATAAAAGCATAAATTATTAATTTGCACATCAAAGAAAAAAGAGGAATTCTGAACAACATTTTCAAAGCAACATATTTATTAGTTTACTTCTATTCATATTAATGGTTAATTCATGTTCTGCACACCAATAACAGGTCATTATCAAAAAGGAACTTAATAACTTCATTGTTTATTAGCTGTTAACTACATAGCTGTCATAGTTTTATAGTATATTTTCTTTCAGTTAAATACATTGAATAATTTTTTCATCAATTTTTGTATAGTGAAATGAGCTAAAAAATCAATGTTATTTATTCTTTTAAGTCACAAGCAACTTTGATAGTTGTCATCACATACTATTTTGATAGTTGTCATACTACTTTGATAGTTGTCATCACAACTATTTCTTTGCATTAACTCCTCAGAGTGTAAAATGAATTATGCATGGGTAAACACTGATTAGAACTCCAGAAAAGTATAAATCAGATGGTGCACAATGAAAAGAAAAAATAGTCTTTAATTATTATTAATTATCCTTAAAATAAGAAACTATTGTTTGAGACAAAATGCAAATACTGGTGTTTAAATTTGACCAGTTCTCTAATCCGAGGTGCATAGGAAAATTTCAAAGGCATGGGATTATATTCAGGTATGCTTAACTTTAATAAAACCAAAAAGAATTGTGTAATTGAATTTCATCACAGTGGGCTCCTCTAAAGTGTTTTAACTCAATTATGTTTAGGTTCATTGTGAGTATCAGTCCAAAGGAGTGGTATTAGGAACTATCATTCCATAACTTATTACAATGAGTATTATAATGTGAGGACATTTGTAATGTAAGCCACATTTACATTACTAAATATTTTCTCTTTTAGGTGTCATTAGGTTTTATGATACTTTCCAATGTTTCCTGACATATCCTATTCTGTGTTTTATCTAGTGAAATTCACTGAACTACATAATTGATCAGTTCATAGCTGTTAGGTAGCTTTGAAAGTTCAGCACCTGAGTGTATGCACGATGTGCTTAAACTTCACTCAACCTTATTTTTTCCCATGTCTCCTTTTTCTCCCAATTTAAATTTATTTCAGCTTGAAATATTGTTTGCAATATCTCACCTGTTTGAAATGAGGCAAGGAATAAATGAAAACTACAGAATCAAAGCACATGGGATTGATAGGGCTGGTAGTTTGCTAACTGTAGAGGAAAGTTATAGGAACTTTCTTAAGCAATTTACATTGTAGTCTTATTTGATGTTGATGTTTTCACCATCATTTTTTTTTCTTGAGATAACGTGTATTGAAGATAGCTCAGGTCTTGCTGCTGTCTTTCCATATAGGTGACACATTTTATTTCTAATTAGTAATTTATTTCTTCTATTAAGTTCTTTACTAACCTCCCCAGGGTTTTAACCACAACCATGCATCCAGGGTTTAAATAATCATTATTTTCCTTATGCATTATCTTCACAATGATCATGATTATGATGTTCATCATATGAGTCAGCATCGACAGAGCAAGAAAAAAAATTAAATGTTGTTATGTACCAGTCACTGAAATAATGATGTACATTTATTGCTTTTGAATTTATTTATAACATCTATAAGTATTAAATTTTGCTCATTAAAAAATGTGACAATCGGGCTGTGGTTGTGTCTCAATGGTCGAGCTGAGCTCTTGCCTAGCACACGTGAGGCTCTGGGTTTGAGCCCCAGAACCACATAAAACTAAAGAAACAAAATAAAGTTATTGTGTCCATCTACAATTAAAAATAGTTTTTAAAAATATCACAGAGCTATTATGCAAAAAATGTAAGTAGTCATCTAATTTTAAAACTGATAATATTGAGAATATAAACTCTAGATGAGAAGGTTCCAGAAGCCAGTTTTATGGCAATGTGTCTGTTCTGAATATTGGATGGAAATACATAACAGAAAACTCTATGTTCCTTGGTAGCCATCCTTTGTTTTACATCTATTTTTTTTATAATATCATTGTGGATACTTCAATTGTATTTCTGAATGCTATAAAAAATTGGTAAAATAAAATTTAAATGAAAATATTGTGTACAGAAACACTGAGAGATGTAAAAAATATAGGGGTAAATCTAGCAAAAACATGAATAAGACCTCTTCTATATGAACTACAAAATTGGGTAATTGTTGTGGTTTATATGTGGTGTCCTCCAAAAGCTCACATGTGAGATAAAGCTAGAGGGTTCAGAGTAGAAATGATTGGGTTATGAAAGCCTTAACCCAATCAGTGAAGTAATTGATAGACCCAACCTGATCTTTTCTTAAAATTGGGAGCCATCTCACCACAAAGCCATGAAAAGATAATTTCGGCTTTACTGTAAATTACTGCAAATTCTGAACCTGTTTGGAATGCCTGCCCATGCCTTGACCTCACCCATGCCTGGCTCTCTGACCAGATAGCAGCCCTCTCTGAAACTTTAGTGACACCTCATAAATATTGGCCTTCCCTGGCCAGACAAGGACCCTCTCTGAGGCTCTAATGGTCCTCATAAATTCTGATGTTGGGGCCAGCAAAAAATGTAAACTACCATCAGTGTGATGCTTGTCAGAGTTCTGTTATCTGTAACCCCCCTTTGTGTAACTTTCTGGGCTATAAAGCTGGGCTGCAGGAAAGCTGGGGTTGCTGTCTTGTTCCAGTGGTTTTGGGAGGGAGAGGCAGCCCAGCCAGTCTAAATAATAAGCTTGCTTTAATTTGATTTTAATTGGAGTCAGTGGTCTTTTCTTGTGTCCTGGTCTAACACTAATCCCCTGTTAGGGATTAACTCAGTGGTAACTGAAGTTGTAGGGTGTGGTTGGAGGACATAGGAATTGAGGTGGGTCTATTGGGTATACATTTTGTGTCTTGAGAGTAGAGACTTTCTCTGCCTCTTGATCATCACGTGAGCTGTTTTTGTCCACCACACTCTTCCACCATGATGTGCTGCCTCACCTCAAGCCTTGAGAAATGGAGCCAGCCTTCTATGGACTAAGACCTCTGAAACCATAACTCTCCAAATAATTTTTTCTACTCTGTAATTGTTCTGGTCAGATCTTTTAGTAAAAGCAGCAAAAAAGCTGACTAAAACAAAAATTGATACCAAGAAGTGGAGTCATTGCTGGGACCTACCATATGTGGTTCATATGTTTTTGGAGCTTTTTGGTTGGAGGAATTTTGAGGTATGTAGCAGTGCACGCTGGAAATGATTTAGGTTGTTATAAATGGAGCCCAGAAGAACAGAATGCCAGTAAGTCCATTGTCAGTGAAGACAGAGCTCAAGGCCGGTCAGAAAAAGAGAACACTATAGGAATTTGGAGTAGAGGACATTTTTGTTATGTTCTGGCTGAGAAGTTGTCTGGTTTTGCCCATGTCCTGAGACTTACTGTGAAGGTGATTTTTAAAAACAATGGACTTCTTAATTTGGCAAAAGAAATGTCTAGGCAACATAGTATTCAGGAAGTGGCATGGGTATTGCTGGAGGCTTTTAGTCAAGTTTATTGTTATATTCATGGGCAGAAAGCAGAGCAGAAGGATTTGAAAAAACTTGGACTTGAAAAGCAAGAGTAAAACTGGAGCTAAGGGAGTTGCAGTTTTTAAATACATTGCTGCCACTAAAAAACATTGAAGACTTTGCCCAGAGACAATCAGAAAGATGGCTTGAGGGCATCTCAGGGGCTGTCAAGACCATATCTGCCTCAGGCTCTAGGGAGTAAAAGTGAAAATACTATTATGAAGAGATCAATGGGGAACCCTTCTTACACAAGGGAGACTAGGAAGTTATTTTAACATGCTCAGACACCCAGGCACTCTGACCTAATTTTGTGAGTAGAAATGTATACTCTGTACCATTATATATTATATACTTGTTAATTGCTTTTAATTTTATAAGTGCTCACAATATGAGATTGCCTTGAGCCTCAGAGAAGACTTTGCACTTGAACTTTGAGCAAGAATGCAAGAAGATTCAGAGAAGAAATGATTGTGTTATGAGAGCCTTAACCAAATCAGTGAATTAATCCCCTGTTAGGGATTAACTGAGTGGTGACTAAAGTGGTAGGGAGAACATGGGAATTGGGGTGTGGCACTTCTTTTAATATGTTTTTGTATGTGATTTTCTAACATTTTATTAAACATTTTTGCATCTATGCTCAGTAAGGATATTGGTCTGAAGTTTTCGTTCCCTGATGTGTCTTTGTCTAGTTTTGGTATCATGATGATACTAGCTTCATAGGATGAGTTTGGAAGGATTTGTTCCTTTTCTATTTCATTGAATAATTTGAAGAGGACTGGTGTTAGTTCTTTGAAGGTCTGGTAGAATTTGTCTGAGTGTTCATTTAGTCCTGGACTTTGTTTCTTGGTAGGCTTTTAATGGCATCTTCCATTCCATTGCCTAAAATTTATCTGTGTAAGTTTTCTGTATCCTCATGGTTCAATTTGGGTAGGTTATTTGTCTCTAGTAGAAATTTGTTCATGTCTTTTAGATTTTTTATTTAATCGAAGTATACATTTTCAAAATAGTTTCTAACTATCATGTACATTTGGTAGTGTCCTTGGTAAATTTCCTTTTTCATCACAAATTTTAGTAATTTGAGTTTTCCCCTCTTTCTCTTGGTTAGCATGGTAAAGTGTTTATCAATCTTATTTGTTTTTTCAAAGAATCAACTTTTTGTTTCATTGATTTTTTAAATTGCTTTTGTTTGTTTTAATTTCACTGATTTCAGCTCTGATTTTAATTATTTTCTGTATTCCACTCTTTTGATGTTGATTTCTTCTGCTTTTTTCCCATGGCTATGATAAGTAATATTAGGTTATTTGTTTGGGGACTTTCTATTCTTTTAATGAATGAACTCAATGCAATGCACTTTCTCCTTTGAATGGTCTATATAGTGTCTCAGAGGTTTTGATATGTTGTGTCGCTATTCTCATTTACCTTTAAGTATTTTTTTTTTTTAAATTCACCACGGATTTCTTCTGCAGTGAATTGTTCATTCAATAGTATATTGTTTAGTCTTCAGGTGTAACTTAGCCAAAATCACTTTGAAAAAAATAATTTAAACATTTTAAGAGAACACAGCACTTTATTTTATAGTCAAGACACATTATGATATTGAAGAACATAGTGATAAATTAGTGTAATGATCCAGCTAAACAAGTATTCAGGAATACATTTACCTAAACAATGTAATTTCTAAATGCATCTAACTAATTTAATAAGAAAAGGAGTATTCTTTATCAAATTGTTTTGGAACAGCTGGACATTTGTTTGCAAAAACAATGAGTCACACACAATTTGAAATCAATTTCAGCTATTAACCTAAAATCTGGGAGGTGAGGCTATAGCTCAATGGTATATAGCATGCCTAAGGCCCCTGAGTTCAATCCTCAGCACCATGAAAAATAAAGAAAAATAAATAAATGAAATGCTATCATTAGAAATCTTGTAAACGAAAACAAGCTAGTTTTGGCATTGCCAATATTTTTCAGTTTTGGCATTGTCAATATTTTTTATTCACAGAACTAGAACAAACAGTCCTAGAATTCATATGGAAGAGTAAAGACCCATTACATTTGTGTAATGTTTACATTACACTATGTAAAGTTGGGTAATAGGGATGAACAAGATCTGTCTTAATGAAGTTTATGCTGTCCTGATGAAGATAGCCATTAAGAGGTTTTATAATAATGCTGAATTTCATGGCAAAAAAGAGCAAATGTGTTCATTTGCAAGAATAGTATTTTAAGCAGAAAACTGCTTCTGGAATATTTCTTTTTTTGAATGAATGAGCACTCACAGAATGATAAAAATAAAAATTAATAAACTTTTGAATTACAAATAGTTCTTTTATGCTCTTCATTGTTTTTTTTTTTTTTTTTTTTTTTTTTTTAGGGGGG
>NW_025999900.1:16882712-16937206 GCF_001458135.2 Marmota marmota marmota
TTTTTTTTTTTTTTTTTTTTTTTTTTTTTTTCTTTTAGGGGGGTGTGATACTGGAGATTGAACTCAGGGACACTCTACCACTAAACCACATCCCAGCCCTATTATTTATTTTATTTAGAGACAGAGTTTCACTGAGTTGCTTAGCACCTCACTTTTTACTGAAGCTGGCACTGAACTTGCAATCCTCCTGCCTCAGCTTCTCAAGCTGCTGGAATTACTAGCATGTACCACTGTGCCCAACTTTTTCACATTTTTTATTTTTTAATTTGTTCTAATTATTTATACACTACAGTAGAATGCATTTTGACATATCAAGCATAAAGTGAGTAGAACTTCTCATTATTCAGGTTATACATGATTTAGAGTTAGAATGGTCATGAATCATACATGTATGTAGGCTAATAATGCCTGATTAATTCTACTAGCCTACTTAACCCCTACACCCACCCCTCCCTTAACTAGCTCTGTCTAATCCAAAATACCTTTATTCTTCTCTACTCCCTGCCCTGTTGTGAATTAGCATCTGCATATCAGAGAAAATATTCTACCTTTGGTTCTTTGGGATTGGCTTATTTCGCATAGCATAATATTCTCCAGCTCCATTCATTTAACAGAAAAATATCATATTATCATTTCTCTTTAAGGCTGAATAATATTCCATTGTGTATATATATTTTTTGTATACATTGTGTATACATTACTTTTCTATTCACAGAAGAAATTGACATCAAAAGAGTGGAATACAGAAAATAATTAAAATCAGAGCTGAAATCAGTGATATTAAAACAAACAAAAGCAATTTAAAAAATCAATGAAACAAAAAGTTGATTCTTTGAAAAAACAAATATTTTTTCTATTCAAATATTTTCTATTTCTTGTTAAGAAAGTCAGATCCTAAGCCAACATGCTGAAGATTTGGGCCTACATTTTTCTTCTACTAGGTGCAGGGTCTCTGTTCTAGTGCCTCTACATTTTTTTTCTACTAGGTGCAGTGTCTCTGTTTCTATTCACTATTAAAGGGCATTTAGGTTGGTTCCATAGTTAAGCTATTGTGAATTGTGCTACTATAAAGATTGATTTGGCTGCATCACTGTAGTATGTGGATTTTAAGTCCTTTGGATATAAATCAAGGAGTGGGATAGCTGAGTCAAAGGTGGTTTTATTCTAAGTTTTCTGAGGAATCTCCATATTGCTTCCACAGCCCCATGAACAATGTATGAGTGTACCTTTCCCCCCACATTCTCAAGAACATTTATTGTTGCTTATATTCTTGATATTTGACATTCTGACTAGAAAGAGATAAATGTTAGTGTAGTTTGAATTTGAATTTCTCTAATTGCTAGAGATGTTGAACATTTTTTTTTCCATATATTTGTTGATAAAGTGTATATCTTCTTCTGTGTTCAGATCCTTAGCCCTTTTATTGATTTGGTTATTTGTTTTTTTTGGTGTTAAGTTTTTTGAGTTCTTTATATATCCTGGTGATTAATACTATATCTGCGATGCATGTGGTAAAGATTTTTCTCCCATTCCATAGACTCTCGCCATGTAATTGATTGTTTCCTTTGCTGAGAAGAAACTTATTAGTTTGATTCCATCTCATTTATTGATTCTTGATTTTACTTCTTGTACATTAGGGGTCTTGTTAAGAAAGTCAGATCCTAAGCCAACATGCTGAAGATTTAGGCCTACATTTTTCTTCTACTAGGTGCAGGGTCTCTGTTCTAGTGCCAAAGTCTTTGATCCACTTTGAGTTTTGTGCAGGTTGAGAGATAGGGGTTAAATTTCATTTTGTTACATATGGATTTCCAGTTATTCCAGAAACAGTTGTTGAAGAGGCTATCTTTTCTCCAATGGATGTTTTGGATGCCTTTGTCTAGTAAAAAAATAGCTATATTGATGTGGGTCTCTCTCTTTGTTTTTTATTCTGTACCATTGATATATGTGTCTGTTATGGTGCCAAAATCATGCTTTTTTTTTTTTTTTTTTTTTAAACTATCACTCTTAGTATAATTTAAGAGATCTGGTTATTGTGATGCTCCTCCCCCACTTTTCTTGCTAAGGATTTATTTTGGCTATTCTGGGTCTCTTATTTTTCCAAATAAATTTAATTGATTGCTTTTTCAATTTCTATGAAAAATGTCAATTGAGATTTTAATAGGTATTGCATTAAATTTGTATAAGTTTTGATAGTATGGCCATTTGACAATGTTAATTCTTCCTATCCAAAAGCATGGGAGATCTTTCCATCTTCTAAGGTCTATTCAATTTCTTTCTTTAGTGTTCTGTAGTTTTCATTGTACAAGTCTTTCATCTTTTTTCTTAGATTGCTTCTCAAATATTTTATGTTTTTGAGCTATTGTGAATGGGGTAGTTTTCTAATTTCTCTTTTAGTAGGTACATCACTGATATATAGAAATGCATTTGATTTATGGGTGTTAATTTTATATCCTGCAACTTTGCTGAATTTATTTATTAGTTTTAGAAGTTTTCTAATGAAATTTTTGGGATTTTCTAAATATAAAATCATGTCATCAGCAAATAGTGATAGTTTGAGTTCTTCTTTGCCTATTCACATCACTTTAATTTCTTTCTTTTGACTGATTTCTCTTGCTAGAGTTTCAAGGACAATGTTAAATAAAAGTGGTAAATGAGGGTATCCCTGTCTTGTTCCAGTTCTGAGAGGGAATATTTTCAATTTTTCTCCATTTATAATGATATTGGCCTTAAGTATAGCATATAGCTTTTATAAGATTGAGGTGTGGTCCTAGTATGCCTAGTTTTTCTAGTGTTTTGAGCATGATGGGATGCTATATTTTGTTGAATGTCCTTTCTGCATTTATGGAGATGCTCACGGGATTCTTGTCTTTGTATCTATTGTAATTATGTTTGTTGGTTTCCCTATGTTAAATCAACCTTTCATCCTTGGGATGAACTCCACTTGATCATTCTGCATTATCTTTTTAATATGTTTTTGTATGTGATTTGCCAGAATTTTATTGAAAATTTTTGCATCTATATTCATCAGGGGTATTGGTCTAAAGTTTTCTTTCCTTGGTGTTTCTTTGTCTGGTTTTGGTATCAGGCTTAAACAAATCTCATAGAATTAATTTAGAAGGGTTTCCACCTCTTCTATTTTATGGAATAATTTTAGTAGTATTGGTGTTCATTCTTCTTCGAAGGTCTTGTAGAACTCAGATGAGAATCCATCTGATCCTGGGCTTTTCTTAATTGGTAGGCTTTTACTGGCATCATCTATTACATTGCTTGAAATTGATCTATTTAAATCATGTATATCATCATGATTCAGTATTGGTATGTCATGTCTCTAGAAATGTGTTGATGACTTCAAGATTTTCTATTGTATCTGAATATAAACTTTCAAAATAGTTTCTGATTATCTTCAATTTTTCAGTTATTACCATCATGATATTTCCTTTTTCATCATGAATTTTAGTACTTTGAGTTGTCTCACTCTCTGTTTGTTGGCATGTCTAAGGGTTTATCGATTTTATTAGTTTTTCAAAGAACCAACTTTTTGTTTTCTTAATTTTTTGACTTGTTCCTTTTGTTTCAATTTCATTGATTTCAGATCTGATTTTAATTATTTTATCTCTTCATAGCTGCTGGTGTTGACTTGTTCTTCTTTTTATACAGCTTTGAGATGTAATGTTAGGTCATTTATTCATTGATTTTTTATTCTTTTAATGAAATAGCTCAATGCAATGAACCTTCCTCTTAGCACAGCCTTTGTAGTGTCCCAGAGATTTTTATATGTTTGTATTGCTATTTCCATTTACATCTGAATATATTTTTATTTCTTCCCTGATTACTTCTGCTACCCAATCATCATTCAATGGCATATTTTTTCATCTTCAGTTGCTGAAGTAGATTCTATTTTTTATTTTATAGTAGATTTCTAATTTCATTACATTATGTCTGATAGAATCCAGGGTATCATCTTTATTTTTTAAATATTTGATAAGAGTTGTTTTGTGACATAAACTCTGTTCTATTTTATAACAGGATCCATGTGTTGCTGAGATGAAAGTGTGTTTTCTCTTTGGTGAATGAAATATTCTATATATGTCTGTTAAGTCTAAATTATTGATTATATTATTTAGTTCTATAATTTCTTTTTATATTTTTGTTTGGAGGATCTATACAGTGGTGAGAGTGGTGTATAAGTTACCCAGTATTACTGTGTTTGTGTACTATTTGGTTCTTGAAATCGAGAGGGTTTGTTGATGTACTCAGGTGCTCCATTGTTTGGGGCATAAACATTTATGATTGTTATGTCTTGTTAATGTATAACTAACTTAAGTAGTATGAAATGTCTTTCTTTGTTTCTTCTGATTAACTTTGGCTTGAAGCCCACTTTATCTGATATGAGGACAGAAAACATTTCTCATTTACACAATCCATGTGAGTGATGTTTTTTTCTCATTCTTTTGCCTTTGGTCTGTGGATAACTTTATCTATGAAATAAGACTCTCAGAGACATCATATTGTTGGTTCTTAGTTCTTAATCCAATCACCCAGTCTATGTCTTTTGATTGATGAGCTTAGGCCATTACCTTTCAATGTTATTATTGAGATATAATTTGTGTTCCTGATCATTTTGGTTTATATCTGGTTTTTAATTTGAATTAGTTTCTTTGATTGCTTGTTCTTTTAGTGTATTTCTTCCTTTTGCTGGTTTTTACTTTTTTTTAACTTTCCTCTTTTTGAAATATTTTGTGGAGAATATTCTGTAGTGCAGGTTTTCTAGTGAGTTGTTTTAACTTTTGTGTCATGGAAAAATTTTATTTCATCTTCAAATCTGACCCCTACTTTTTCTGGGTATATTATTCTTGGCTGGCATCTATTTTCTTTCAGAACTTGGCATATTTTATTCTAAGACCTCCTACTTTTTTGGGTCTGGGTTGAGAGAATAGCTGAGATCCGTATTGGTTTCACTATGAATGTTACCTGCTATCTTCTGTGGAAGTTTTAAAAATTTTTCCCTTATTCTGTATGGTAGGCATTTTTATTATAATGTACATTGGTGTGGATCTATTGTATTATAATGTACACTGGTGTGGATCTGATTTTGTGCATTTGGGGTCCTATAAGCCACTTGTATTTGATTTTCTATTTTGTTCTTTAGGTTTGGAAATTTTTCTGATATTGTTTCTTTGAAAAGATTTTGCATTCCTTTGGTTTGTATCTTGATATCTTCATCTATCCCAATAAATCTTAAATTTGGTCTTTTCGTGTTTTTCATGTTGTCCCATACTGCTAAGATCTTCTGTCCCCCCACCTACTGGGAATTGAACCTAGGGACACATAACCACTTTCCATATCCCCAGACCTCCTCCTTTTATTTTTGCATTTTATTTAGAGATAAGGTTTCACTGAATTGCCCAGTGCCTCACCAAGTTTCTGAGGCTGGCTTTAAACTCACAATCCTCCTGCCTCAGCTTCCCAACTTGCTGGAATTACATGCATGTGCCACTATGCTCAGATTGTTCATGGTTTCTTAACATTTTCTCTGTGTCATACACTTTATTTTCAAGATTATATATTTTGTCTTCATTGCCTGAGGTTCTGTCTTCCATGTGGTCTAGTCTGTTGGTGATGCTTTCCATTGAATTTTTTATTTGATGTATTGATTCCTGCATTTTGAGGATTTCATCTTGATTTCTTTTCAGAATCTGTAGCTCTTTAAAGAAGTGATAGTTTACCTGAATTTTAGCTCTGATTTCACTCCTTACATTGTCCTTTACTGCATGGATCAATTTAACTATGTACACTCTAAATTCCTTCTCTGATATATATATTTTTTTCACTGTGGTGTCATTGGATTCTGTTGTTGGCACATCTTGGTTTGTTGGGGGATGATTTGTTCTCTTGTTTTTTCATGCTTTATGTACGTCTACCCATGCAGCTATGTGGCTCTGAGGTAGTACAGTTTCTACCCTTTCGACTTATATTGTCCCAGAAGGTTTGAAGTACCTCACCTTTAAGGGGGAGACCAATAATAACAGCAACCAGTACAAATAACATATAGCCTTAAACCAAACAGCTCCTACTATAACATCTACAGTTTTGTCACAATAAACCAATATGACCTGTTCAATTGTTGCCTATAATAAAACAGTAAGTTTACAAAAATGTTTAAAATTTCAGATGGTGGACAAAGAGAGAACACAAGTGATGTAGTATGTGATCTATAAGAGGAAGGAGGAGAAAACAGAAATAAAAAAAGTTATAAAAAGAATGAAATAGGGAATAATCAAGGTTGATTGTTAGCAGAAGAAAAGAGAGAAAGAGAATAAAGGCAAATTGATATGTTAGAGAACAACATATATATGAAATAAAAATTAAAAAAAATAAAAATAGAAAGAAAAATGTATAAATAAAAGAATGCAAAACAAAACTGAAATATGCTATTTATCTATCCTAGTCCCCAATAAGCTGATGCATAAAAAATAGTTGCTTTCTAAAATGATAGAAATGTGAGAAAAAAGTAAAAGGAGAAAAAAAAAAGGATCTTGATGAAAAATTGAAGAATTATTTCCAGTGGTTTTCAAAAGTCTCTCAGCTGCCCTTCTCAGTCCTTCTCAGAAGGTAGGTGGGGTTGTCATCTGTTCTGTGTGGGGAAGATCAAGGCCAGGCACTGGAATCTGTAGGCAGTTGCAAAACTATGTGCTTGCTTGGTTGGTCTGCCCACTAAATGGTGTGTGGTACAAGTGGGGGTCCAGCTACCTCTGGGGTTCAAGTGCTCTTTATGGGTGGGATCAAGGACAGGAAACTGAATCTGTGAGCAGATGCTGGAACCTGTGACTGGGGATTGGGAACTGACATCCTTGGCAAAACTGCAAACTTTACTGGGTGGTCTAGTGGTTAAGTGGTTATGGGGCAATTTGGGGACCAGCCATGTAGGCCTTACTCAGCGGAGTAACCTGACCTGCAAGCTGGCTGAAAAGCTGCAAGGGATGGGCCAGGAAAGGGAACAGGTAGTTATTGGGAGACTGGGGACTGGGCAGCTGGAAAGTCCTATTGGGTGCCAGACTGATGTCAGACCTGGAAGGACTCAGGGACTAGTAGATGATGGACTGCGGAGGGAAGAAAATTGAAGGCCAGGATGGTGCTGTGTCACAGTGAGTGCCATCCCTGTGCAAACCTGGTAGGTGCATGACAGGCTGGATGGGTTAGCTGAGAGCAAAATGCCTTCACACCCTTTTCCAACCTTCCAACTCTGACATGCTGTAACCACTCCTGTCAGTCCCCATGAGCTTCTGGGCTCAAGGAGCTGGGGAGAGCCCACCTGTCTCCTGCCTCTCTAACCTGTATTCCCCTGGCAAAATGCAAACTCACAGATATGGTTTTTTAGTTTTCTTAGTCACACTGCAGTCCCAAGATGGCTCCTGGATTTTGGACTGGTGGAGAGTTTTTTTTTTTTTCTTTTCTTTTTGTATATATCAGATTAATGAGTCAAACAGTCTCTGGTTCAGCTAGAGCAGATTCCTCCAGAATCAGGAATTTTCACTGTAGACCTCAGATAGATATTATTACCACAGTTTGAGCTCTTGGTAATGGAGCTAAGAGAAATGCTGCCTCATACTAATCCTCCACTTTGAGAACCTCCTGTTCTTCCCTGTTTTATCCAAAGATACTTGTGGTTTGGGGCTGTAGTTCAGTAGCAAAGAGCTTGCCTAGCATGTGGGAGGCACTTGGATCGATCCACAGCACCACATAAAAATAAACAAATAAAAGCATTCTGTCCATTTACAACTACAAAAAAAAATTTTTAATGATACATGTCTATTTTCTTTTTAAAAAATATACATATTATACATTATTGTATTGATGTTAATAAATATATATTAAAATATTAATATACTACAGCTATATGGTGTTATATTATTATAATTAATTTTAAAAAATGATAACAATAATTTGATTCACTCTACAACTGTCTCTTCGTCTTTGCAATTTTTTTTTCCAGCAGTGGGAGTCCTGCCCTAATTCATGATGCTTGTAACTGAGTGAAAGTGAGTTTACTTCTGGAGTTCAGTGTTAGAACTCTTACTTCATATAATGTGGGCTTTAATATGAGTGATTTTGAATTTGTTGGTTTTCTTCTCTCATTCCTTTGTATTTTAATTTTTTTTTCAATCCATGTGTAAAGAAATGCTACATATTGGATTTTATCAGAGTGCTACTAAATACATCGTTTCAATATAGTTACCTCCTTTTGAAATCTACTTACTAAAGTAAGATTAAATTATTTATGATAGTGTGTCTCTAATGCAATTTAAGCTAATGCATTATGAATTATGTAAGCATCAACCAATGTTTGTTGCTGTCAGGGTCATCTACATATAAGAGTGATGGTGTCAGTTGATTTCATGATATGAGAAAAATGAGAGTTAAAATGGGACACAAAATTTAGTTTTAACTGAGTCTTCATATTTGAGTAGATAATAAATTTATAGCCAAATTCTTAAGGCTAAGCATTTGAACTCAGGATTTGAATTTGAATTTATCATGTGATAATATGTATATTTTCTTTTTTAAAAAATAATAGATCTCAAGTACAATGTTATTAATAATTATTATTGTAATTGGCATAATAATGAAAAGAACTATTAAAGGAAAACATATTATGTAGCTGACATTGTTTAAATATTTTCTGCTCTCAAAAATCATTCTGTGAGGTGGGTGCTATACCCCAAAAGCATGGGCAGATTCCAATTCATTACAAATTATAGTAACGTTTTGATTCTTCCATGAGTAGTCTGGGGAAATAAGTTATTCACTGACTGATTTCCACAGGAAAGCCTTATAAATTAAATCCTGTTGGAAGGTTTTTTCTTTCCTAAAAAAGGATTAAAAAGCAGCTTTTATAAAAAATTCAATTAGCACTTCTACTTTAAGTTGCTGTCACATATGCCATTTATGAAAACTTCTTTGGGAATATTCTCATCTTAAGGTAGATCAAATCCTTTCTTAATATGAAGATCTCAATTAAGATTTATTAAAATTTCTTGTGATGAGGCAAATTAAGGAATTGTTGATATAAGAAAATGACATATATTAATTTACTTTGCATGGCACACGGTTGCTTTTAGCAGTAGGGGATGGTTATTTAAAGAGCTAAATTGCTCTGTGGGGTGTAGATGAAACCAGGCAATGAATGGCTCCAATCAAGCCACCCACATTCTCATGAGATGTTTGTGACTATGGCATTATCATTGCTCTTAGCCGAAATATGCTGCTAATTGCAATCTCTGTTATGAATCCTGCAGAATTTAAATGACTTGACTGGTTAAGGTTCATAGCAGTATTGAAACTATATAACCACATCAAGGACTCTTTATTTGTAGTAAAACATTATGAAAAGATAGCCAACTATATTACATATAAATGAACACATGTGCATGCACAGACATATCATACATTGAGATTCAAGTATATTTTTTATTGTATCTTAGAGATTTGAGAGTCAGGCCTTTTGTATGAAGGTTGAGGATAGATATAGTTATGAGGAACACATGTAGGCTAATGCACTTAACCAGATTATAACCCTTTCCAAGACCAGGTTGGCTCACACCTAATGACTGATTTCTGCAGAAGTTATTATATTTGTTACCAATTATTAGCTTGAAACCTCCCATGACTTAATAAATCTCCTATATTTTTAAAGATAATTATTTTGGTAATTAATTAGAATAACTATTTGTAATAATAAAAAATAAAATGTATTTTGTGTCATATTTGTGACATGATGTGAGAATTAAGTGAAATAAAGTGCATTTAGCACTTTTCATAAGGAGCATATATAAATGTTTGGTGAATGTGAGTCTTACCTATTTTGTTCCTGGTATATGCAATGAACTAGTTTTCTGGCTCTGGATCTTTAAAATTAGTCAATTAAAAATAATAACAAAATCTATCTATCTATCTATACATATATGTATTAATACATATCAAGCTTATATCACCTGTGCAATTCATTTTGCCAGTTAGAAGTTTAATGTAAGAAAGTCTTGTTTAGATGTACAACAAATCAGTATTAAAGATTTTTAATAATTTAATCTCTAATTTTATATTTGGTGTTATTGCCAGTAAGTTGGTCTGCCAGTTCACCTTTCCTTCCTTCTTTCTTTCCCTCCTTCCTTCCTCCCTTTCTTCCTTTCTACTTGGAATTGAACCCAGGGCCTCACACACAGTGAACACGTGCTCAAACACTGAAGTACATCTCCAGTGACATTTATTTCACCCGATTTCTGTGCCTCATCCTATAATGATGTTTAAGATTTTTTGTTTCTTCCTATGTAACTTTTTGTTTATATTTATTTTTTAGTTGTAGTTGGACACAATACCTTTTATTTTACTTATTTATTTTTATGTGGTGCTGAGGATGGAACCCAGGGCCTCCCATATGCTAGGCAAGTGCTCTACCTCTGAGCCACAGCCCTAGCCCCCTTCCTATGTAACTTTGATTATCATAATCCATCACTTAGGGGCCAGGGGCTGTGGCTCAGCAGCAGATCGATCACCTAGCACTTGTGAAGTCCTGGGTTTGATCCTCAGCACCACATAAAAATAAGTAAATAAAATAAACGTATTGTGTCCAACTACAACTAAAAAAATAGATATTTAAAAAATAATAATAATCCATCACTTATTCAGTGACAATGCCTACAGATAAACATTGATGAAATTCTACAACAATCCAAATAAATTTATTAGTATCATTTTTCACTATATTTCCAGAAGACAAAATTGGTAGAAAGAAAGGCTCAGTAACATGTGTGAGGTCACTAGGCTGCGTGGGGTGGTACAGAATGGTTAGCCCTGGCTGTCTGGCTCCAGTGCTCTTACTCATAACTGCTGTGCTGTGTAGCTTTTTGTAAAATGATTTAGATAGTCCTTAGCACAGAGGACATTCTTAAAGGATGTAGTTTCCCTTTTGCCCATTTCCTCTTTTGTGGTCAGGTTCCTCTGAGTTTCTCTGTGGCCTTCCTAGGATTGTCTTGTACAGTTAGTTCACTCTCCAGTTTCTGTTGCTTAATTACCATAGCTAAGTTGATTTCCACTCTACTTAATACTAGACTTCTTACAACTGTTTTGGGCTTTGAATTATCATCTCTTTCAAAGTTATTATTTCCTAACCATCTCTTTAGTCATTGAGGACTTGCCTCCAATTTGGGTCTCCTACATACAGAGAGAAAAAAAAAATAGTAATTAACTCTTTCCCTGCCATCCAGAAGCTGGTTTGATCTTATCATTTTTTCCCTTTATCTGTCAAATTTATTATTTTTATCTAATCTTAGGACCACAACCATCCTCACCTTTATAGAACTCAGATACTGGGACAGTTTTTGGCAGTACCTTCAATGACTGCCTCATTGCTCCATTTCTAAAGATACACTGCACCCAAAAGCACAGCTCTTTCTTGATCAGCTTCTATCAATGACTGATCTGATTATAAATGCAATGCCTTGGCCATCTCCTCCTGATCTGAGCTCATTATGAAGTTGTCTAGGCTCCAACTGGGTCTGTATAATAGCTGATATCACCCTTTGGTTAATTCATTTTCTTCCACAGGTATCTATCCTTTGAATACTCCTGAAAACTATCCTTCATGTTAAATTTTATCTTAGAGGCTGTGTCCTTGTGGTACTACCCTACACTGTAATCATCTTATTCTCTCATCTATTTCCTGGGACTTTGAACTCTATCTTTTTATATATTTCGTCTGTTAGTATTTGCATGTATTCAAGGAAACCTTATATGCCCGTAATAATAAAAATAAAATATCTCAATAACCATAATTCTAACCTTCCTCCTGATTTTAACCATGTATGATAGGATATTAGAGTGGTTATTCATATCCTCCACCTGAGTTACTTATTTTATACTGCCTGCTGCCTCCTTAATTCACTGCCATTTGTTTATAAACCTGTCCTTTTTTTTTTTAGAGAAAAAAATGGGTGTTTTTATTTGCATCATAATATTTTGTTAATGAGGGCCTCAACTTGAATTTTGATATCAACAATTTATAGGAAATTAGGGCCAATTCAGGAATAATCTGTGGCAAATTTTTCTGGTTACAAGAAAGCAGTTTATACACTTTTATTCTTACAAAAGATTGTAGATAACAAAAAATGAAAAATTTAAATAACATGTTAGTTAGCAAACAATTTCTATTATTAGGTGTTATACATTTTACACATATGAAACATGCTCTATAAGAATGTTATATAGATATGAGTGTAAATCTGTTTAGCAATATTATGTAGATATATTAAGTTTTTTTCTTTTTTTTTCTTTCTTACATACATGACAATAGTGGAATGCATTACATTCATAATTATTCACAGCACAATTTTTTGTAACTCTGTATATAAAGTATGTTCATGCCAAATTATGCCATTATACATGAGCTCTCTTATGTTTTTGCATAAATTCTTAATACACCTTTATGCCACCATTTATCATACCTCTGTTTGTGTATAAGGAATGTTGAACTGCTCTTGTCGAGTAGCAATACGGCCATTCTTCTAAACCCCAACATATTTACCAATTATCCTACGTTTGAATTGATTTCCATCTTAATTCTTGAGCCATCACCTTTCTGTATGTATATGTGTATGTGTTTCCTTCTTTACATTGAAAATGTTATTGCTTGTTTGTGTCACATTCTGTGGTTGCTTTAGTTGTCATCCTTCATATTGTTTTTACATAACACACTCATTTAACTTCAAACACAATGTTGATGCCATGTTTCATAGTTAAAACTTTTTGTGAAGACAAAAATTAAAATCAACTAAATAAGCTTAAAGCGTGTTAGGAATTTAAAAATAGAATTTAGGGAATAATTATTCAGTGATATAATAGCAGAAATTTTTTTAGAAATGCACATTTTAATTGTTCATTAGGAGATACATACTCACCTCTTTCTTACACACACAGACACACACATTCCCATATGTAGGTATATTTTAAAACTCCCAAATTACAAAAAGAAAGAATAAATATTAAAAATAAATTATAAATTATCTGCAAAAATCAAGCATTACATTGATAGCATATTTCATATTATTCACATATGTGGAAGATATAATGGTAAAACAGCACCTCCAAATTGCTGTGGAGTGGGGAAAAACCTAGAACAACCTAAATATATATAGTCTGAAGAATAAAGGATAAATATAGCAAAGAATCAAACACTAAAGTATTACAAGTTTAGCCACACCAAACTCTCCTGACAGTGTAATGGAAAAAAATAGTCTTTAGCAAGAAGGAAGTTATATGTAGAGCCCAAAAATGAAATAAGAAGGATTGGTAGCTAAAATTGCTTATTAAAGATGATAGCTCGGTATAGTAATTAACTTTAAAATCATAGTAAAAATATGATTATTGTATTGTTGTATCTATTCTCTAAAATTAGTTTCATTGTTGCGGTACTGAAGTGAAAACTTCTTTCATATTAAAGATGAAAGAAGTTCTAAAATGAGCTACTAAGTACCAATATTTATAAATAAATGTTCTCCATTGCTTTAAGGTTTGTTTTCATTATCATTCAACTGATTTTCTGCAAATTTACAAATATCTAACAATCGAATATGGAATCTACCCAAGAAAGTAGTAGAGTCTTATAGACAATTTTGGTTTTAGTGCAATTTATGGTTAGCTGAATTTTAGCAAAAAGTTTTATTGAATTTTGAAGCTCACTATGAATTAACTCAGCCATGGTTAAATGATAGCAAAAGACAGCCCAACACAGGATTTTGTTGCTAAGCTAGGAAACTTTAAACAATGTAGGTATCTTGAAAGTGGTATTCCTCCAAGATACTCACTTAAAGTTGTATCTGCTGAGTTCTTGGTGAATATTGAAGTTCTTTGCAATGTAAATATATTATTTATTTTCCTACATTTTTCTATTATAAATTTAAGATTCCTTCAAAATTTGATTGCTACCAGTGGGGGCACTTGCTCATAACATTGAGAGTCTGGTTTTAAGAACTCTAAATCATTGATTTTTTTTTTTTTTTTTTTTTTTTTTTTTTTTTTTTAAACAGGGATGCTGGCAATTTTATTAGGGTGTTATTGTGATCATTCTGTTATTATTAGTTGGCATTAATCTCTGTAACTGATTTATTTTATTTTTTATTTTAATTTTTTATTGATTTTATTATCTTTTTCTCAAATACACGACAACAGTGGAATGCCTTACAATCCTTATTACACATATACAGCACAATTTTTCGTATCTCTGTATGTAAAGTATGTTCGCATCAACTTACGCCATTATATATGCTTTTTCCTTTTTTTGCATTACAATTCTTAATACACATATACACCACAATTTTTCATATCTCTGTTTGTATATAAGGTATGTTGAGACCCAATTCAAGTCTTCATACATGTACTTCTATAATTCAGGAAGGCTGCCTGCTCTACTTGGATCCCCATCCATCTGCTCAACCCTCACTGCCACCTGTCTGTGTCCAGTCCTTCATGGGTACTTTATTACATGCTATTCACTATCTTGAACACTATTGTGATTTTATCTGGATTTTCAGTTATTTTAGGCAAGATGGTAACTCTTTCTCTATTATTTCATATTAGCTGACAATGGAAATCCTGAATAATCAGTAAGAGTAACATTTGTTTTATTCTCCCTACACTGATTTACTGGGTGGTGACACGTGTAAAATTTTTTCTAGGATCATACAAGTTGTTTTTCCTTATGGCAAAGTCTGTTTGTAGTTATGAAATGTCTATAGACCAATATGTTGTATAAATTATATTCATATGATATATGGTTAAACTGGCAGGCTGTAAAAGTTATTAATAAGAAATAATTTGTTCATAAATTTTACCAATTTCTCTTGAAATTGGTAAACTCATGCAACTATTTGTTCTTGCCCCTGAGAGCTCTGTTGCAAACAAATTCTATGTTCATAATGATATCTTCAAATAACAAGATGAGGTCTTTGGTATCTCATAAGCAATTAGCATTTGGAACCATTAGGGTTTAAAAGGCCATTTATGGAACTATTGGATATTCATAGTACTGTCTTCACTTTAAGGAAATAAATTTGAAAATATGAAAGCTAAAGCAAACAAAATGAGATACTACTTCACACCCATTAGCATGACTACTATGATTTAAAACAAACAAACAAACAAACAGAAAACTTAAAAAATAACAACAGAAATAACAATTGTTGATTAGGATGTGGAAAAATTGGACCCACGTATTTGCCACTAGAAATAAGAAAAGTACAGCAACTGTAGAAAGCAATAAAATGCGATAGTGTTTTTGAAATCTTGGAACATAGAATCATCATTTTATTTAGAAATTTTACTTAGTGATATATAATCAAAAGAATGAAAAGCAGAGACTCAAGAAAATATTTTTCTATTAATTTTTATGGTAACGAATACTGAGTTTTAATTTGCACCAATGAAAGAGTTCTAGAGATAGTGGTGATAATTATACAAAATCTGACATACACAATGCCACTAAGCTATATACTTAATGCTAAATTTTATATTATACTAATATAATAATATTAATAATAACAATAATAAAACCTTTATAGAACTGTCCATGTTCTGATTATTACCATTATTGTACAGTAGTTGTAATTAGATATCATCAATTAGAAACTCCAGGGCTTATATCAGATAAAATTACTTGGAAGTGTCCATTTTAGAACATACTTATGTGCAACTATTTAATGGAAGCATATGAAACTTTAGCAGAGTAATATATGCATTAAACAAGGTCCAAATTACTGAATAGCCAAGAAAGAGTTACATAAAAAAACTACTTTTGACACCAAATAAAAAAGAAATCATGTTTTAGTAACAGCCTGATTCTTATGACTGGGTCTTCATTGCTAAAATGACTTTGGCATGGGGCTGGGGATGTGGCTCAAGTGGTAGCACGCTCGTCTGGCATGCGTGCGGCCCGGGTTCGATCCTCAGCACCACATACCAACAAAGATGTTGTGTCTGCCAATAACTAAAAAAATAAATAAATAAATAAATATGTTTAAAAAAAAAAATGACTTTGGCATGTAGATAGAAGTTTAAAATGTCATTATCTTCTAAAATCATAGAGTTAATTATGGTATACAAGTTATTATATTAGGCTATCTGTATTTTGTGACCTGCTGTGCCACATTTAATAATGATTTTTAGTGATGATATAATATACAGGGCCTAATAAAATTCTGCTGCTTTTCCTTGGAATTTGGAAGTTGTGTTTCTATCACTGCTAATTTACAAACACCGCAGGGTTGGACCGATGCAGTTTATCCTTGGTAAGGTACAGCAGAGCCAACCACTTCATCGTAGTTGGAAAATTTACAGGCCTTTTATCCAAGTTTATCTGGGGAAGACCATTAGTTCGGCTAACCATGGGATGTTATGTAAAAGGGGATTAACCTTGGAATGGTATAGCAATGGCAGAGAATGTTTGCAGAGGACAGTAATGTAATTACATATTGGGAGTGCCCTATGGATATGGTTTTCAGTTTAAACAAATCTATAGACTTGGCTGCTTTGATTATATTTAGATATATTAAAAAGATAAATAATTATTTGCAAGCTCAAATATGTTCAGGAATGTTATAAGGATTCTAGTCTACAAATCATATTATGTTGCCATTTCCTTAAAATGTAAGTGAGAAGGACATGAATAGTTACCAACACTCTTCCAGTGAGCAGATTCCTTGGTAGGGAACTGACTTCTAATCTTATAACTCCATGAATCATCTCTCAGCAACAGTGATTGAATCAATTTGTTTATCTGATAGAGATCTTACAGCCAATGGAAATGTCCTACTTCCTTTAGTAAGTGATCTACTTTCTTAGAGTAGCACATCAGAAAGCTTTTAGTAGTCTATAAATGTTCACCGTCTTCCTTCTCTCACTGCTCCAATCCACATACTTTTATACATATGGTGTGAAACTTACTGCACTAAATATTAGGATTTCAAAATCCTACATCATTTCACATACTAGTTCTTTTTTGTTGTTTTTTTATATACATGACAATAGAATGTATTTTGATATGTCATAGATATATGGAATATAGTATTTTAATTAGAAAACCATTCTTTTGGTTATATATGATGTGGAGTTTCACTGGTGTTATATTCCTATATTAACATAGGAAAGTTATGTACAATTAATAGTACTGTCTTTCCTATTCTCATCCCTGCCTCCTTTCCCCTCATTTCTCTTTGTCTAATCCACTGAACTGCTATTCTTCCCCTCTGCAACTCCATGTTGTGTGTAAGCATCCATATATTAGAGAGACTCTTTGACATTTTTTTTTTAGGATTGATTTATTTCACTTAGCATAAATCTATCCATTTGCTGGCAAAAGTCACACTAGTTCTTTATTGAGGATGTGGGTAGACCTTTATACCTAGAAAGGTATTTGAGGGCAGAATTTCTCATCAATTACTACTATCCTAAGTATTTGACAGAAACATTAGCTATTTGATTGTGTCCTGGTTTTTTGAGACCATAAGAAAAGCAAAGATACTATGAATAAGTACACTTAGAAATTTCTATCAATTTTAAGATGAAGTGGGGTTAAGGTCATAGTGAACATTATCTCTGTTGTTGCTTTTATGGTGAGAACTTACACATACACAAAACTTAATTGGTCTTTATTTTAAAATATAGATTAGTCAGGTGATTTATATTTTTTTGTTTCATAGCTACCTCCCTATTAGTCATGCATTTAAATAAACTCCTCAAAGTTGAAAAGGTAGTGTTTTGTTGTTGTTGTTGTTTACTATTTCAATAGTACCTCTTTAAAAAAATCCACCTTGATCTATGATAAGAATATTAAAGGTAATAATTTGTTGAAGAAAATCAAAATGACAAGCTGAGAGAAAAAAATGTAGACATTTGGTTCAGTTAGAAATTGAAAATTTGTCGTAAGTTGTAACAAAACACATTAGGAATAAGATCATTTTGCTGCACAGCCTTCCTGAGTCTGCTTCAAAGCAAAGCGTAACACAACACCAACTTAATTCTATTCAGATCTGAGGGTATAAGAAGGTGCTTAGTGATGTATACCTTCTTTAATTCAAAATGAAGTTTAAGTAACTGAGAAGTCAAAAACGCATTGAGGAGCAGTGAAGTGGAGGATTTCCAAGTTTTATAAAAATACACATTCAACAGTAGCTGTTTAGAGAATGACTAGCAATGCAATCTGTGACAATTCCTTGCAACTATAAACTTAGATATAATAGTTTCAAATAAGCAAGTAATAAATCTGCCTCATGTATTTATTTTTATTTTTCTTAGGTTATTTTGTCACATTAAAGTTCCTTTCTCTAAGTTTAACAGAAGAATTTAACATTGTAATCTTATTTATTCTGAAGTGAAGAGACAACTATATTTACTATAAAGGACAAGAAAATTAGTTTTAAAACTTACCAGAAAAATTTAACTCGTGTTACAGACTAATCTCAGTACAAAATTGATGTAAATCAGTAATTTAATTAAAAGATATTCTTATTTAGCTGTGGATAATGTAATTTTTCATTTTCAAAATAAATACTTAAATTATCATACCATAAGTTAGATCCCTATATAATGGGAAAAAGAATACCAAGTTTGAAAATTTTTTAAAAAATATTGTTTCTTAGTTGTAGTTGGACACAATATCTTTATTTTTATTTGTTTTTATTTTTATATGGTGCTGAGGAGAGAACCAGTGCCTTGCATGTGCTAGGCAAGTGCTCTACCACTGAGCTACAGCCTCAGCTCCTGAAAATTATTTTTGTGTAGCGCTCACAAGTGAAGTCATTGCACATTTCATAAGACCACAATGTAAATACTACTGTAACTTCTAGTAGCACAGATTTTTTTACTGTAAAGATGAAATCATACATGATATATTATTTTAATCTGGCATCTTTTACTTCAAACTGTGAGACTCATATTTTCCAGTAACTAAGTACTTTATTCACATTTTATCAAGTTAAGTGTTTAATATTATTATCAAAAGTTTATTTTATTACAGGATTCTGTGTTTGTGACTACTGTCTCAAATAGGGAATCGGGGTCTCAAAAGCTCTGTTGAAATACTTGAAAGTAGATGACTACAATACACATGGACAGCAATTGCAATGAACAATCATTATCCTAAGAAATAGTGTAGAGTGAGCAGTGAAAAAGTTTGGGGAAGAAGAGCTTTGCATCACATTTTGTTTATAATGAGGCAGGAGTTCTTTCTTTGACTGCCATAGCCCCAGCCATAAGTATGCCCAGACTTCTGAAGAGGCTGGCCTCCAGTGTCCTGTGCTGTGGCCAAAAGAAGGTTTACTTAGAACCCAATGGGAGATCAATGAAATCGCCAATGCCAATTCTCATCAGCAGATCCAGAAACTGATCAAAGATGGACTGATCATCCTCAGATTGTGACTGTCCATTGCCGGGCTCCATGCAGGAAAAATATCTTGGCTCGCGGGAAGGGGAGGCATAGGGGCACAGGTCAGAGAAAGGATACAGCTAATGCTCCAATGCCCTAGAAGTTAATGTGGATGAGGAGGATGCCAATTCTGCAGAGGCTGCTGAGGATATTGTGTGAATCTAAGAAGACCCATGCATGTTCCACAGCCTCTAACTGAAGGTAAAGGGGAATGTGTTCAAGAATAGCAAATCCTCTTGGAACACATCCACAGATGAAGGCAGATGAGGCCTGCAAGAAGCTCCTGAGTTCTGGAGGTCTAAGACCAAGAAGGCATGCAAGCACCCTGAGGAGCACCTCCAGGCCGAGAAGAAAAAGATCATCAAGACTCTGTCCCAGGAGTAAGAGACCAAGAAATAAAGCTCCCCTCTTGTGTTGGTACATAGTAGCCTCAGTGATTACATAGATCAGTCCTTGAAATAAAAACAAGCTTTATCTTATTTTTTTCTTTTCCTTTTTCTTTTTTTATTTTTTTCTTTATATATGACAGCGGAATGCATTACAATTCTTATTACACATGTTGAGCACAATTTTTCATGTCTCTGGTTGTATGCATAGTATATTCACACCAATTCATGTCTTCATACCTGTACTTTGGATAATAATGAAAATCACATTCCACCATCATTTCTAATCCCACACCCCCTCCCTTCCCCTCCAACCCCTCTGCCCTATCTAGAGTTCGTCTATTCCTCCCATGTTCCCACTCCCTATCCCAGTATGAATTAACCTCCTTATATCAAGGAAAACATTCATCATTTGGTTTTTTTGGGGGATTGGATAACTTCACTTAGCATTATCTTCTTTAACTCCATCCATTTACCTGAAAATGCCATGATTTTATTCTCTTTTATTGCTGAGTAATATTCCATTGTGTAGATATGCCACATCTATTTTATCCATTCATCTGTTGAAGGAAATCTAGGGTGGTTCCACAGTTTAGCTATTGTGAATTGTGCTGCTATAAACATTGATGTGGCTGTGTCCCTGTAGTATGCTGTTTTTAAGTTCTTTGGGTATAGACCGAGTAGAGGGATAGCTGGGTTGAATGGTGGTTTCATTCCCAGTTTTCCAAGAAATCTCCCTACTGCTTTCCATATTGGCTGTACCAATTTGCAGTCCCACCAGTAGTGTATGAATGGACTTATTTCCCCACAACCTCAACAACATTTATTGTTGTTTGTATGCATAATGGCTCCTGTTCTGACTGGCATGAGATGAAATCTTAGATGGTTTTGATTTGCATTTCTCTAATTGCTAGTGATGATGAACATTTTTTCATGTATTTGTTGATTGATTTTACATCATCTCTGAGAAGTGTCTCTTCAGGTCCTTGTCCCATTTATTGATTGGGTTATTATTTTTGGGGGGGTGCTTAGCTTTTTGAGTTTTTTATATACCCTAGAGATTAGTGCTCTATCTGATGTGTGAGGGGTAAAGACTTGCTCCCAAGATGTAGGCTCTCCATTCACCTCACAGATTGTTTCTTTTGCTGAAAAGAAACTTGTTAGTTTGAGTCTATCCCATTTAGTGATTCTTGATTTTAATTCTTGCACCACAGGAGTCTTATTAAGGAAGTTGGGGCCTAATCCCACATGATGAAGATTAGGGCCTACTTTATCTTCTATTAGACGCAGAGTCTCTTGTTTTACTCCTAAGTCCTTGATCCTTTTTTGTGGGAGGCTGTCATGTTACGTGACCAGCATTTTCCCTCTCTGATCGGTAGAGGCTCTGTCGGTCACTTCCAAGTGATCTGGCCACAACAAAGTGGCCCTAGATGGCTGTCCCTATCTTGGAAGTCACAAAATGTGCAAAATGTGTCTTCACGCATAGGCATGCCTTCTTGCAGCCCCATGGGTCAAACTATGCTCACCTGTTCCTTTGTGATATTACCCCCTTGCCCTTTTTGGGATAGAATTTTCCATGGAAATGCCCTTTGTGTGTCCCCTTTTCTTGCTCTGCCTTTGGGTGTGGCCTTCCTAGATGTCAGTCAACCTGCTGACAGCAGACATCATGAAGCTAGACTCAGCCCCTTGAAACGTGACCCCTTGCCACATTTAAATGGCTTCTCCTCAATAAAAGGGGTCAGCACACGCTTGCTCTCTCTCTCTCTTTTTGCAGGCCCTTAAGGTCAGAGGAGCCGTCAGAGAATCCCCAAAGAAAAAGGTATCATTGTCTCTTGTGTTGTTATTTCACATGGCCCAGTTCCCCTGGAGTGACCCTGAGTGATTTTGTCACCGGGAATGCGACACATTTTGAGTTGATTTTTGTGCATGGTGAAAGATGCAGTTTAATCTCATTTTGTTGCATATGGATTTTCATTTTTCCCAGCACCATTTGTTGAAGAGGTTATTTTTTCTCCAATGCATGTTGTTGACAATTTTGTCTAATATAAGACAATTGTAGTTTTGTGTGTTAGTCTCTGTGTCCTCTATTCTGTACTATTGGTCTACCAGTCTGTTTTGGTGCCAATACCATGCTGTTTTTGTTACTGTTGCTTTGTATTATAGTTTAAGGTCTCATATAGTGATGCCACCTGCTTCACCCTTCCTTCTAAGGATTGCTTTAGCTATTCTGGGTCTCTTATTTTTCCAGATGAAAATGTTCATCAAACAAACGTTGAGTTTCTCTTTCTGAGGTTTTGTCACTGATATACAGAAATGCCTTTGATTTATGGGTGTTGATTTTATAACTTGCTACTTTGCTGAATTCATTTACTAGTTCTAGAAGTTTTCTGGTGGAGTTTTTAGGGTATTCCAGGTATAGAATCATATCATCAGAAAATAGTGCCAATTTAAGTTCTTCTTTTCCTCTGTGCATCTCTTTAATTTCTTTTGTCTGTTTAATTGCTCTGGCCAGTGTTTCAAGAACTATATTAAATAGAAGTGGTGAAAGTGGACATCCCTGACTTGTTCCAGTTTTTAGAGGGAACGCCTTCCATTTTTCTCCATTTTGACTAATGTTGCCTGGGGCTTAGCATAGATAGCCTTTGTGATGTTAAGATATGTTCCTGTTATCCCTAGTTTTTTTTTTTTTAACATAAAGCAGTGCTGTATTTTTTCAAATGCTTTTTCTGCATCCATTGAGATGATCATATATGATTCTTATCTTTAAGTCTATTGATGTGGTGAATTACATTTATTGATTCATCCCTGGATGAATCCCACTTAATCATAGTGCATAATCTTTTTGTTGTGTTTTTGTGTTCGATTTGCTAGCATTTTATTGACAATTCTTGCGGTTGTGTTTATTAGAGATATTGATCGGAAGTTTTCTCTTTTTGATGTGTCTTTGCCTGGTTATGGAATCAGAGTGATATTGGCCTCATAGAATGAGTTTGGAAGTGCTGCCTCTTGTTCTATTTCATGAAATAAATTGGAGAGTGTTGGTATTAGGTCTTCTTTAAAGGTGTTGTAGAACTCACTATGTATCCTTCTGATGTTGGGCTTTTCTTGGTTAGTAGACTTTTGATGGTGTCTGCTATCTCATCACTTAAAATTGATCTATTTAAATTGTGAATATCATCCTGATTCAATTTGGGCAAATTAAATGACTCTGGAAATTTTTTGATGCCTTCGATATTTTCTATTTTATTGGAGTACAGGTTTTCAAAATAGTTTCTCATTATCTTTTGTATTTCTGTAGTGTTTGTTGTGATATTTCCTTTTTCATCACATTTGTTAGTGATTTGAGTTTTCTCTCTCCTTCTCTTCATTAGCATGGCTAAGAGTTTGTTAATTTTATTTATTTTTTCAAAGAACCAACATTTGTTCTTTCAATTTTTTCAATTGTTTCTTTTGTTTCAGTTTTATTGATTTCAGCTCTGATTTTAATTATTTCCTGTCTTCTGATGCTTTTGGTGTTGATTTGTTCTTTTTCTAGGCCTTTGAGATGTAGTGTTAAGTCATTGATTTGTTGACTTTTTCTTCTTTTAAGGAATGAACTCCATGCAACTTAGAACTGCTTTCATAGTGTCCCAGAGATTTCAATATATTGTATCTCTGTTCTTGTTCACCTCTAAAAACTTTTTAAATCTCCTTGATGTCTTCTGTAACCCATTGTTCACTCAGTAGCATATTATTTAGTCTCCAAGTGTTGGAGTGGATTTTATTTCTTATCTTATCATTCATTTCTAATTTTATTTCATTATGATCTGTTAGAATGCAGGGTAGTATCTCTACTTTTTATATTTTTTAAGAGTTGCTTTGTGACATAGTACATGGTCTATTTTAGAGAAGGATCCATGTGCTGCTGAGAAGAATGTAAATTCTCTCATTGAAGGTTGTAATATTCTATATATGTTAGTTAAGTCTAAGTCATTGATTGTATTATTGAGTTCCATAGTTTGTTTGTTCAACTTTTGTTTGAAAGATCTATCTATTGATGAAAGAGGCGTATTAAAGTCACCCAAAATTATTGTGTTGGTGTCTATTTGACTCTTGAACTTGAGAAGAGTTTGTTTGATGAACATAGCTGGTCCGTTGTTTGGGGCATATATATTTATATATTTTTTAAATTTTTATTGTTGGTTGTTCAAAACATTACATAGTTCTTGACATATCATACTTCACACTTTGATTCAAGTGGGTTGTGAACTCCCATTTTTACCCCATATACAGATTGCAGAATCACATCGGTTACACATCCACTGATTTACATATTGCCATACTAGTGTCTGTTGTATTCTGCTGCCTTTTTAAGTCTTGTTGGTGTATGGTTCCCTTGAGCAGTATGTATTGTCCTTCTTTATCCTTTTTGATTGACTTTAGTTTGAAGTCTACTTTATTTGAAATGAAGATGGAAACTCCTGTTTGCTTCCACAGTTCATGGGAGTGGTGTAATTTTTCCCAACCCTTCACCTTCAGTCTGCAAATGTCTTTTTTTTATGACATGATTCTCTTGGAGGCAGCATATTGTTGGGTCTTATTTTTTTTAATCCAATCTTCTAGTCTATGTCTTTTCTTTTGATTGGTGAGTTTAGGCCATTAACATTCAGGGTTATTATTGAGACATGATTTGTATTCCCAGCCACTTTTTGTTTATTTTTGTTATTTAATGTGACTTGGTTTCTCTTCTGGTTAGATTTTCCTTTAGTGTAATCCCTCCCTCTGCTGATTTTCATCATTGTTTTTCGTTTCCTCTCTTTGGAATATTTTGCTGAGGATGTTCTGTAGTTCAGGCTTTCTAGTTGTAAGTTCTCTTAACTTTTGTTTTTCATAGAAAATTTTTTATTTTATCATCAAATCTAAAGCTTAGTTTTACTAGATATAAGATTCTTGGTTGGCATCCATTTTCTTTCAGAGCTTGGTATATGCTGTTCCATGATCTCCTGCTTTTGAGGGTCTGGGTTGAAAAATCTGCTGAGATTCAAATTGGTCTACCCCTGTAAGTGATCTGATTCCTCTCTCTTGTGGCTTTTAAGATTCTATCCTTATTCTGTATGCTAGACATTTTCATTATAATGTGCCTTGGTGTAGATCTGTTGTAATTTTGTATATTTGGTGTCTTGTAAGCCTCTTGTATTTGGTTTTCCAATTTGTTCTTCATGCTTGGGGAATTTTCTGATATTATCTCTTGAAGAGATTGTGCATTCATTTGGTTTGAAACTCTGTGTCTTCCTCTATCCCAATAACTTTTAGATTTGGTCTTTTGATACTATCACATAATTCTTGGATGTTCTGTTCATGGTTTTTAACTTTCTTCACTGTGTGATCAATTGTATTTTCCAGATTATATACTTTGTCTACATTATCTGAAGTTCTTTCTTACAAGTGATCTAGTCTGATGGCTATGCTTTCTATTGAGTTTCTTATTTGATTTATTGTATCCTTCACTTCAAGGATTTTTGACAGTTGTTTTTCAGGGTCTCTCTCTCTCTCTCTCTCTCTCTCTCTCTCTCTCTCTCTCTCTCAATAATCTTTTGCTACCTGTATTTGCTCTCTTATCTCATTGTTGGAGTGATCAACTTTTCCTTGTATTTGCTCATTTAAGTCAATCTTTAATTCACAGATCATTTTTATTATGAACCTTCTGAACTCCTTCTCTGACATTTCATCAACTTTGCTGTCCATGGGTTCTGTTATTATACTGTCCTGGTTTGTTTGGGGCACTCTCCTCCCTTGTTTTTTCATGTTGTCTATGTGTCTTTCTTTCTTGCAGTTTCTTCTCTAAACTATTGTAGTACCTAGATTCTGGTGAGTTTCTGCCCCTCTGGGAAAGGGGTGGACCAGGCATGCTGTGCACCTTGGCCCCACAGATGCCTGTGTGGGTGGATCTGGGATTCTGGGCTTAACCTCTGACCTCTGGGCTGGATCTTGGTGCCCTGTAGTTGTCCACTGGTCAGAAGGGGTGCCCCTGCACCAGAGGCTAGGCTCTGGCGAATGTCTCCAAGCTTTATCTTTTAAACTAAATTATATATATGTATATATATATATATATATACATATATATATACACACACATATATATCTGTTGAAGAAATTATATATTGATATATATTTATATTTGTATATGTGTATATATATTTATAGATAGATAGATAGATAGATAGATAGAGATATATAGGGGCAATGGAAACCTGAGAGAGTTATGGCTCTATAGGCAACTGGCTAGGTTTAAGCATGTTTCTTAGATTAATTTAAAGCCATTTAGCCAGTTTAAGCAACCACTCTACTTAGAATTAAGTCACTGAGAAATGATGCAGCAATATCCAATTTGTGCACTTTAATTAGAATGATGCCAGATTTTAGATTTTATGATAATATAGTTAGATGTATAAAATGCTCAAAGTAAAACGTTTTTCCCTGTTTGAAGTCTTTTTTTTAAATTCTTTCTACAATCTTTACACTAGAGATGAGGTAGGAAAGAATCAACACAAAGTAATTTTGTTTTATAGTCTGTTAAAATGCTGCTGTACTTATTCATGATGCATGTCATTGAAAATGTAAGTAGTTGTGTCACCCATACCTATGATAATGTGTTTATGTATTTCTAAATAAATCGTAAGAATTATAAGAATATAAGATTACAAAATCTGAATGTTGGGCATCTGTGTTCTAGATTATCTCTTGATTCATTGTGTGTGTGTGTGTGTGTGTGTGTGTGTGTGTCTGTGTGTAGCTATGGAAAGATAAACACACACATAGGGTCTAGAAGTTCTGATTATTCTTTTTAAAATTTTTATCTCAGAATAGAATATATTTAAAAAGAATAAATGATAAGGAATCCTCTGACACTACCATTATTTGTTTAATGTTTTATTAAAGGAATTTTTATTTCTTAGAATTTAATGTATGATTTTTAAAACCTCAACAAGAGTGTGGGTCCTCAGATCTAAATTTAACTTTAACAAATGCCTATACTTTGTGACTTCATTAAATAAGATTTACAAAATTAAGTGATGATTTGTTTTCCTAATGGTAGTTTTCTCTTATTTACAGTTTTATTTCTGATAATTGCAGTATCCATGGTTGACCTCAGTTTGAATGTATTGAACAGAAAATCTCAGAAACAGACTGTGCTTTATATGTTTTAGATTGAGCTCACTTCTGATTAGCATGATTTCTTTCTCTCTGTCCAACTGGAGACGTGAATCATCACTTTGTCCTGTGTATCCATGCTGCATATGCTATCATCCCATTAGTCATTTAAAATTAGTCTCAGTTACACAATAGTTGTGTTTAACTAGCCCTTGTAATGTTGCTAAAGTGAAAATACAGTTGTTCTTTCAATTTATATATGCCCAAATAAAGAATGAATTCAGTTCAAAAAGATATTTTGAGGGAGACTACATTCACATAAACTTGATTACAATTTTATTGTAGTTATTCCATTAAATTACTAGTTATTTTTGCTAATGTATTGCTGTGTCTAATTTCCAATTTAAATTTTACCACAGGTGTATAAGTATTGGAAAAAAGTAGGACTGTACATATAGAGATCAATACTATGTGTGCAGTCCAACATCTGCTATGGAGATTTGAACATATCCTCCATGGTTGAGGAGATCGTTGTGGTAGAAAACCTGAATTTTGAATGATTTAAACAGCATGTGGCTTGCTTCTATTTTGTAGCCATTTTATTTTCTGATTATTTGTAGCTGGACATTTATTCCTGGAGTTGGCTTTATTTCAAGTCACTTTCTCTATGGTTTATTTATCTCTCTCCCTTGAGACATTTCCTTAATGGAGATTTGAGAAGTCGATAAGAAAACTGCAGAGGTTATGGAATTTAATAGTCAATCACCTGATGGACCTTGATCATTATGACCTTCTCACCCCAATATTCTTCTCAAAAGGAGACAATCTGTGGTGCTTATCTTCTCTCTAGAGACACTCAGGAATTTATCTGATCCACTTTTTCTCACCTGCACTGTATTGCTTTGATCTAAGCTCAATGTTGTGTGAAATGATTTTTCCTTTAGAAATACTAGGCTGTTCAACTATTTGTCCCTTTTGCTTGCTAAATAAATCAGATGACTTAGAATCTTCTGGTTTTTACATTGCCATGCTCCGTTACTACATATTAAAAATTATATATTGGGTAATAATTTGTAGTGTATTTAAAAATGCTGTTGAAGATTTCACTTCACATACTATCAAGTAAATACAACTGTGCATTCATACACACAGTTCAATTTTGTCAACTATCAAAGAATCACATTTAATTAACTCTTTACTTTCTGCTACTTAAGAATAATTTTTAGAATTATTTGAGTCTACAAATTGTTAAATATTCAGCAAATTATTAGCAAGATAAAGGAGGGTTTCTTATATATGAAATTCAAAAACTATTGTATAATTTTTGGTAATTCTATGGGGTGACATAACCAATTCTATGAAATTTCATAAAGGACTGAACAGAGATCTTGCCTGAAAGTTTAAGTTGCATTTATGGGAAGACCCTGAGAAAATGTCACTTGTAAAAAATATACAAGTATATTTTATTTTCACAGTATTTGTGTTAAAATTTCCAAGAATGTAGACTTTTTCATCTGTCTTTCTTCACATAGCAGAATGTTTTTGAGACACTATATTTATAGAAAAAGGCTTAAAGGAAACACTTTATTGTGACAGAGAATGTAGAAAACCATTTGGCAAATACCTAACATATACCCATTCATGATTAAAACAAACAAACAAAAAAACGCAACCAAACAACAACAATAAAAAAAAAAACTCTGAATAAATTAGGAACAGAGAGGTTTTGATAACAATCCTGCAGGTAGCATCATGGTTATTGTTGAAAGAATTAATAATTTTTCTGTACACTTGGAAAAGCCAAAAATGAATGGTACCCAGGTTATATGCAACATTATCCTGGAAGCTGAAACCTAGTAAAATAAATTTTCAACCTACTAGTTATAAAACAAGAAATGAACCTGTTTTTATTCATAGGTCACATGACTCTATATGTAAAAAAAAAGCTTTAAAAAGTTCTACAGAAGGTACTATTTAAAAAAGTAAGTAAAAAAGGTAAAATAATATTCAGAATGGGTCAATAAATCTAATGGGTAAAGGAGAAATCAACAATAGTGCAAGAAATTAATCTCATTATATACACAAAAAATTACTCCTAATGGGCCATAGACAAATTTGATAGTGATAAACATTAATGCTTTAGTAAGCAGATATAGGGGCGGACCCAAGATGGTGGGCCAGAGGGAGGCAGCATTATATGTTGCTCCTTCACCTGGAACTCAAGTAGTGAGAATACTGTTTCTCTGTGAGCATTATTTCTGCTCCCATACAGGAATCACAGCCATCTATGACTCCAGGCCTCAGCATCCAGAGTAAGTCTCCCAGGTATTCACCCACACAGTACTACTGGGTGTCTTAGAGGGGCCATCAGCATTAGCACCTGTGCAGACTTTTAGCCTGAGCAGAAATCATGAATGCCGCTCCCACACAGAACACCTAGCAGCTACCCAAGTGTAGAAACTCTCGTTGTCACTCCCATGTGGACACCCATCTACCAACATGTGACTCCCTGTCAACTCCACCTTGGTACTCTGCAGCAATGAAGCTAGTCCCCTATGCAAGGTAGCCTGCCTGCACCCAAAACTTCACACAGGCTTTGAAGACAGCCATAACCACAAACTACATGCCACAGAGCTCTCTGAACATATTGTCCACATCCAATGCCATCACCCAACTGCCCCCACCCAATACAATACCCATCTCTGAAAGCAGTTGCCTCCATTTTGGGTCACCTTTGCCACCATCTTTTGTAGGAGCAACTTCCAGTTTGGAAATTGGGCTGGCCTGGTGCCCAGCTTTTACCTACCCCCTCTCACCAGAAGCAGCTAACCCAGCACAGTGACACCCTGGAAACCTTCACCATCCTGAGGGTGGAGATACCATCTATCAACAGACAACCCCACCTATTGTTGGAGAAAGGAGAGAAGGGAAGCAGGAAAGATACTGATCTTCAAACAAAACAATTCTTGTTTCTTCCTTCAAGATTTTTTTTTCTTCTCCTTCCCTACTCTCCTGCCCTCACAATCCCAACATATGTGAAACCAAGTACTTTGCATTAATTAGGATTTTGAGGACTGGGATGTCTATACAGTATATTTATAGTTGTGTTTGTATATATTTTTTCTTTGTACAATTTTTACTATTTTAACAATTTTATTAATATATATGTGTGTTTGTTTTATGTATTCTACTGTCTTCCCACTTACTTGTCTATCCAAAATTACTTGCTTTCTATTCTCCAACTACTTACCTTCTTCTTTAGAGTTCTATTTCATACTTCCTAAGATATAATAACTCTATATCCTCACCTTCTAACTCCTCAGATTATCATCTTACACCTCATCATCAGTTCTTTTTCCAATATCAGAAACTGTAAACCCTTTTGCAAATCTACTAATTATATTGTAGATAATAATTGAATGCACCATTTTTCCATTGTGATCAAACTGTAAACATCTTAATAGCAACTATTAGATTTAAGTTTTATATCATTTATATTGGGATCTGTTAATATTGTCCTTCCCCTCAAAAGAGAGATATTAGAAATCTACAGGGGCACTATAAGCCTATAGGATAAAAAATGGTAATGCCTCATATCTAAAGTGCTAGAAGGGAAGACACACAAGCAACATGAAAAGACAAGGGAGAAAGTGCCCCAAACAAATCAAAATACCACATTATGAGAATCCATGGCCAGCACAGAAGAAGATATGAAAGAAAAAGGAGTTCAGGATGTATATAATTAAAATGTTCTGTGAAACAAAGGAGTACATAAGAGAGCAAATACAGGCAGCAAAACATCATTTTGACAAAGGGCTACGTAAATAAATACAGGATATAAAAGATTACTTCAATAGGGAGATAGAGGTTCTAAACAAAACAAAACAAAACAAAAAATGGAAATCCTTGAAATGAAAGAAAATAAATAAAATTTAAAGTTCAATTGAAAGCTTCACCAACAGATTAAACCAACTGGAAGACAGGACCTCAAACAGTGAAGACAAAATATATAATCTTGAAAAGAATATAGAAAACAAATTGAAAAAGTAAGAAACAATGAGCAGAACATTCAAGAAATATGGAATAGCATAGAAAGACCAAATTTAAGAGTTATTGGAATAGAGGAAGGCAGAGAGTTCCAAAAAAAAAAAAAAAAACATGAGGGAAGGGGGAATAGGAAGGGCAGCAGAATAGACATTATGATTGCTGTATGTATATAGGTGACTGTATGACCAGTGTGATTCTGCAATCTGTACAATCAGAAAAATGAGAAATTATACTCCAATGATTCAAATGTATGAATTGCCAAGATCATTGTACTGTCATGTGTAGCTAATAAAATAAATAAATAAATAAATAAATAGATAATTTTTTTTTAAAAAAGTAATGAACAATCTATTCAATAAAATAATATCAGAAAATTTTCAAACATGAAGAATGAATTAGAAAACCAAATACAAGAAGATTACAAAATGCCAAATGTACAAAATCACAAGAGACCCACACCAAGGCACATTATAATGAAAATTCCTAATATTCAGAAAGAGAACTTTAAGAACCATGAGAGAAAGAAATCAGAAAACATAAAGGGGGAAACCAATTAGGCTATGTGCAGATTTTTCAACCCAGACCCTGAAAGCTAGAAGATCCTGAAACAAAATGTATCAAGCTCTGAAAGAAAATGAATGTCAACCAATAATCTTATATCCAGCAAAATTAAGCTTTAGAATTGATGATAAAATAAAAACTTTCCATGAATAAACAAAAGTTAAAAGAACTTAGAAAACTTACACTACAGAACATCCTCCGCAAATATCCCATGAAGAAGAAATGAAAAACAACAATGGAAAGCAGCAGAGGTAAGTATTATGCCAAAGGAAAAACTAATCCAAGAAGAAACTAAGCCAAGTTAAATACCAAAAATAAACAATAATGGCTAAATACAAATCATGTCTCAATAGTAGCCCAAGACTATTAATGGCATAAACTCACCAATAAGAAGAAAGGCTAGGGCTGGGGCTGGGGCATGTGTGAGGCACTAGGTTCAATTCTCAGCACAATAAATAAATAAATAAATAAATAAATAAATGTCTACCAACAACTTAAAAAAAAAAAAAGACACATGTTACTAGATTAGATTAAAAAAAAAAAGTAGACCCAACAATAGGCTGCCTCCAAGGGACTTGTCTCATAGAAAAACACATCCACAGACTGAAGGCAAAAGGTTGGGAAAAAGCTTACCAGTCACATGGACTGCATAAGCAAGCAGGAGTTTCAATCCTCATATCAAATAAAGTACACTTCAAACTAAAGTTAATCAAAAGGGATAAAGAAGGAAAGACATTTTATACTGATTAAGGACACCACACACCAACAAGACACATCAATTGTAAATATATGTGCCCCCCAAAATGAAACATTTATGTTCATCAAATTCTTCTTAAGTTTAAGAGTCAAATTGACCACAACACAATATTTTTAGGTGATGTTAACACACCTTTTCCACCACTTGATAGATCTTTCAAACAAAACCTGAACTAAGACACTATAGAACTCAATAATGCAATCAATAACTTAGACTTAATTGACATATATAGGATGTTCCACCCTTCAATGAGCAAATACACTTTCTTCACAGTAGCACATGGATCCTTCTCTAAAATAGACAATATATTATGCCACAAAGCAACTCTTAGGAAATACAAAATAGTAGATATATGACCCTGCTTTTTATTAGATCATAATGGAATGAAATCAGAAATCAATGATAAAGTAAAAATAAAAACTACTCCAACACCTGAAGACCAAATAATAGGCTACTGAATGAACAATGGGTTTCAAAAGACATCAAAGAGGATATTAAAAAATTCTTAGATGTAAATGAGAACACTGATATAACATATCAAAATCTCTGGAACACTATGAAGGCAGTATGTCCTAAGAGGAAAGTTCATTGCATGGAGTTCATTCCTTAAAAAAAGAAAAATTCAACAAATAAATGATGTAACATTACATCTCAAAGCCCTAGGAATAAAAAAGAAGAAATCAACACAAAAAGCAGGAGATGACAGGAAATCATTAAAATCAGAACTAAAATCAATAAAATTGAAACAAAAAAATTTTAAAAAAATGACAAAATATGTTTATTTGAAAAAAATAAATAAAACTGACAAACCCTGAGATATGCTAATGAAGAGAGGGAGAGAGAAAACTCAAATTAATAACATACGTGATGAGAAATGGTATATCACAAGGATGCTACAGAAATACAGAAGATAATTAGAAATTATTTTGAAAACTTGTACTCCAATAAAAATCAAAGGAATTGACAAATTTCTAGAGCCATATGATTTGCCCAAATTGAATCAGGATGATATACACAATTTAAACAGATTAATTTCAAGCAATGAAATAGAAGAATGACATCAGAAGCCTACCAACCAAGAAAAGCACAGGACCTAATGGATACACAGCTGAGTTCTACAAGACCTTTAAAGAAGAACTAATTCCAATGCTCTTAAAATTATATCATGAAATAGAAAAATAGGGAGCACTCCAAGCTCATTCTATGAGGACAATATCACCCTGATTCCAAAGCCAGGCAAAGACACACCAAAGAAAAAAAACTTCAGACCAATATCTCTAATGAACATAGATGCAAAAATTTTCAATAAAATTCTGGCAAATAATTCTAAATGTGGAAAAATAGAAAACATTCCCTCTAAAAACCAGAACAAGACGGAGATGCCCTCTTTCACCACTTCTGTTTAATATCATTCTTGACATACTGGCCAGAGCAATTAGACATAGGAGAGAAATTAAAGGGATATGGATAGAAAAAAAATAACTCAAATTATTACTACTTGCTGATGATATTATTTTATTCTTAGATACCCAAAAAATTCCACCAGAAAACTTTTAGAACTAGTAAATGAATTCAGCAAGGTATCAGGATATAAAATCAACACCCAAAAATCAAAGGCATGTCTGTATATCAGTGACACATCCTCTGAAAGGGAAATGACTTAAACAACCCCATTTACAATAGCTTAAAAAATACTTGGAAGTCAACCTAACAAAAGTGGTGAAAGTTCTCTACAACAATACAGAACACTAAAGAAAGAAATAAAAAAGATCTTAGAAATGAAATGATCTATATTGTTCTTGGATAGGCAGTATTAATATTGTCAAAATGACCATACCACCAAAATTACTATACAGATTTAATATGATTCCAATCAAAATCCCAATGGCAGCCCTCATAGAAATAGGAAGAACAGTCATGAAATTCATATTGAAAAATAAGACCCAGAATAGCTAAAGAAATCCTTACCAAGAACAGTGAAGCAGGTGGTATCACTATAGTAGAACTGAAACTGTACTACAGGGCAATAGTTGCAAAAACATCATGATATTGGCACCAAAATAGACTGGTAGACAAAATAGACTGGTACAGAATAGAGGACACAGAGACAAACCCACATAACTATAGTTATATTATATTAGACAAAGATGCCAAAAACTTACATTGGAGAAAAGATAGCCTCTTCAACAAATGGTGCTGGGAAAACTGGAAATCCATATGCAACAAAATGACATTAAACCCCTATGTCTCACCATACACAATACTCAACTCAAAATGGACAAGGACCTAGGAATTAAAGCAGAGATCCTCCATCTAACAGAAGAAAAAGTAGCCCCAAATCTCCATCATGTCATATTAGGCCCCAACTTCCTTAATAAGACACCTATAGCACAAGAATTAAAATCAAGAATCAATAAATGGGATGGATTCAAACTAAAAAGCTTATTCTCATCAAAAGAAACAATCTGTGAGATGAAGAGAGAGCCTACATCTTGGGAGCAAATTTTTATCACTCTCACATCAGATAGAGCACTAATCTCTAGGGTTCACCAAGAATTCAAAAGGCTAAACATCAAAAAAACAAATAACCCAATCAATAAATGGGTCAAGGAATTGAACAGACACTTTTCAGAAGATGATATACAATCAATCAACAAATATATAAAAATGTTCATCATCACTAGCAATTAGAGAAATGCAAATCAAAACTACAATTTCATCTCACTCCAGTCTGAATGGCAGCTATCATGAATACAAGCAAAAATAAGTGTTGGTGAGGATGTGGGGGAAAAGGCATACTCATACATTGCTGGTGGGACTACAAATTGGTATAGCCAATATGGAAAGCAGTATGGAGATTCTTTGGGAAACTGGGAATGAAGCTAGCATTTGACCCAGCATCCCACTTCTCTGTCTATACACAAAGTACTTAAAAACAACATATTACTCAGACATAGCTACATCAATGTTTCTAGCAGTAAAATTCACAGTAGCTAAACTGTGTAATCAAGCTAGATGCCCTTCAGTAGATGAATGAATAAGGAATATGTGGTTTATATACACAATGGATTATTACTCAGCAATAAAAGAGAATAAAATCATGGCATTTGCAAGGAAATGGATGGAGTTGGAGAATATAATGATAAGTGAAGTTGGCCAATCCCACAAAAACAAATGCCTAATATTTTCTCTGATATAAAGAGGCTGATTCATAGTGGGGTTGGTAGGGGGAGCATGGGAGGATTAGATGAAATCTAGATAGGGAAAAATGGTAGGAGGGGAAGGGAAGGGGCATGGGGGGTAGAAATGATGGTGAAATTAGATGGACATCATTACCCTAAGTTCATGTTTGAAGACACAAATTGTTTGAATATGAAAAATTGTGTTCTATATGTGTAATATAAATTATAATGCATTATACTGTCATAAAAATTAGAATAAAAATAAATAAGAATAGAAAAAAGAAGATACAGGATAAATGTCTATTACTTTAGGATAGGCAAAGTTTTATCAGATGATAGTAAAAGTGTGACAACAAAGTATTAAATTAGATAGCATTATATTTTTAAAAATGTATCCTGAATACTCCAAAATATAAAAGCAAATAAGTCAGCCACAGATTAAAAAAATATAGTTGCAAAACATACATGTGTTAAAAGACTATTTATCTTTGATGTATGAAGAATCCTCCCAACTCATTTAAGATTGTAAAAACATGAAATACACAATATATAGAAATTCTTTGTGTGTGCTTTGTGCTTTGTATAAGAAAAGACATTCCACATTAATAATTATTTCTATCATATAGAAGACTGACAATACAAAATTCTAGAAAAGATATAGAGGAATTGTAACCTTTATGCATTAATACTAGGAGTAAAAATGGCAAGTCCACTTTAAAGTGGACAGTGGCATATCCATAGTTATGTTGTGCATGCAACTTTTATAATTTGCTTGGACATAAATATAGAATGTGTCTACACTCTGTGGCTACTAATTTCTAGAGTATTTTTGTTGTTGTATTTTTCTTCAGTGGTGCTGGGGATTGAATCCAGTAGTGCTCTATCACTAAGCTACATTCCTTAGTCCTTTAATTTTATTTCTTTTTAAATTTTGAGACAGGGTCTTGCTAAGTTGCTAAGGCTGACTTCAAACTCATATCTCAAGCTCCTGAGTATCTGAAATTATAGGATTGTTCCATTAGCGGGCTTTGCCCAGGGATGTGTATCTCATTTTTTATTTCTTAACCTGGATTTTTAAGTGTCATCTGGTGTGTGTGTAACTTACTGTTCAGCCAATGATTTGAGCAGAAGTCATGATCAAATTCTACAAGTTCATAAAACTTCCATCAGACATTGGTGCACAAACTCAGGTTCATTCTCAACTTACCTTTGGCTTATATTTTCTCAGGACTTCATAAGGACAGATATCTCTTTTATGTGTAATATCCCAGTCCACAAGAGGAAAGTAGAGAAAAATCTTGCTTTTTCCCCTCACTGTACTTCTGGCTAGTATACCAGCTCAGGAAAGCAAATATGTGAGTTTGGTCTTTTTATTTCCTGCAAAGTCTGCCATGTTTAGCCAGAAAAATCCAGAGATATTTCCATTCACTCAAAATTAATTCAGCCCCCCTCTGAGAGAGCAATTTTGATGGTTTTGGTTTAGTCCTGCCCTGAAAAAAAAATGTTCTTACTGACTGAGTTGTTTGAAGATGGTTGGAGATTTGGGAAAGAAGGTCACAGACACCTGCTGTCTCTAAATTATGCTCTAGTAGTTATAAAAAAATAAAGACATCAAACTCTCTGACTTTCATTGATTTGTAGAGCCTTGAAATGGTTGCTTTTGACAACTCTGTCCAGTTTTATACGTGTGTGTGCATGTGTGTGTGGCGGGGTGGGGGTTGCTAAACATAAACTTCCATAGCTACTCATTAACTTTTAAAATCTGTGGACTTTGCAGACTTTGGGGATGTTAATGATAGTTCCTCCATATGGACAAGTTAAATGAACTTTTGTAAAAAAAAAAAAAAAAAAAAAAAAAACTTGTAATGTGAGAGATTTAAATGAGGAACAATTTAAAACTGCTTCCATACAGATTATAGTTGCCTGGATAAGAAGCTTGGCCTTTGTGATTTCTAGCCTAATTGGAAAATTTTTCAGCTATTTGACATTGTTGATATGTACATGTGGGGGCCAGACTTTGAACAGTTTTTTTCCCCCATAGGCATTGCTTCTTCATTCATCCTCTTACAAAATTTGTGTTGTATTAATTGCATGGACACAACAATGAACAAAATACAAAAATACCTGATTCCAGCAAGAGCATTGTAGTTGGAAAATATTAACAATGGACAAAGAAACAGGTAAAATATGTAGTCTGGTGATTAAGGATAAGCACTGGGGAAGAAATAAATGAGTGCTATACATTTGAGTATAGGATTTTATGTGAACATAGTTTCTCAACTTAATTGAGTAAATATCTACAATGTCTTTGCTGTAATATATGGTAAAACTGCAATTAGCTTAATAAAACACAGCTAAATTGTCTTCCACAAGTACTAATGAATGATGTCATATTCCCACCAATGATAAGTTTTCTTACTGCCCTACACCTAAATAACATTTGGTGCTCTCAGTTTCTTTTTTTTCCTTAATTTTTAAATGAATTTAGCCATTTCAATATATATGTAGTGACAAATCATTTTAAAGATTGTAATTCCTTAGTGACATTTGAATGACTAACTGTATATTTTCCTTGCTGCAGTATCAGTTCAGATGTTTTGCCATTTTTAAATTGTGATTTTTTTAATTGTTTAGTTAAAAAGTCCTCTTTGTATTTGAATAAAATCTTTTGTCCTAGGTGTATTTTGCAATCATTTACTACTTGTGATTTCCAGTTCAATATTGAATATAAGTGCTGAGGGGACATCCTTGCCTTGTTCCCAATCTCTGGAAGAAGGAGTCCAGGTTCACATTATTAAGTAAGATGCTAGCTGTAGGATTTTATAGGTTCTCTCTGTCATGTTGAATGAATTCCCCTCTTTTTCTAGTTTGCTGACAGTGTTTATGTTTTAAATCCTGACTAATTGTTGGATTATTTCACTGCTTATTCTACATTCTTTGATTACCTGTTATGATAATATGATTTTTCTTCCTTACTCTATTAAATTGGTGAATTACGTTGATTTTTAAATATTGAAACCAGCTTTATAAATGCAGAATAATACCACTTTTTCATATTTAACTACACTGATATATCAATGGATTTGATATCCTAACAATTTGTCAAGGATTGTGAAATCTGTGTTCATTAGATATATTGGTCTGTATTAGTTGAGATTTGGTATTAGGATAATCATGATCTCATAAAATAAGTTAGGAAGTATTCCTTCATATTTTATTCTGGAAAATATTGTAGAAAATTGATAACATTTTTTTTCCGTAAGTGTTCAATAAAATTCACCACTGAAATCATCTTGGTGTAGTGCTTTATTTTTGAAGATTATTAATTTTTAATTCAATGACATATGGATATAGACCTCTTCTGTTTCTTTATATCTCCTTGAATGAGGTCTGGAACCTTGTCATTTATAAGGAAATTATATACTTTATCTAAGGTAATATAATGGTGGCTATAATTTCTTAATATCCATGGGCACAGTAGTGACAGACTTTTTCTCTCACTTGTGATATTACCATTTTTTGTTTTCTTTCTTTGTTAGCCTGGGTAGAGTTTTGTCAATTTTGTCGATCATTTGAAACAATGAGCTTTAGGTGTCATTGATTTTCTGTTTTCAATTTCATTGATTTCTGTTCTAAATATGATTATATTCTTCTGCTTGCTTCATATTAAATTGTTATGGTTTTTCTTTCTCTAGCTTGCTAAAATAAAAACTTGCAGTATTGATTTTAGATCTGTCAGCTTTTCTAATATGCACATTCAACACTGTAAATTCCCCCCAGCATTGTCTTCATTGCATCCCACATATTTCAATAGATTGCATGCTAATTTCCTGCAAAATAGTTCTTAAATTTTCCTGAGATTTCTTTGACCCATGTGTTTTATAGAATAGTGGTTTTTAGTATCTAAGTATTTTGAGATTTTTATAGATATCTTTGTGACTGAGTTCTATTTTATTTTGTATCCCATTGTGATCTGAGAGAACTCTATGGATAAGTTCTATCCTTTAGAACTTGTGAAAGTATGTTTTATGGCCCAGATTATGATCTTTTGGTGAATGTTCCACATAGCATCAGAAGAGTATCTGTTTTATTTGTAGTGAATGATATAATTTATAAATATCAATTAAATCTAGTTGATTGTTCTCTTAAGTTAAATGACACACTTGTTTATTTTGGACTGCTGGATCTATCAATTGCTGAAAATTAGGCATTAAAGTTTCCACGAAAAAGAATGTAGTATTCTATGCTTTTATTTTCTTCCATCCGCTTGTGTCTCATATATTTGGCATTCTGTCTGTAGGTGCATACAGGTATCAGATTGAAAACCCATATCCTGAAGAATCCATTCCTGTACCATTAGGTAATGTTAAACTTTATCCTTAATGAGTTCCTTTGTTCTGAAGTTTGCTTTCTCTGAAATTGATATAGCTATTCCAGTTTTATTTTAATTAGCATAAGTACAATATATTTTTTTTCTATCCCTTTAGTTTTATCTTAGCTGCATCTTTATATTTAAATAAAACTTCTAAGAGAAAATATAGTCTTGTTTTTATTATGCTTTATAGAAATCTCTCTAATATAGCTGTTATGTTTATACCATTCAAATTTAAAGTTATTATTAATAGAGCTGCATCAATATTCGCCCTCATTTCTAACTATTTTTACTTGTTGCAAGTAACAAGTAAAAATAGTTAAATTTCTTCCTCCCCATTTTTCTGCTTTCAGGAATTTTAATAGCATTTATACTATTATATTTTCTCTCCTCTATGGCATATGTGTGTGTATGTATGTATATGTATATATGAGAGTAGGCTGCTTTAGGGTGGGGCAAGTATTTTTTATAGGATAATTGCCAATTTATTCCTCATTACCTTTAAAATATTGTTGTAATTCAGGTAACATTTCTCTGTGTTATAATCAATCAAAATTACTAGTAGTATTATTTTGGGCAAACCATTATCTATTAGATCCATTAAGTATAAGAAAAAATTATGTTTTATTTAACTGGTTTCATCTCTGGCACTCTTTCTTTCTTTATGTAGATATGACTTTGTGATCATGTCCTTTTCATTCACTCCAAATAATTTCTTTTACATTTTCTTGCAAGACAGGCCCGGTGGCAACAAGTTACATTAAATTTTATATGTCTGTGTATATTTCCCCTTTATTTCTCTCTTACATCTGACCTAGAATGTAATTGAATAGGAAACTTTAGGTTGGTGTTTCTTTTTTCTTTTTCTTTTGAATATTTCAAATGTTCCACTCCACTATCTTGTTTATATGATTGGAGACTTACATACGATTGAGTTTTTCTCCTTGTTCTTCTACAGATAATATGTTTTTTCCTCAGGCTTCTTTGTATGAATTTTCTCCTTGTTTGTTTTATTGCAATTTGAAAAAAAGTGCAAAGTTTCAAAAGTTTTTGGTAGCTGTTCTACCTAATGTTCTCTGTAGCTTCAGTTTTCTTTAGTGTCCTTGTTGTCCCTTCCCCCAATAACATCTTTGGGTTTTCCTATGAATTTCCTCCTGAATACAAGTTTGTGTCTTGCAGCCTTTTCAGTTGTAATCCACTCCTATTTTCCTGTAGCTCTATAGAAATTAATAGTGATAGGGTCAAGGAGAGAAGACATTCTAGTCCTAAGTCCTAACTCTTTCAGCTGTCCTGTTACCAGGGATATGGTCTTCAAGTGTTTATTAACATCTTCTTTATTTTTGTTTGTAATGTCCCTACATTAAATCAGAAAATAAGTCATGGCTGGAGTTGTGCAACTGCCCTTTTCCCAGTGAGGCTCTGGTAGAGGAGTTTCTCTTGGACTGTTGACCTTTGTTATAAAGAATAATTTGGAAGTTTTCTGTAATTTTTTTCCCCTCCTGTCCAAAATGTGGATATTTTATTCCCATCATGAACACAAGAACCTGGTGGAATTCTTGGAAATAAAATCCATAACCATTCGGATTAGGGCCTCAGGAAGGTCTGTCAAGATAGTCCACACCCAACCTTTAGCAATTTATGAAATGACCTTATAAGTGACTCTACTAGCTTAAGGCTGCAGAAGTCTCTGCTTCAGGTAGGATAAGAAATGTTGTTTTTCACTGTGTTTGCCTCTCTCTATGGAGTAGAGGTCCTGGTTTGTCATTTAGTCTCAAGTTTCTGATGGATATAATAAAAGTCATTGCTATCCGATTTGCTCAGCTATTTTCTTGTAGTCATGAGAATAACAACTTTCAAGAGTTTTACACATTCTAGTTGAAACTTAAACTTCTGCACTCACATTTTAATGCCAAAAAACTATTTTATACATTAAGTTATAAAGACATAATTTATTTTTTTCTGGTTTGGCACATATCTCAGAAACACTAAGAATTGATGATAAATTATCTTTATGGAGTTATATTCATTAATTCATAAATTAATTTTTGGCAAGGGTCAGTTTTTTTTAGATTAAATGCTTATTTTTGTGTGCACATTTTCAACAGTTCTTAACATGAATATGTATTATGTTGTCAAATATGTTAAATGAAAAAACACTCTATAAAGAACAGTTCTATAAGGAGTAATTTCAAGGATGTAAGGTAGATAATTGCTTAGGAAGATTAGGGGATTTTTTTTCTGTGTTAATGATGTTATTAATTTCTTAAGTGATAGAAGTGCTTTTGAAATAAAGTTGATTTATCTACCATCAGAACAACTGTTTTCATGTTTATTTAGAATAGAATAATACGTTTTTTTTTCAGCAATGTAAATAAGTCATTGTCTACTGCTGAGGAGGTAGGTGTAGTTCCCCTCTACTTTATTCAATCTTCAATCGGTGGGATGCCTCCAAGGTTGTTGCTGGTATAAAAAGTACTGAGGACTTGGAATCTGCTACACTTTACATTTCAGTTTGTTCCTTGAAATGAGTACTCCTTTCAGCTTCAAAATTAATATCTATAATGATCAAATCAAGATCAAAGTTAATTGCAAAGTGTGACCACAAGAAACTGACCTATATTGAAGAATAAGATAGTGATGTGATTCTAATGATGATTACAGAACCAAGAACCTAAAACTTTAGTCCAATGATCTTTCCCTGTGACTTCTTTTCATGGGGGATAAAGTGATGTCTTCATTATGGAAAGGTATGACTTATTCGTCAGTACAATTCTACTTACAGTTGTAAGCTTTTAAAATTAATACTCTCTACTTAAAAATGCATCAGATTTGATATATGCATATTCAAGGATTTTAAAATGTCATCATTCTTGAAAACCAACGTTTTTAATTATTTTTTCCTTCATAACTTATTTCTCCCACTGGATTCTATCTTGCTAATTTACATAATATTCTATTACTTCAACATCATTGCTGATGCATGGGGCCAAACCAGACTCTCCAAGAGCTCCAAAGAAACTTTTTGTCTTAATACACATTTTTTTGTGAAAATAATTGTTTTAGCTTATATTAGTTTCTAAATTTTAATATTTAGCAAATATTTCAGAAAGCTTCTTGGTTGTTTGTAGAAAATATTAAAACAGATTTAGGTAACTTTTCAGATTGTTTAACCACCACAATTTTATGGTAAATTCAGGACAGCACATTAATGTCTGTTAACATATAACTTACAAAGAAAGATTTATTTGACTGATTTTTAAACTTATAAGTAGATTATATCACATGTATTTATTTTGCATTTCTACTAATCCATTTCCTCATCATAAATACTTACAATGCTGAATGATTTAGTCATCTCTTAAACAGAAAAGCATTTGATAAAGATGAAAGCTCACCAAGTGAACATATATATATATATATAAAGTAGTAAATATTTATTGATAGCTACAAAATTAGATGTGTATAATCTAAAATATAAGAATTTAATCATGTCAAACGAAGGTATCACATATTACAGTTTTCACAATCATATGTTTGGAAAGAAAAATGTATACCATGAAATGCTTTGGCATATTGTCTCTGTTCCTTATCATTGTGAAATATACTTTTTGAATGTTATTGCCCATATTTCCAAATGAATGATGATGACACTAAGATGTTTTAGGTTTTCTATCCACTTGAGTATATCATAATGCCATGAAAATATCACTATCCATTAAAAACTATTTAATTTTGCTGACTATATTTTTCAATCAACTAGCAGTAGCTTAAATTCAAGCAGCAGGAAAGCCATGTCTACATATTTTTTCATATTACTTTTCAGATCACTAATGCTTTTTATTTTCCACACACCTCAAAATATTATACATATTCTTATTATTTCCCTATATTTTCTGTGCTTAGGATATGATAATTTGTAATGAAAAGTGGAAATTTTTCTTTAAAAAAATTTGAGACTAGGAAAATTTATGGCTGTTATATTATCATTTCTTCTATTTAAAAACCAGGAAATGAATTTCTTCTACATGTTCATAATTATTATAATAAATACTAAGGGTCAGTTAATGAGCCATCTCTACTTCTTGCCCTCTTTCTTTGTCTATTAATAGTGACCTCTATCACAGGGACCATAATGGAGTCTCTAGCCATTTTTTCTCAATAGATTGACTCATTCCAAGGTGAATCCTATCTTTTTTTGCTGCTTATGAAATTTCAGCCTAAATGTAGTATTAGCCACATTTTTTTCTTTTCATTCAATATATCTACCCAATCAATCAAATATATCTACCTAATTTTTAAAAATATGAATATTCCTCTCACCAACACTATTGGATCGAATTATGTTCTCTAGGAAGTAAAAATAATTACAACTGAATCTGATGTCAAAAACAAGTAGTCTTCGTTGGGAGATAAAACGTGTAAAACCAAGGACAAGTTTGTGCTCATATATTTTTTGAACATTTTCTAATCTGACATAGAGAATAACAATAAATAATACTCAACCTTAGACAATTATGACTATTATAATTATAGATGGTTTTGAGAAGGTAAGATTTAGAGAGATGCCAAAGATAAACATTTTACTTTGAATTTTCAGTCATTATTTATTATATAAAATATTTAGTGTTTCTTAACCACACTCAATACCAATTTTATATAAAACTGTCATTTAATGCTTTTGAATAAAGAATTAGTATACTGAATAATGTGAGTTTTAAAATGTTAGCATCTGTGAAACTCGATTAAAATTGAATTGTTTGAAGTTTGTGTTGCAGGCTACTTAATATTAGAGTATTTGACATAGTGGGTTTTAAATAAAGTTATTAAGAGATCATCTATAAACATCTCACCTCTAATATTAACTTAACCTCAAATAGAAGTGGAGATGGAAAAAAATAATTATGTGTTGTAGCCGAAAAATGAGAAAAAAATACAGTTTTACCAAAATCTAATACTGCTATGTGAATGTCATTCTCTCAGAAACATGGTGGTATTATTTATCAATGTTTGCCTTTTTTATTTAACATGTTTTTGAAAAAATCAGAAAAGATAATATATTTTGGACTTAGATGCATGTTGGTTATTTCTGAATTTATTATTTTAGTTTCCCCAGGCACTCTATTGTACTTGCACTGATGCTGAAAGACTTTCATTCAAAAGAGAAAAATATATGGAAAATAAGGCATCTTGTTGTCATTTCTCATATCCTATTTCATCCATAAGAACTAAGCACTGAAAGATATGGAATTACTCTTGTACAAAAAAAATCAATAGTAACAGTCTTTCTGTTAGAATTGAGAAGGCTCTAAGGATATGTGAAGCATAAGAGGCTGTCAATTATTTTATGTTATTTTTCCAGAATGATGTATGTTGAATGAAATGTCACTGTGTAGGAAATGACCACTCTGTAAATAGTACAATTTCCTTCACCTTTTATTTTTTAGAAAATAATTGAAGTCACTTTTCTCTGTGACCAAATCTTCTTTTAGAGTGCGGATTAAAATGTTATTCTATTGTTCACCTGCATAAAAGCAGTTGTCATGCACATTTATAGCAAGTGCCTGAAAGGAAATGGAATATTTTAGTACCATACAGAGAGTCTCATACTCCGCAGACAGCCATCAACCATCAAATTATGTGAGCAATTCTTATTCCTTTAAAAGTCTACTGAAAATTATGTTATATTGCTTTATTTTATCACTATATTTGGCATTGTAACTTATATTTGCTTCAATTTAATTCATGCGATGAATTCTAAATTGACTTATTTTTAAGTTACAGTATATCAGGTAATATCACAATACTTGAAGGAAATCCAAATTCATTTGTCAACCATTATTACATATAAAGCTAAGTAAGTATAAGTGGATGTACGAAGGATGCTCTAGATTTGTCATTTGAAAAATGTTTACTATACCAAATTACTCTGAAATATGAAGACATATAGGCCATATCAGAAAACACAGAACTAGAAGTCCATAAGAGGGCACTACAAGGAAAGCAAACTGAATGTTTTTCTCATGAAAGAAAAACAACATGTCCTATGTACCCATGAATGGGTATTAAATAACTTGAATAACAATATTTAAGTTATTTAACACTCTGAATCACTAAGCTATGTTTATTTATTTTAGAATTCCTTTGACAATCTTAATAATTAACTCTTTTATTGTATGAGTGCCTGTTATTTTAGAAATAGTATATATTTATTAACTGAGCAGCATATTACTTTGATGATTTTAATATTATGTATTACAAATAATCAAATTTGAATACAATAAAATCAATTGAATATTTTAATGTTTCACATATCCCTCAAAATGATACTATCCATGTTATTTTTCACTTTTTACATTTAATGCATTTTTTTACATGTAAGTTATGCAGTATTACAATGAATTAAAAGCTCAAATCTGGCAAAGCATAATCAATTTACAAAGAATCTTGTAAACATTAAGAAAAATACATGTATGAATAATTGTTACAAGTGATACTACTATAGAAGTATAGGTATTTATGGACTATCTTTATTAAAAATATAAAAGACATGTCATTCAACATAATACTTTACACATTTTCTGGAAGCAATATCTGCTGTATATGCTTGTTGAGGTTGCAGGTTGAGCCAATAAAAGAAGGAAAATGGAAATTTACTTTATTTATATAAAAACCAAATAAATATGAGAGAAAGGCAGAATAGGTCAGCTTATTTATTTGCATAGGCCAAGTAATTTTGAAGTGAATTCTTGCCTTTTTAAAACATTCTCTTTTCAACTGTACTAAGGCAGGAAATTTTATTTCTGATCATACAGTGTATAAAACATCATGCTAGGTATTTTATATGCATTTAAATCACAATTTCCTTGTGACATATACATTGTCTGTCCTATTGTGTGTATTCATATGTATGTCTTTTTAAAAGTCATTACTTATCTATTATTCATCATTAGATACTCATTTCTTTTTGTAGTACTGAGGATTAAATCCAGTGGTGTTTTACTACTAAGCTACACCCCTATCCCTGTTTACTTATTTAATCATTAATTGATTTATTTTAAGACATGGTCTGGCTAAGTTGCTGAGGCTAACCTCTAAAACTTGCTGTCCTCCTGTCTCAGCATCCCAAATCACTTGGATTGCAGGTTTGTGCCATCATAATCAGTTTACATATGAAAATCTGATATCTCACAAGCTTTAACTCAAGAACAACTTATGGAGGTGATACTATTTAGTTAATATTTTCTTCTAAGGATAATCCTGCTAAACGTATGTGTGGGGTTTTTTTTAATTATTTGAATCTGAATTTAATTTGTTATCAAATTTAAGTTCAAGAGTCAGGTGGGCTGATGGATCTTTTTTATCAAGGATTATTTTAGTCATATTTTTGCTGCTGAGACCAAAAGACCTGTCAAGAACAATTTTAGAGGAGAGAAGATTTATTTGGGGGCTCCTGGTTTCAGAAGTCTCAGTCCATTGATGGTTAACTTCATTCCTGAGATATAACAAGTTTTTTCCCATTTTAAAAGATGTTATTCTTGTCTATCAGAATATAATACTATCTGAGGATTACTTGGCCTCTTTGGGTGCATTGCAGAATGAATGTTAAGACAATGCTGATAATTGCCAATGCACCAAGTTATCCAGATCTAAGTTTGACCAGTTTTGTTCTTTTTCTAACTCACTTTATAATGAGGATCATAGCCTACCCATTGTTTTGACAGATTAATTATTTTCTTTGAATTTAGTAAGTTCAGTAATCTTCTGTTCACGTCAATATTTTTAAAAGTATAATATACAAGTGTAACAAGAGGAAAGAAAGAGGTCCCTGCATCTCTGTTTTGGAATGATTTCTTGGAGCATAACCATAGGTAATGTTCACTGCTGAATCTGTAAAATTTGAGAAGAGAGTACTCTCTTTCTAGACTAAAAGACCAGAATACTGCTGAACATCTGCTGCAGTTTGCTTTGAATTAGTGGATATTTTTTATGTGTGTGTGTGTGTGTGTGTGTGTGTGTGTGTGTGTGTGTGAAGTCATGGATATCTCATGAGGAATTTCTTCTGCAATGTGGTCTGCCATTGGCAGCTGCCCACATGGTTTGATGGTGTTTCTACCTTTTGAATTCCTTGTATGTATTAGTTTTAGTCTAACAAATCAGCTCATCTAATACTATTTGATATAACTGTTGATATTCTCTGGGCTGAGGATGTCATTGTATTATTGTGCTTGCAAAGTATTTCAATAAATGCTAAGAGCCACAGCCAAGTAATATGATGCATGGCATTTTTGGTTGAAAGGTGAAAGCCATTGAGATGATATGATTATGTTAAGATCTGCATTCATATGGATATTGGACTCCTGCTGTCCACCTGCCTGCTTGGGACTCCTGGAGAGTTCCCATTGGTTGGGGAAATGCGGTAGGAGGGAATTCCAGAGGAGGGACTTCCTGTTGGGGTCCAGGAGAATGCCCCGTGTGTCAGTCAGCATATTTCCCGGGAGCATATGGGGCATTGGCGGCAGTTTCAAAAATAAAGTTTGTTCCTGCTTGAGTGGCTCGTGATTTTGTGCCCAGCCAGACTGCGGCAAATAAATATTGGAGTTACACATTTTGCTTATGAGGAGCGTAACATGAAGTGAAGTTTCACTGATTCTTTTTATATAACTAACTCTAAAGGCTGGATTATATTAATTTCCTAGGAACTCATTTTTTAACAATGAAAGTACTTCTCATTTATTAATGCAACTAGGTACTGTTATTAATTCTGAATTTGTACTTTGGAGACATGAGCAAATAGAGCCCAAGTGTCTTCAAGAAGAGAAGGAGACATGTTAAAGATGAGACAGCCACATAGTGTACCATTAGTGAAAAGTGTATAAATGAAAAGAAAGGGGAGTCACTTTGAATTAAAATGTAAGAGAATAGATTTTAGGATTGACCTTGAAAGACTATATTGTCAGCTTGTGCTTCATTTCTAGCTCCATTAGAGCTGTTTATAATGGACAAAACCAAAGAGAAGAGCATTTTAATCTATTAACAAGGGCCACTTTGAGCATCAGTGTGAATTAGCAATATCCCTTTAGCTATTAAATGGGTAGACTGTTCCAGACTACAGAAGACCCTGGAGATGGTTAGGGTATGTAGTACAATTGGCATGAAGCAACTGATTTGAATTTGTAAGGAATCAATAAGGAAGGTACAATAGCTAAGATTTTCTAATAAAATTACTTAAATAATATTAAAACATGTTGAGTATCATTGGTATAATACCAGAGGAAAAAAGGTAAGCCTTGATTTTTACCTGGATATATCCCTGGAATTAACTTGCTTCAGTTCTCCAACATATGTTTTCTTCAAAGTAATCTTCTCAGATTAATGTGTTGCTGCAGTAGTTCTTAGTAAATCATGTTTTTAATATCAAGAAACATAGTTTTTGTGATTATGCTTTCAGCTAAGAGAAAGAAAAAATTCTTGCAGCCACTAGCAAGCTAATCATCATGTTTTATTTTTATAAGTTGAATTTCATGCTAATTCCTGAACCAGATATTGGAAGGGATTATAGTTTGACCAAACTGCATTAATTCTTAGGTTCTGAAATGATCAACTCATAGAGCAGACTTAATCTGACAATTTGTATACAATAGAAAAATTATATACCTTGACCTAATGGGATTTATCACAGGAATGCAGAATTTGTTTAATATGTGAAAATTACTAAGTCAAATATACCAAAGCATAGAATAAATGGGGAAAACATCCATAGAATCATCTCAATAGATGCAATTTTTAAATAAAATTCAACATTACTTTCTGTCAAAATATTCAAAAACTGGAAGTAAATTTTCTCAAACTCACAAAGTAAATCTTTGAAAAATCCATTTCTCCTATGATACTAAATGGTGAAAGACTGAATAATCTTCCTCTAAGATCAAAAACACAATTAGATGTCCACTCTCACAATTTCTATAATTTCTATTCAATATTATGTTGGTAGTTCCACCATGGAAGTTCAATACTAAAATGAAAATGTCTCCAGATTATAAGAAAAAGGAAAACCTATTTCTATCCTCAGATGGCATAGTCTCACATGTAGAAAATCCTAAGGAATCCACTTAGAAACAGTTAGAGCTAATCAGAAAATTCAGAAAGTTTGCAGAATTCAAAATCAATATATACAAATAAAGTTTGTGTATTTAAAATGAACAATCTGAAAATTAACTTTAATTGATTTCATTTACAATTTTACCAGTAACAATAAGATTCTGGAGAATATATTTAACAAATGAAGTAAAATTCTATGTCACTGAGTTAGACAACCTAGAACAAATGGATGAACTTCTAGAAATTTTAATCTACCAAGACTGAATCATGGGGAAATTGGAAATCTTAACAGACTGAAAGCAAGTGACAGATATTAAATTTGTAATTAATGAGAAGTCTCACATCAAAGAAAAATCCAGGACCAGATGTTTCATGGATAACTTCTACCAAGTATTCAAAATACTGTTACCAATCATACACAAAATCTAAAATATTGAAGACAAGAAAATATTTCAAAATTCATTTACAAGGCCAACATTATTCTGCCATAAAAGCCAGAGAAAGACACTACAAGGAAAGTAAGCTACAGGACAGTATCATTCAGGAACACCGATGATGCAAAAGTCCTTAAAAAATACCATAACACATGCAATGATATGTGGAAAGAATTGCTCACTATGATCAAGTGGGATACCCTCTGGGTGGAAATATAAAGTTTGTTCCATGTATCCAAGTCAATAAATGTGATTCACCCTACTAACAAAAATGAAGGGCAAATGTCCTATGATTATCTCAACAGATACAGACAAAGCATTTGACAAGAGTCAATATCTTTTCCTAACACAAACTCTCAACAAATTATAGAAATATTATTTCTCAAACATGAACTAAGCCAAATATGGGAAGCCTACTGATAATATCATATTCAATGGTGAAAATTTGAAAGAATTTATGACATGGAGCAGGATAAGGATGCCCCTTCCCATTACTAAAATTCCTAGTTAGAGTAATAAGGCAAAATAAAATAAAATAAAATAAATCCAAGTTGGAAAGGATAAAATAAAATTATCTCTGTTTTCTTAAACTTGTTTATAGAAAGATTCTAAGGATACCACCAAAACACTGGTAGAGCTGGTAAATCAGTTCAGTAAAGTCTCAGGATATAACACCAACTTAAACAATCAGTAGCATTTCTAAACACTAACAATAAATGTTTTAAAAAGAAAGAAAATAGTGCCATTAAAAATAGCACATGAAAGAAAAAGTTACTTAAGACTAAATTTATTTATGTAAGTAAAAGATGAATACTAAAATCTATAAAACATTAATGAGAGAAATTAAAGTGACAAAAACAAATGTAATGATATTTCAGGTTCATGAATAGGAAGAATTAATACTGTTATACTCAAAGATTCAATGAAATCCTTATCAAACTTACAATGTAATTCTTCACAGAAATAGAAAACAGTATCTCTTGAAATTTCACAACTACAAAGTTCCAAATAAAGCTTGACCACCAAACAAAGGTGGAGGAATCACACTACCAGCTTTCAAAATATATTATAAAACTATAGGAGTCAAAACACCATGGTACTGGAATAAAAACAGATATATTTACCAATTAAGTAGAATAGGAAGTCCAGAAATAAAATCACATATCTATAGTGAATTGATATTGGACAAAGGTGCTGAGAACATGGTTGGGGCAAGGACAGCGTCTTTGATAAAGGGCTAAGAAAACTGGATGTCCACCTAGGGAAGAATGAAAATTGATGCATCTTATCCATTATACAAGAACCAACGCAAGATGAAGTAGACTAAAGTATAAGACCTGAAAGTATAACCTATCAGAGGAAAATGTTAGGAAATTTTCTATCACTTTAATCTAGGCAGAGATTTCTTGGACATGACCCTAAAACCAAAGGAAATGAAAGCAAAGATGTACAAAGTGGGGCTAAATCAATGAACTGTTAAGGAAACAACTAACAAGGTGAGGAGACCACCCATGATTTGAGAGAAGTTATTTTCAAGTCATACATCAGATTAAAAAAAAACACATTTAAAATATACAAATAACTGAGAAAATAATGAGAAAACACATACTTATTTAAAAAGGGCTATAGACTTGATATATCTCAAAAGAATATATGATGAGTTTATAAATGTATAAGTTTATCCCATGTTGCTACTGGAAGGATAAAAGCAATTTGATTTGCTACTTTTCTCATAAAATTTTCATAATATCTAACTTGCTTTGATATTATGAAAATTGTTCTAAGTGTATAAGTTTAATTATGTTTCATATGGTATTGTATGAATACTTTGAATTTGAACATTTTCAGTTTTAATTTCCAGCAAATATATCTGTTATTTTGAAACTGTTTGTTTATGTGTATCTTTTCTCTCTTTCCAAAGATTGCCTTATTTATTTCCTATCATTTTAAACTTTTTCTTTCATACTTCTTTATCTTTGCTTCATGGTTACTAAGTTTCCAGTAATTTAAGAAAATTGCTTCCGTATATACAAGTAGTTTTACTTCCCAAAGGAAATGGTGTTCATCTTTCTCACTATAATTGTGGTTCTTTTCTCCAGCTCCTTAACTATTTGAAATGCTGACATTTCCTGTGGAATGTCAGCATTTCTGTTGTAATATGTAGAGAAGTAAAGCCAATGGACAGGCTTTGTCAGTATGAGCTTATGAAGAAGACTTTAAGTAGTGATACTGTGGACTCTAAGTAGTGATACTGTGAGTACCTTAGTTTTCACTCACAAAATTTCCAGTCAGAAAGGGAACATTTTTTAAAAACTTTTTTTCAATCAACACTGGTAATTTAGAGAAAGAGAGGTGATAAGTAAGTACCTAAAACCAGATGGTGATCTATATCCATTACGTTCTTTTATCAATCTTTCACCCTAGTAAGAATATAAATCACTCATATACACTGCAGACTCTGGACATCCTAGGACCCCTATGCCTGTTTTGGGGGTTGTTGTAATTTTTGTGATGATGATCTATGCAGTGACTTTTTCACTGCTTTATTACTTTTGAATACACTTCCATTTTTCTTTCTCAGTTCTGTAGGTTTTCTGGATTTGCTTTGGGGAAGGAAGATTGAAGTTCATGCTGGTTCACCTTCTTGGCGGAAAGCAGAATCCTTATGTTCCCTCATTTGTATCTGTTACTCCTTTCTAACACTATGACCTTTCATCATATTAATATATTTTTCCTTTAACTCTTAGTAATGTGGGGTTGGAAAAACATCATGAGTCATGTGGTGTGTATGCCAAGTTGATCCAAGCTCTGCAGATTCAATGCAGAAGGATTGTAAGTTTTATCCACATAGATAGAAAGCATGCTAATTGGGAAATGGTAAAAGGTTTGGGGACCTAATGAAAGTGACATTTGGAGAAGCATTTGCCAAGGAAGGCGTGGAAGCCTTCAGACAACTTTAGACACTATTTTATCCATCCAGACTGAAGTAGAGGGCTAGGCTTGAGGGAATGTCAGTGAGAAGAGAAGAGTAAGGAAGTGTTTGTTGCCACTTAAAGTTAAAAACCACATAGCTTGGAAATTGATTTTGACATGTGAAGTAGAATAATTCAAATAAAATTAGGCAGAATGAATGCTTTTGACATTTGCAGAAATGAGAAATATGATGAGAAACAAAGATTCTGGAGTTACACTAAGAGTATTTCATTTGCTGTCTGTTAGTCGTCTCGGATCATGTCACAAAATTACAGAGCTAACTGCTCCTTGATTTTATTGCTGATAATTACCTTCTGTACTGTTTGCATCATTAGCAAGGTCTTTTTTATCAAATATTTTAATGTCACAGAATCTTCTCATAGGTACACCAGCAGATGAAAACAACCATATATTTTGGTATACTCTTTAGTGAGTGATAATAATTTATCTGAGAAGGAATTTGATAGTTACAGAGATTTTTCTTTTCTTTCTTACAACTGATACATAAAAACATGAAATTGTACTTATTAATGGGATATTATGCGAGGTTTTGAAGGATGTATAAATTGTATAATGTTTAAATCAGGTTACACGTAACATTTCTATATGGCAAAAACTTTGAAAATCCTTTCTTCTAGCTTTTTGAAATGTACAGTACATTATTATTACCTACCCTCACTGTACTGTGTACTAGAACACCAGAACTTCTTGCTCCCAACCAACTATAACTCAGTATCCATTGATCAAGAGACATATTTCCATTGATTGCTGACCCAAATAAGAAATTTGGAATATTGGAAAAAATCAAAGTTGAAAATAGATTTTGAGTTAAGTCTCTTTTTAAAATATTCTATATCCTTAAAAATGTATTCAGTGTAATTTTAATTTGCTATGTAGTTGCTAGAGTTGTTGAACATTTTTGCATACATTTGTTGATCATTCATATTTCTTCTTTTGAGAAGGATATGTTCAGTTCCTTTGCCCAATTATTGTTTGGGTTATTTGTGTGTGTGTGTGTGTGTGTGTGTGTGTGTGTGTGAGAGAGAGAGAGAGAGAGAGAGAGAGAGAGAGAGAGAGAGAGAGAG
>NW_025999900.1:16937346-17001390 GCF_001458135.2 Marmota marmota marmota
TATATATATATATATATATATATATATATATATATATATATATATATATATATATAAACAGCAAATGTTAGCAAGGAAAAATGTGTGAGGGAATGTTCATACATTTTCAATGGGACTGCAAATTGGAGTGATCACTCTGAAAAACACTATGATGTTTCATCAAAAAACTGTAAATGGAACCACCATTTGACCCAGTTTTCTACTCCTTGGCATATATTGTAAGGATTTAAAATCAGCATATTACAGTGATACAGCCACATAAATGTTTATAGCAGGTCAGTTCACAATAGCTAAACAGTGGAACCAATCTAAGTGTCCTTCAACAGATGAATATATAGAGAAATTGTGGTATATAGGAACAATGGAGTATTACTCAGCCATAAATAATGACTTTATGCCATTTGCCAGTAAATGGATGGATCTGGAGACTATCATGCTAAGTGAAATAAGACAGTCTACAAACATCAAAGGTCAAACAAATGTTTTCGCTGATATGTGTAACCTAAACCACAAAAAAGGAAGAGAGGGGAAGAAGAGAATTTCAATAGATTAGACAAAGGAAAATGAAAGTAAGGGAGTTGGATAGGAATAGGAAAGACAGTAGAATAAATCTAACATAATTTTCCTATGTACACATATGAATATGCGTAGGTGAATCCTGCCATCATTCCTACCCACAAGAATGAGTCCTAATTAGAATAAGATGTAGCCTATGTTTGTATAATTGTATCAAAATGAATTCTACTATCATGTAAAACTAAGAAAACCAATAAAACAATTCAAAATTTCTTAACTTGAGTAGAATAATAATAATATATAAGAACTATTATATCTTTATTCTAATAGATTTAATTTTTTTATTTCAACAAATACATATTGATGTTATATTATAATCACAATTATCACTGATGTGTAAACAAAAAAAATCATGTTATGAAAAAACTTAAAAGAGAAGGTTAATTAATTAAAATATAAGCCAGTATACAAATTTTAAAACAAACATAAGAAGGTACAAAAAGCTACACATGTACTATAAGGGTTTAAGTAAGACCACCTAATCATATTGATTGACAAGATGCCTTAATAGAAACTTTAAGTACTGTGAGAAAGCCGGCATAAAAGCACATTCTAGGCAAAGCACACAATTCAATCTAACAGTTATGAAATGATGGGAAGTATAACAATGCATTAGATTAATATGACAAACTAATTAATGATCCTTCATATCTTACTAATTATTATCCACAATAGTTTATTTCTCAGTATAGTTACTGCCATCATGCATCTGCTGTAGCTCAGGTATGTAGATAGAGAAAATCATCTTGTGGCAAAGGAAAAAGACATAAAAGCTTCAAATATACTGCCCCATGGCGCCATATTTAACCACTTTGCAAAGCTCCTGCAGGCCAAGTCTGATTTCACTGAAGCACAGAAGTATCATTCTACAACAGAAATGGTCTTGGCAGACAGTGGAAACAAACATTTTGAACAATAACAGAGATTTCCCCAGATTATTTTGACAGTTGAATATAAAATTTGGTAGGCTTGGAACATAGAACACATTTAGGAATGGTAGATGTAGTTGAAAATGCTAATATGGATCAAACTATGAAAAACTTTACATGACACCAGAGAGTTTCATTGGAGAACTACATGTCTGATAAAATTTTCATTAAAAATTTTCAGTCTGGCAAAGAGAAAAATACCTGTCTGTAGGAAGGTAAAACAGAACAAGTGGTGGTGTTATGAACCACTGCAGCAATTAGTATGGTTTTAAAAGGATAAATGCTGAAATAACATCATATGGAAACAATTGGAGAATTATCATCTGGCAAAATAATAGATTGAATTAGCAAGAAATTGTGACCAATTTGATAGCAATGACCAAAGATAATGCTTTTATTTTTATGTATTTTACCTGGGAAACTCAGAGATTAGTGATTATCCTCCATCAACATAGAAAACCAGCAAAAATAAAATACTTGAAAAGAAGTGTGGTGAGAGGAGTATTTCCATTAGTAACAGCAAAGTTGGAATAATTTAATACAGGACATTCAGAAAAATATTTCATATAATACAGTGCAGATAATATACAGGAATCACAAGTAAATGTGAAGTTCAGATAATAATTAATTCTTTTTATAATAAGAATGATCCATGCAATGTTTGGGACATGGTTATGCGGGGAAAGCACTCATAATTTATATAAAATTCAAACATATCTTACCATTCTTTATTTTTATTTGCTAAGTCTGACAATTCTAAGTTAGAGATACCAAAGCAAAGAAAACAACTGATTTATTATTCAAATCCACAAAACTAAATGTTTAGAAAATAATCGGATAAACAAAATTTTAAGTAATGATTTTTCTAATTTTTAAATCTATAGCATCTATGCTACTGAAGCATATAAAATATTTAAAACTATTTAAAGTATGTGAGACAATTTTATGAGCTATTCAATAAAGGTGGCACGGAAAACTATTCATCTATGAAAAAAGTAAATGTACTCCTCATAACATATCCAAGAAATTTATTAATTTTTAAAGGCTAAATTGCAAAGTTAAGTTTTAATCCTTAGAGGTCTTTATAGAAACTTTTTATGTATCTGGGAGTAGGAAAAATATTTAAGGAAGTCACACCATGAAAGAAAAGAAAAAGTTGTTCTTGAGAGTAATGATATTAAGAATATTATCTTAATTTTAGAATGGTACCCAAAGAATAAATGTGCAAACAGTAAGATGTTATTTGCAAAACAAATTATTATGTATTAGTATGCAAAAATATATAAATATCTTCAGACATCTATTTGGACAAAGCAAAACAAGACAGTAGAGAATTGCCAAAATTTGTGAAGAAGCATTTTGCAACAAAGGAATCAGGTGGGTGTGGTGGTGTAAGCCTGTAATCCCAGCAGCTCAGGAGGCTGAGGCAGGAGGATGGTGAGTTCAAAGACAGCCTCAGCAAACCTGAGGTGCTAAACAACTCAATGAGATCCTGTCTCTAAATAAAATACAAAATAGTATTCGAGATGTGGCTCAGTGAAAGAGTACCCCTGGGTTCAATCCCTGGTAGAAAAAAAAATAGGAAAAGGATTTATATGGCCCATAAATTCATGAAAATAATCTTCAAACTTATAAATAATTACAGAAATGTATTAGAATTCTGCATTTTATACCCAATTGCTTGATAAAATTAAAAAGTCTGGCAATGCCAAATGCTAGCAAATATAATTCAAACTCTGCTCAGGAAAGCATAAATCTACACCATCATTTGTAAATTAATTTAATGATTGCTTTCAATCAAATCATGTATTCTATTTGATCCAGTAATTCCATTCCTTCTTATACATTGTAAAATAATTTTTTACATATGTGTGAGAAGTAGAACAATGTTTATTTTGGCATTATTTCATGATAGCATTTAAATTTTTTGATACAGTTTATACAGTATAATAGAAAAATAAATTTTGCTACTCTAAAGCTATATAACAGTGAAAATTAATACATCAAAAAACAGGAATCATACTGTTTAAATCATGAAAATATGCTTATGAAAACAGATTGGAAAATATTTTGAAATGTCATTGTATTTACATAAAGTATATTTTGTAGATCTTTGCATAATTTTAATGATATGAAAACATGTTTGGAATAGCAAATATCATTTTTAGGGTGTTTACTTATTTCTGTAAAGTAAAGAAAATATAAAGAGGACTTTTGTGTTTATCTTTTTTTTTTTCAGTTGTATGTAAAATATTACTAACTGCTTTGGTCAACTTTTCACCACTGTGACCAAATGACTTGACAAGAACAATACACGGGAGGAAAAGTTTATTTGGGGCTCTGGATTTCAGAAGTCTTAGGTGGGATGGCTGATTCTATAGCTCTCGGCCAGAGGTGAGGCAGAACATCATGGCAAGGGGCTGTGGTGGAGGAAAGCAGCTGAGGACATGGCCACCAGGAAGCAGAGAGAATTACACTCACTAGGGATAAAACATACACCCAAAGGCATGACCCCAGTGACACAGCTTCTCCAACTACACCCTACAGTTGCCATCCAGTTAATACCTATCAGTGGATTAATGTACCGATTTGGTTTAGACTTTCATAATTACAACAATTACCTCTGAACTTTGCATTGTGTCACATAGGAGTTTTTGGGCCACAACTCATATCTAAACCATAACACTAACTGAATATTCTCACATGCTAATCTTTAAGACATAGTAGAAAGTGGACCTTCATGCACCAGACTTAGATGACTGTGCTCGATTTCTATTTCTGCCACTTGTTACCTGTGTGACTTTAGACAAGTTCATTAACCTTTCTGTGATTATTTCCTCATTTATAACTGAGTACAGTGATAGTATAGATCTTGTAATGCTGTTATAACGATTACTTGAGTTATTCTTTATAAAGAAACTAGACTATAACAAACCTGTATTGGTGTTTGAGAAATAAAATAAAAATTTAATGGAGTATGTATATTGTCAATTACTGAATAATTTTTCAGAAAAATTATTTGGATGATTATCATAGTGGTTGGTTTAAAGCAGTTTTGTGGTTGAGAACAAATTAATATACAAAAGAAAACAAACAAATCTTCATTTCTGTTAAGGATATTGCTTATGAAAGGAAGAGATGAGTGGAAGTTCTAAGGTCTTCTGGCACTGAGAAGTCTCCTGGGTAGGCAGAGGCAGAATAATATTCTCATTACTCTTTTTGTCTTATAGTTCCATGTTCATGGATTGGAAAAAATAGTGTGGTTAAAATGTCTGCACTGCCTAAGATTGGTCTATGGATTCAATTCAATCCCCATGAAAATGCCAATGACATTCTTCACAGAATGCGTCTTTTCTGTTTCCAATAAACGTTAGGACTTTTAAAAAACGCAATAGCAAAATAAAGTCTTGAACAAAAAGAACAAACCTGGAGACATCACTATACCTGCTTTCAAAACATTCTACAGAGACATAGTAAACAAAAACAAAACAAACAAACAAACAAAAAACTCAGCGTGGAATTAGCATAAAATAGAAATGTACAACAAAGGGACAGAATATCAGATTCAGAAATAAATTCATGCATATTCAGCCAATTGATTATCTACAAATATATACTGAAGAAAGAACAAACTTTCTAAAACATGATCCTGGGAAAGCTGGACACACACATGTAGAAGACATGATAGGTATCTCTCACCCTGTGCAAAATTTAGTTGAAGATGGATCAAAGATTGAAACTAAAACTACCAGAAGAAATGCTTCAAGATTTTGATACAAGCAATACTTTTCTGGATAGGACTCCAAAAGCACAGAGAACAAACGCAAATATTAACCAATGGGCCTTAGAGAGGGCCTTTCTATATTGTTCAGGTTGGCCTCAAACACCTGGGATCCCTCTCATCTCAGCCTCCCATGTGGCTGGGACGACAGGTTTGTGTGCCACTATGCCCAGCGAGAAACACAATTTTAAAAAGCAAATGAAAAAATAAAATAGAGAAGTCAGGATATTCTTTTTAAGAAAGAATTTAAGCAAATAACTTCAGGACACTAAAATTGTTGACAGTGAACTGTGGCAAAGTGTTTAGCCACCTTCTTGAATAATGGGAGTGCAATGTGGCAGAGGACCTGGTCTACTATTTGATGATGAGGTTGTAATCACTGCAAAGCAACCAAATAATAACTGGGTGAAGTTTGATAAAATGAGATTACTGGGAGCATTTTTTTCATGATTTGACAATAAAGATACTAAGTAATCTCTTAGAAAAGATAGCTATTCCAAATCAAACTACCTTAGGAAGAGAACGATCAGAATTAGGAAAAAAATACAATTTATTTAATGGAAATTATAATGAGAAGTTTTATTGAATACTATTTTATTACCAATAGTACTGATGCAAACTGTAACTGTTACTATCACTGAAATTTGTGTTAATGTCTCTTTATGGCAAAAGAATAAATTATACATTTAGCATAACCGACCTTCTTTGTTAGATAAATTTGTGTTTCTGCTATGCTTAAAATAATTTTAGTTAAAACAATTTTGTTTAAAATACTTTTATCATTTTTTTATCTTATTTGGAGTACCCATTTCCTTAGAATGACTTTTATAACTTTATATTAATCCAGGTAAATAACAATATTAACTGAAATGTATTGAGTGTATCCAATGGGAAGTTCCCTTTAGTGATTATTTTTTTCTTCATCTTCTTGTTTGGGTGGTACTGCGGATGGAGCCCAGGGTTTCCTGCATTCTAGGCAAAAACTCTTTTACTGAAATATTCCCAGCCCCTGTCTTAGTTTGTTATATTCCTGAATTCTAATTCTTATAACAAAATTTTCGTTGTCCTTTAACTGTCTCGCTTCCTATATTTCACATATTAAAAAATGCAAGTTTATCTTGCAAATAACTGTTAAGTACAGAAAATGTTAATTCGAGATCTGTTTATTTTTACATTCAATGTTTTTTTTTCCACTACTTTTCATTGGCAGACACTTCTGACTTTAAAGAAAAGTGATTAATGTCACTAAAATACATGACATTTAATTCTAAAGTATACCACTTGTGCAATTTTTCATAAATATCACATCTCACATATGCTACACAATATCACTTTCTCTAAGGATTCCATGCCAAAAGGTTCTTTACAGTTTTGCCAAATATTTTGAGAAATATTTTTACCATTTGTTTCTCAAAACAAAATTGTGGCTTACATAATTATTCAATTTTGTAAAGAATCTCAAAAACGCATTCAAATTACCCAAAGTCACAGGATTTGTGTATACTCAGGATTTTAACTCTGACTTTTTTTTCCCAAGAATGATTAGATTTCCACAACTATCATTGAGTTTTTGAACAACATTCAAGAAATGTAATATTTGCTTAGAATTTGGCAAATGTGTCAGGAAATCATGATTGGATTGGTAATCTTTTTATATATATATATATATTGGGGATTGAACTCAGGGGTTCTCGACCAGAAAACCACATTCCCAGCCCTATATTGTAATTTATTTAGAGACAAGTTCTCACTGAGTTGCTTAGTGCATTGCTTTTGTGGAGGCTGGCTTTGAACTCTCAATCTTTCTGTCTCAGGCTCCTGAGCCTCTGGGATTACAGGCATGTGCCACTGTGCCCCGCTAGGATTGATAATCTTTTATCTGTATGATTGCTCCCTCTTTTCTTCTTTCATCTCTTTGCTAGCAAAAGACTAGATATAAATATTATGATTTTGCCCTTTTCTTTAATAAAAAAGTGTAACTATTAAACAGTGGACAACTTTCATTAAAATATAATCTAAGTTTAGCAAAAAACAGACTGGATATACACTTTCAAAAAACTGTAACCCCAAATGACATATGGATTAAGAAGCCAATTGAAAAGATTGAGACAGCAGGCTTATAAGAAGGTCATATTATATAGGATATAACTTTTCAAAACAGTTGTAGTTTTGCTTTTCTTGTCCAAGTCTCCTTCCTAACCAGGGGGAACTTAGTTTGCCTTTTTACCGGAGGCACTTTATGCCTCCTTTACCAAGCAGAGTTGATGCTTTCCTTCCATTGAGAACCAGGGCTGCAGTTAATACAAACAAAAATTCTTTTAATCAAGCACAGTATTTTGAGAAAATAAAATGTTAAAACAGAAATAAAACTTTAAAACTCCTTCAGAAAAGGTAAGCCCTTTATAAAGATGTTCTCTCCAGTCACTAAGACTATAGCACTGAATCTATAGCAATAAAACATATAATTGCAAAAGTCCCATAATCAGAGTACAGATCACTTTTTAATAGCAATCACATTTAAGTGTGACAATGTGCATTAACATTTAAATGGAAATACAGCAATCATCTATCATACTTCACTTGGAGTTTATCTTTTCTTAAATTAGTTTCTTGCCATTATTTTATTCACTGGATCAATATCCTTAATTGTGAAGTTTTCATTTATGCCAAGATTGAAATTTCATGAATCTTAAAATAGGACTTCTTTATTCTTGGATAAAAGAATTGTGATAAAGTGAAGCATATAGTGAATATGTATATGTAGGTCTATATCTATACATTTTACAATAGTTTATTTTAAAACCCAGTATAGAAAATGTTTGGGAAGTATAACTGTCCTGAATTAAGAAAACTACTATTATTAGTTATTATTAAAATGATATGTACTTTCAAAATCCCATTGTGTCTAGATAAAATACATTTCAAATTTTACTAAAGGGAAAAAATTGTGTTACATGTGATTTTTCTGTATTCTTTTGTTAGAAATGTTTGCTAGGTAGCCAGTTGGATGTCCTTTTATTTTCAATGAGTATTTAAAATATGTAGCAATTTGATTGAGTCAGTTACAATATAGAGCAGTGGATCATGTCAACATTAACTTGATTTTCCATCTACTTTGAACTTCAATTAAAGGCAACTAATTCAACCAGCAGCTAAAGATGTAAGGCAGGGCATAAGAAAAGTCTTAAGACCTCAGGGAGTGTAAGTGGAAAATAGGGGTATAAAGATAGCTCTCAAGAGAGCAAAAATAAAATTGGAAACTAGTTTTAGAGGATCTAGCTTTAAGGACACCTGTAGTCAAAACTAAACCTAAGCTGGTCTTACTTAAAGGTGTTTGTAATTTCTAATCTCCAAATTTGAGCAAACGGTAGAAGACTGAGTTTTCAATGTTGATGAGGAAGTATTATCAAACAAAAATTTGAAACTATTTTTTAATGTGCTTCAAAAAGAGAACAGAAGTGGAACTATTATAACTATTCCAGGTCTCAAATAACCATGTAAAAATAGCATTTTCAGACATAAAAATTTCCAAAATAATTGAATTACTTTTAGACTTTCAGTGCTTTTTTTTTGTGGTACTAGGGATTGAACCCAGGGCCTTGAACCCAGTGCATGCAAAGTGAGCACTCTACCAACTGAGCTAATTATGTTTTTTTGAGGAAATGGCAGATTATGATCAAGGGTGGAGAGAATGGTGCTTCCTGTGCCCTAGTCGGCAAGTGGTCAGTACAAATCTTAAGGAAGCTGGAACTTGCTAATGTTCAAATTAGTTGGATTCTATGATGAGGAGGCCATAACCACACTCTAGAAGATTCTCAACTTCTTGATCAACTCACTTCCATATTCAAAAATAGGTAGATAAGCCACAAAGTTGCCACCAGTGACCAGGACCACAGAGAAGTACTATAAATTCAATTCCCAAGCATCATTTTCAGGAAGCTACTTCCCTGTTGAGTGGAAAAAAAATTAATGGCAAACCAAACCAAACACACACAAGCAGGGCTATTCAACAATGAAACTGGGTTGCCCTGCCAGATAAAGAATCATATTCATGTATGTCCCTAATTGTGGATGAAGAGAATATGGAATCTGTAGTAGAAGTTATAATTAACGTTGATATAAGTACCTTGTGAATGATTGCAGAAATAATGCCTAACAAAAAAAATGCATATTTCCTTCCTTTGTTAACCATGTTTTCCCTAAGCCCTCTCTGTCATAGTGGATAAACCTCCACTAGAATTCTACACATCGATTATAAGAGTACTCTATACTTATAAATTAAGAATATATAAAAATCTCCCTTGGATATTGGTTATAGAACTTCGAAAGCTTAACTAGAAAAGAAATCATACCACTGAAAAAGGATATAAATTAAAAGGGTATCCAGGTGACACTTTGATGAATGGGACTGTGTTCTTCTCCTCTTGGGGACAAGAGATGAGCATACATTCATTTAGGAAAGGATTTACATCACTTTAGGCAGAAATATGGCGCTGTACAGTTTAGAAGGGTGGAGTGAATTAAAACTCATTCAAGAGGCGGACAGTTTCAGAAAGTCTCCTGGCCTTTCAACACTATTCTTATTCCCCTTTAGACCCTCCCAGGATCACAGTGCTTGAAAGATAGAAAATTAATGTTTGGAATTCTTTTGCCAGTAAAATTACAGTTTTGGTCTTACCACCAAGAAGATCATGTGTTCTGTGGAATGAGGCCAATAAGCAGATTTTACCAACAGAAGCAGAGCCAGGTAATTGGGCTTTGGCATGTGGCAGAAGTAAGATTTTCATCTTTCTGTGAATTACACATTTCTGTTCTGTAGGCAACTGGAATCACTGATGGCAATGCTCCCAGCAATTCCCACCTTCTAGTTTCCTGAACATAGCAGGTGCATTGCTAACCTTTATTTTTCCAGCCCTTTTAGCAGCTGCAAGCCTCTGATTCCCTTTTTTCTTAATTTTCCTGAAGAATAATCAGTAGGAAATAATGTTAGAAAGTGAGGAACTGGGGTCTGAACCAAGCAAGCCTTGAAAGAAAGTCAGTTTTTGTTTGCAGAAATGATTCCGTTTCTGTGTTACACCCCTTCTCCCTACAAACACACACAACGTACCCCATCTCTGTCAGGATTTGTTTATTCTTCATTGAAAGACTGTGGAAAAGTCTACCCTTTCCTGCCTTTTAGAAGCATCTGGCCTACTTCCCAGTATTCTGCAATGTTCAGAACTTAGCATTGCACAATGGGGGAAGACTGACCATACATTTCAGACATTTGCATTTCTAGTTTTTGTGCCTGAAAGAACTATTCGGAACTCTTCTGATTTTTCTTTTCTCTAACTGAGGTCCAGAATCAACAAATGCTCTAGGGAAAAAAAATAGTGCTGACATTTCTTTGCTTAGCTGACAGTGGCTCTACATCTTTGAAACTTGTTTTTCAGGTTCCCATGCCTTCCATATTTCTTAGATGCTTTAAAGCCCAACCTGTGTTTTATAATATAGCTGGTTTCTCCCCCGCCACTTGCTTCAGGCATATTAGCTAATGACTGGATGAGCTACTTCAATTAAAAAAAAGAAATATCTATTGCTAGAAGTGCTAAACTGAAAATTAGATAAAAACATTAGTCATTTTACTGAATGGATTATCATCTTATTTATGGAGAACTAATCTACTCTAAACGTGGTATGTGTTTTCTATTTTCTAATCATTGGTTCTATGATGATATTTTTAATGTGATAGCTGTATTTTTGAATAGTTACTAGCAGGGTTGCATATCAAATGTTGCATGTGTGTGTATAAATAAATTAGAATTGGATAAATCGAATTATGCAACCATTATTTTTTCTCCTTAAAATTAATCATGCCATACACATTGTTTAAGAAAATTAAATACTCTACCATGTCTATTATGTGTTCAGCAATTTATTGAGACACAAATGTCAAGTACTCCTCAAACTTGAGCTTGCCTCGGAATCACCAGGAAACATTGTTCCAACACAGATTGCTGAGCCCATCCTAGAATTTCCTGATTCAGTAGGTTTGGAGAGGTCTGAATATTTGCAGTCTTTAAAATACTCACTGGTAGTGCTGCTTCTGGGGACCACAGTTTGAGAATCAATGGAATAAAGAAATGAAACAGGTGCATGATTTTACGTCCTTCATTTTGTGCTTGTGTAAACCTAAAATATGAAAAGTGTAAGTGAGTGAAGATTGGCCCCTATAGCTCACAGTTCTGCTCTATAATTTGCACTTACAAATGGCCTGTCAAGTTGGTTATATGATCAGCTATTTAAATATTGATGAGACATATTTCCCCCTCACTGCTGTTCTCTGCTAAGCCAGGTTGGAACTGTAAGCAAATCATTTTGTCAGTCAATGTGTACTGCACATTACTTTCTTTTTCTCCCGCTCTCTGTATCTTCCTCCAATAATTTCCTGTAAAACTTGCTCCTTACATCTGTCGGGAATAGCAGCAGTTCAGGTCATCCATCAAACCAGCACTCTGTGTCAGCAGCTTCTCAAATGATATAAGGTGATTCTTATATGGCATAACCATCAGAAAGCCACAAAGAAGAAGTCACAGTTGTCAACTTGGGTCATAAACCACAAGAAATCTCAATGAGCCTTCTAGTATCTGCCAAGGCTAGTATTAAAGAGACAGGAGGATGGAATGTAGCACAGCTACAAAGGGCAGGTAAATGTGTCTTTCTGTATTAAAATGCATATAGTATAACAATCCATATTATGGCCACTATGGTAGCAATTGTGTTACCACATTCCTGATTTACTGAAGTTGGATTTACATCAAGTATTAACATTTCAGAGATAATTCACATGTGGAAAATCCATTTGGAATCACAAATACTCATTTAGGTATGTATAAGAGATATTATTTGAGTAAAGGTAATATAGATGTGATTGGAACACATTGCTTCACATAAGTCAGTCTACATTTTGAATTACCAGGTCATGTATTTGATAATTTTTACTAGTCAAGAAAAATTCCATGTTATTGCAATTTAATAATTTAAAGAGAATATTTTAAAAAATATTTTTATTTGTAGGTGGACATAATGCCTTCATTTTCATTCATTTATTTTTATGTGGTGCTGAGGATTGAACCCAGTGCCTCACTCAGTGAGCTAGGTGAGCCCTGTACCAGTGAGTCAAAACCCCAGCCCCCAATTTTTTTTTGAGTTGGGGTCTTCTCTGTTGTCCAGGCTGCTCGAATTCATCATTCTTCTGAATCAGTCTCCTGAGATGCTGAGGTTACCAGCAAACCACTGCACCTGGTTTAAGGCAACATACTTTTTATCTTGTATTTTCTTCCCTTTGCTTTAACTTTGACTCTCTCTCTATATATAGGGGGAAAAAGGTGTTATCATTTCAAACAAGTTGAAGAAGGAGGAAAAAATATTGAGGTTTTATATTTGACTACATGGGAAACATGTTTGTCCATGTTTTGAAAACAGGAGGCACATGTTTTTTAAAATCAAGTGGAGAAATAACACTAAAATAGGATTTTAAAAAGAAAATCTCCCAATGTCAAAAGTAATGGTCAGTTGATAAGAGTATAAAACTCATATTTGAAATGCAATCTTAGTGTAAAAATAGCCTCCTTACAAGATTTTCTCCATATTATTATAACAATCAAATGCAGATTGAACTTCTTTGTCTCTTAGCCTTTCTTTCATGATTTTAATTTCTTGTCTGATACATTACCATCTTTAAAATTATCTGAACATATGTTTGAGGTTTCCAGTATTTTATTTTGGTGGTAGTGACTATAGATTTAATCTTCAAGGCTTTTAAAATATTCTTTATGCACTTTTTATACCATCACTTTCATTATCCTTAAGATATCATTTTCAGATCATTTAGTATATTTAGTGTATTCTCTAAGGCTTTTCATATAGTTTATCTCCACTTCTTACAATGCTTATAAAATCACTTATGTTCTTTGTTTTTCAAATTCTCTTTCTTTGGAGATATATATATATATATATATATATATATATATATATATATATCTCTATATATATATTTGTACTGAGGAGTGAATACAGGGACTTTTAACCACTGAGCCACATCTCCAACCCTATTTTGTATTTTATTTAGAGACAGGGTCTCACTGAGTTACTTAGGGACTCACTAAGTTGCTGAAGCTGGCTTTGAACTGTGAATCCTCCTGCCTCAGCTTCCTGAGCTGAGAAAATTACAGGTGTGTGCCACCACACCTGGATTGATGTTTATTCTTACACACACACTTTATTATCATCACTGGTGGTGATATTTAAGAAATAAAAAATCGGTAATTGGCTGGGTTCCCTGAGTTGACTGATTGGTAGGATTATTTCTTAACATATTTTATCAAAAGACAATGTATCAGGAGGGGTAAGCTAAATTACATTATAGTAACAAATTCCTTTATTTTGGTGGGTTGACATCAGGTTTATTTCTTGCTCATACAGAATTTCCACCTTGAGTTTGGTTCTATGTTGTGTTTATACTGCTTCTACTTTGGGATTTAAGTTGAGATAGCAGTCACTATTAGGATTTTTATTAATTATCATGTAAGGTAAAATAGATAACTTCTGGTAATAGTTAAATGCCCCCAAACTGGAAGATGTACACAAATCATTATCTGGAACTAGTTACAAAGCTACAAGATGGCCACAACTTGCAGTTCTATCTTGTACGTTTGAAAATCAGAGCATCCCAGCTAAGGCTTCCACTTAGTATATGCACCATTTAGCTATATGTTTTGAGGTATAATAAATATCTCATCCTTTTATAAAAAATAACTAAATAACATTGCATTTTGTTGTAATACAGTTGATTTCCTTCCTTTTTAAAATAACCATTAATCACTAATGACTACCCAAGATCAGAATGTGGGAGCTTAGCTGGATGCAGATGGGAAGGCTATGGTGACTCCTGCACTTCCTCTGATGATGTCTTCTAGGAGAGCCTTCTGTAAGGAAGTGTGTTTCCCAGGTGTCAGAATGACTAAAACATTTTCTCTAGGAAACAAATCTACACTGAATCTTTGGCTTGCCCCAGATTATTTTCTTAAAAGAAAAATGGCCTGCTGGTTTTCCTTGTAAATGCTTATCCTTTCAATTCTACATTGTGAATAAATAGAAGAAAAACATTATAGTGAGATTTGTTTCAACCCTATTACTCCTGTGAAATTTATATCTCCTGAATCAGAGACAACAGCATTTTGGAGATTGCAGTATTAAAGTTGTGTTACAATTCCTCTCATATAACTTGTAGTTAACAGTAGCTTCCTATGAATTTCAGTCAATAAACACATTTCATCTGAGTTTTCATTTGAAGAAGTGTGCTGTTATAGAGTGATTGATTCCTATTTATTTTACATTATACTTTCAGTATGGTTTTAGTAGTTAGGCTAATCGAGTATATCTGATATATATCAGTTTTTAAATTTATTTTCATTAAATAAATGTTATTATTTAAAATTGTTACCACAAGCTCCATGTAAAACAATATTTTCCACTGCCTTACAGTGGTTATATGTAGTGCCTTTTGCCTTTAGTATTACAAAGAGTATTTATTTCTACAGTTAGAATAGTAACTTTTTCTCTCCATCCTGTTCGTGAGGTTATTTTACACATTTATAAAATAGTTATGGTTTATCATTTGTCAAGTCTGCATTTTATTCTGTGATACCTCAGTCTCCTAAGTAATTTTTAATTTGCATATATTAAAATTTAGTCTTTGTGTAATAGTCTATGGTTTTAAAAACTACACAGTGTTTAGAATGGGGATATAACTCAGTGGTAGGGTTTGCCTAGTATAGAATCCCTAGGTTCAATTATCTTCAGGGAAAAAAAATGATTTTGTAACCTGGCATGTTGGTGCACACCCATAATCCCTGTAACTTTGGAGTATTGCAAGTTTGAGGTCAGCATGTGCAACTCTGAATCAGAGGGGAAAATAAAACAAAAACAAGTCATTGCGGTCTTATACAGCTTTTTCTTTTCCCTAAACCTCCATATCCTGGACCTATTCAACACTACCACCTTATATTCTTGGCAACCATTCATCTACCCACCATCTTTATAATCTGGACCTTCAGAAGGTCAAAAAATCAAATCACAAAATATGTAGACTTTTTGGACTTGTTTCTTCCACTTAGTATATGCACCATTTAGCTATATGTTTTGAGGTATAATAAATAGCTCATCCTTTTATAAAAAATAACTAAATAACATTGCATTTTGTTGTAACACAGTTGATTTCCTTCCTTTTTAAAATAACCATTAATATATTATCTATTATCATCAAGTATTATTTACTGCACACAATTGTATGTTATAATTTTCTGACTGGCAGTGCAGCAGGTCTGTTTATACCAGCATCACTGCACATGTAAGTAGAGGGTCATCATGACTGCCTCACCAGGCTATAGGATTGTTCAGCTATGGTATAACTGAACATTTTTTTTTTAAATTGGTTCATCTTAATTACATATAAATTTTGGGTTCATTTTTACATAATTATACAAGCATGAATACAATTTGCTCTAATTCAATCCTCAGTACTTTTTCTTTTCCTCCTTCCCATTCCCTTCTCTCTAATGATTTTTCTTCTCTTTATTTGTAATTTTAAAAATTAGTGCCTTGTATATATACACTAGAAGATGAGATTCACTGTGGTTATTCATGTATGTACATAGGAAATTAGGTCTACAGTTTCCTTCTTGACTTGATTTTTCAAACACGACTTTGTAGCTTCTGGCTTCTGTTGATCATGAATGAAACTGCTGTTAATATCTAGGGCAGAATTGTGTGCAGACATGTTTTCAAGTCTTGGTGGCAAGTAGGAGGATGTGTGATATGGGGAGACCATATTAAGTTTTGTAAGAAACTGCCATATTATCTTTCAAAGTAGCTAAACCTTGTGTTCTCATCATCAGTAGCAAAAGGACATTCCTCTTAATATTCTATATGTGATATCAGGATTTAGGGATTTTTAGCCAATCTAACAGATGTGCAAACGTATTTCCTTGTTGTTTTAATTTGTAATTCCCTAATGGTATGTTGAAAATATTTTCATTTCCATAGCTGCATATAATTTGGGGGAAATTTTTGTTCAGATAGTATACACTTGGATTATTTGTTTTCATTTTCAAATTTTAGAGTGTTCTTCATATATTTTGGATACAAGTCCTCCATAGATCTATGACATGAAAATTTTTCTCCCAATCTGTAATTTATCTTCTCTTTCTTTTAACAATGTCTTTTGTACCACAGAAATTTTAATTTAATAATGCCCAATTTATCATAGTTTTCATGGGTTCTGCCTTTTATTTTATCTGGAATGCATCATAAAGCCAAGATTGTGTAGATTTCTCTAACATTTTCTACAAGAAGTTTTATTAGAGTTTTGTATATACATTTAAACACATGTTACATTTTGAGCTAATTTTCATATGAGGTTTAAGGATAAGGACTTGCTGAATTATTCTAAAATATGTGAACAGCCAATTTTTTTCCTGCACTGTTTATTTAAGATTATGCTTTCTCCATGGTACTACCTTTGTGTCTTGGCCTAAATCAGATAACTGTATTTGCATGGGTGTGGACTTATTTCTTGCTTTATGTTGTGTTCCATTTGTCTAAGTGCCTAATAGTTTGGTAATATTACATTTCTGTGACTGCAGCTTTGCAGGAAATCTTAAAAGTCTGATATTGTGAGTTCTTCAGCTATGTTCTTTTTCACTACCATATTAGACATTCTAAATCTTTTGTCATTTTTAGTACATTTTAGAATCAGTTTGCAGATGTTCAGAAAATGAGACATTGGGATTTTGATTGGTGTAGAGTTCACTGATGAATCAATTTGGGAAACATTGACATCTTAAGAATATTGAGCCTTCCAATGCATGATCATAGGTATTTCTGTTTATAAAGAATTATTATGAATTCTATCTGTGTTTCATAGAGTTCTTTATGTATCTCCTGTATGAATTTGTTTTAACTACTTATACTTCAGTGTTTTTATTTGGACACTACTATGTTATATGGTAATTAAATAATCCTAGTCATTCAATGTTGGTACACATTATAAGAAATTACTTTTGTGTCTTGATTACAAAATGTGACTTTCTGGACTGATTTATTACCCCCAGATTTTTTCTTTTTTTGTGAATTATTTTGAGATTTTCTTCAAAGAAGAACATGCCATCTTTGACACAAAACCAAACCATGATTTCTGCGTTTCTAATCTGCTTACTTCCTAGGACTTCTTGTGTTATTTTGATTAGGAGCAGAGTGAAAATAACCTTGTAGTTTTTCTGATATTTTAGAAAATGATTAATTCTTTACCTCAAGTTACGATAGTAGCTATTGGATTTTAGTAGATGCACCTTATTGAGTTGAGTCTGTTAACCTCTACTCCTATAGTGCAAAATGTTTATCATGAATGGAGATTTTGGTTAATACTTTTTCCATGTAAATTAATAAATTCACATAAACTATAAATTCATTTCTTTGACCTACTGATATGTTGGATTGCATTTATTGCTTTTTGAATTTCATAAGTTTGTATTAATGTTAAATATCTTATTCCCTATGTTATAAAATACTTTTTATATAGTTTTTGCATTCATTTAGCTAAGCAGATCTTAGTTTTCATTTGCTGTATTTGCTTGCCTCTCCAGTTTGGGCATACAATTTTTCTTGCAACCTCAGTTTTTTGGATGGAGCCAAAAAAAAGTTTCATTGTAAAATGAAAATGGAAACCTTCAAGTTCTTTGCATGCTGATGTTTAAATCATAAGCCACCCTACTATTTCCTCCATTAAAACAATAATATCTTAATATCCAAAAATGACTGACTGTTGATACTCATTCCAAAAATAAAATTATTTCTGTAAAATTGTGACAGGATAATTCTGATTCTTCTCCTTTCTAACTTTTCTACTATCACAGAATTACATTGTTTTTCTTTCCTGTTTTTTTTTCCAATTTTCTCATGGTTCTCACTTTTTTATTTTTAAAATTTTTAAGTAATGAAGCCTAAGCAATATAAATCATTAAAATATGATAAAAATCCAATCAGTCAGTAGTAATGCTACTGGAAACAACATATTGATGTCAACCACAGGGAGTTCTCTAGTCAGACAATTTTCTTCTCAAGTCAGACTGAACAATGTCATTAATTACTTAGGTAAATGGGAGACACCACAAATTTGCAAGTCGTATCTGTTGACAATATCATGTAGGAATGATAAGTCTGATAAAACAAAATTAAATTTAACTGGAATGCCCATCACTATTTTCACTCCAAGTGATGGTTACTAACAATGTAAGTAAAAAAGAAAAATAATTATCAGTCAACAAGCTATCAAAGCATCTTCAATTGCAGTCAAATATCTTTACATACATCACTCAATATTATTCCTAAAAAACATATATAAGACATATTGCAGAATAAATATTATTTTTCATAATAAAGAAACTGTAGAACTAAGACACTATTTTCATGCCTCAAATAGACAGAAATATAACAGATACTTGAACCCATGGCATATAAACTATGTAATAATAAATTTAAAAAGATGTTTTACCTCATTAAATATCAAATAATAATACATGTATCAAAACATTACATTGCCTCATGATTTTTGTTTTTATGCATCAATTAAATAAGCTTAAATTAAAAAGAAATTCTTTTGTGACATACATGTGAAAAACATTGTGCTGTAATTTTTACAGTTGTATTTTATAATTTTGTAGAACATTTTTAAAATTTCAGTACACTCAGAAAATTACTAAAGATGAGTGAATACTTTGAAACAATCAAAAGATCCATATTTAAAGATGAATTGTAAAACAGGTCATGGTAAATCTTTTCCTATGAAAAACAAATGGCCTTGGAAGAAGATCAGTAATAAGTTGAGTTTTAGATACTTGATTTTCTCACATTTAATGTTTTATGTCTTGCATCTGATTTTAAAAAACGGAAGGAATAAAGGAGAAGCTACTCTCTTTTCTAAAGCTCACTGAATCATAGGTGAGCTGTCTGGAATGCATGATAGGAATCTCCTTCTTGCTGATTCATTTTGGTTTCTTAGAAAGCTGCTTGTGATCTATATCATCTCTCTTAACATTAATATTCCTCTTGGCAAGTACCTTTTGTCGGTGTGAATGCGTGTGTAAAAGAAGTAAGATTTATTAAATATCTGAAAGCACTTCTTTCATTTTGTAGTTCTTTGTTCATAGCATTCTTGTGCAAAATTTTTTGTCTTGAAAATGGAATGAACTATTCCAAGGATGAAGATATGGTGAGGAATTACGGATCTTATGACAGAAGAAGACATGAAATGTGTGTATTCCCGATTTTGCAATAATACAACTTTCTGGAAAGTCTAGTGATTTTTTAATAAGATAAAAAAATAATCCTTTAAAATACCAACAATGATAACTGGAAGACCAGAATATAGCAATTTTATAATTTAGGAAAAAAGTCAAAAGCTCACAGTGAATTATGAGTTTTGCTGACATGTGGGTGGTAGAAGAAAGAATAACAAGAAAATGAATCTGAGACAGGAGAACGGAAAGTTGAAATTAAGATTGAACTCTGAATCTTCCGATGAATTCAGGAGGCATTTGGTATATTGATCTATGAAAGAAATTCCAGGAAAAGATTTTATTCCTTCTTTTTTTTCTTTTTGGCACTTGGGTGGAAACCTCTGAATTAAGATGAATTGAACTGACATAGAGTGGTCTCAGCAAGGACAGAGGGTAAAGCAGAATCAATAGAGAAAGGAATTGTTAAATAGTCCCAAACCTCACTAGTGTGGCTTATACCACATCAGCAAACATAATTCCTTTATCTCTGGCAGTTACAGTGATGAGCCTAATTGAAAGCTCTGTCCTAAATCAGCTCTTCTACCCCTAGCAAGAGATGAAGTGCACTCTCAGCTGAGGATGAAGAACAGAAATCCTGGGTCAAGAGCTACAGAAAAATATAAAATAGATGATGCAGAGGCCTTTACCAAGAGCTACTGCTCTGAACAAGACAAGAAGATTATCAAATCATGGTTGAAACCAGACAGGGCTAGAGCAGCTGTTCACAACCTCTCTTTGGGAAAGGACCAGTCTTGCTTCAGCTGACTGGAAGTGGCACAGTCAGCCACTCCACTCTATGGAACAGTGGACAAAACATCAATCTGTGAATGCCCATATCCTCTAATGTCACGGCATTATGGAAACATCACAATACTCTTTGAATAAGGAGTAGAGAGAGGAATAAAACCAGACATAAATATTAATACCAGAGGAACCCAAAAGAAAGAATAATCATCAAACCAAAATGTCCTCAAACAATTGACTTTCCTTTCTTACCCAATCTAAGTCCAAGAAGTTTTATTCTGGACATATCATCATTGCCTTATCAAAACCATTCATTGGTAGAAACCTCATAAAGAAATTGTCATGGTCATGTTACAGTTCTGCTTTGATTATTTTAAAGTAGAATATTTTGTTTTTCCTACATTTATTGAAATTTAAAGGAAGGAATGCTACTCTCAACTTCCCAGTTTAATTTCATATCCATTGAGAAATTTTAAGCATGACGAGGTACAAAAATGTACATTTCTTTGTACATCTGTGCCTTATTTTTTATTGTAAACTATCACTAAATAACTATGTACAGAAACATATCAATAATGCTAAGGTGTCTTCTAAATATGTGACACTGTGAAAAAAGTAAAGCAAACTTCACAGGTGAAGTTATAAAAAATAAAACATTAACCAGTTATACCAATTTGTAGTGTTTCTCCTTTATTGAAAAGAGGGTGCATATTGTCTTTTAACTCTGATACAACCTACTATGACCATAAAAAAGGCGCAAGGGCAAAAAGGAATGCAGAAAATAAATACTTCTTACATAATGTTCTCAGGACATCACAGAATTCAACTCAGAGTTCTAGGCTAATGTGTTTGAAAGTCACATATGCATACTTCTACTTACAAAAGAAAAAAAAAACATTCTTGCTTGATTGACAAGATGTTATTCTTACTAAATGGGCACCTATCTTTTTTTATTCCATTCTTCCAATGTATAAAGAAACAAGTGACAGCCTTAATTTATTCTGAGACAGCTCCTCCATTTTAACTAGCAAGCCTTTACTTCAGTCCTATTCTTAGTCCATAATAAGGAGACTTTTTAAAACTTCTTTAATCACTAAGAAAAAGATGTTCACCTAAAAAGACATTAGCAATATGTACAGCATTCAGGCACCTGCTCCACTTTTCTTTTTAAGTGTATTTAGCATAAGGTATTTCTTAACATTTGCCTGGTAAAACTAACAATGTCTGTGTAAATGGACACTGACCTTCATATACAGGTTTCAAGCAAATGGTCTCCAGACCTGATTTTCTTATTTTCCCTTTGGTATTGGGGATTGCACCCAAGGTTGCTTTACCACAGACATCCCCAGACCTTTTTATTGTTTTAATTTTGAGTCACAGTCTCTCTGAGCTGCTGAAGCTGGTTTTGCACTTGCCATCCTCCTACTTCAGCCTCCTGATTTGCTTGGATTTTAGGTGTGCACCAACATATCTGGCCAGATCAGATTTTCTGGCAATAGACAGATGACCCTATTCCAGTTGTACCAAAGTGAGTCTCCCTATACTATTAGGTCAGGAAATAGCATATCAGTCCTCTATTAAGATGCCTTGTAACTTAAATATTATACTATTCTATGGTTTTCCTTGAAAAATAAATGTATCATTATAAATCAAGGTTTGCATCATTCATATACATTTTTTTCAGATGTAACTCTTACAGATCAGGATTGACCATGTATAGATAGTCTTAATTTCTTCATGAAATAATGCTACCCCAGAGTAATTTACTGCAAATCCACTTGACATTCTTGAAACTTTGTAGAAAGTTCACTGGTGTCATCATAAACAAATTGTGCTTCATTCTTCTAGCTAAAAAATAAGCAATATTGTGAATTATTGAGGTCATAATTTTTATTGTTCTTTGCTTTGTTTCATTTTTGAATAAATGAACAAGAAATTAAAGATGACCTCTAAGTAAAAATTGCTTATGAAGACAAAAATTGTGCCTTGTGCCTTGTGGAATATATCATCATCTTGAATTTCACCTCTTTGGAATTAAAATAACCTTAAAATGTGTATTTACTTTTTAATGAGTATATGACAAAAACTGAAATTTTAACAGCTTTGTAGTTGATAACCCCTTTCTTTTAATTTCTAAAAGTAATAGAGATGTATAAGGTCTAACAATGCCACCTATCACTTTATCTCAATTGTATTGTAGTAAATATCAATTATCCTCAACTTGCATCCAAAATTATAGTATTCAAGTCTCTTTTCTCAAATAAAATTTGGTACTGAGACAAAATGCAAAGGTAACTAGGTTGCTCTTCATATCATTAGCATATCATATAATTGATTTTATGATTGTTCAGAATCTTGAACAAACCTTTGAGTTTGGAACCTACTACAGCATTGTCATTTATTTAATGATGGCATTTTGACTCCTCTCCTCCTCCACTCTTATTATGACAATTAGCTTTAAGAGATGAAAGTGCTTTTGAACAGTGAGTGATTTTATTTTCATTAGGAAAAGTTTTCTACTTTGTCGCTTACATTTTGACCCATACAGAAACATTCAAAATACAAATTTTCTGAATATATCTGTATTGATCGATTTAAATAGGTGGTATAACCTTTTCTCTCATAATTTAGCATGGATGTAACCAATAATGCACCCCCACAATCATTTGTTGTTAAAGTAAATGATCTGCAATGTTCCCTCCTGATCTTGACTTTTTTCACATAGCTGGTACTGTTGTTCATTTTAACAAGCATATATTTTATTTCTACTGATAACAGTTTCTGGATTTTTTGTTGTTGTTGAAGAATGCAAATGCATAAACCCAATACAGAACAAGACTTTTATGAACTTACTACTTTTATAGGATGCATTAGATTACAATTACATGAAAGCTATATTAAAATAAAAGCAATGAGCAAGAATATGTTGAATTATGTAGTACTTTATAATTTTATAATTATGTAGTGACAACTTGATTTACATAATATATTTAATGCATTGAATTATGTTTCATAATGTAATTCACATTTTCTTTTTAAAGTTCTCTTTCTGTCATGGATAAGTAGGACAAAGACTTGACTCAATTATCTGTTTTTTCTAAAATAATCATTCAGTGGATGACTAAGAGATCTGCATTTTTCTTACATCCCACATTGATTCTTACATAATCCAAGATATTTTCAAAGAGAAAATTTGGACATTTTTAATTAAAATGGTAATTGATTAAATGTTTCTTATACTCCTTATAAAACATATTTCAAAAATTTATATAAATTATACATTAGTTTGGGTGCATTTATCGATGTTATAGAAGTAAATTGAATGAAAAATTTGAAAAGGATTCCAAATTTTAAATGGGATGTGTAGATACAAACTCATCTGCTCCTAAACACATCTCATTAAAAATTTTGTTAAGCATTCATATGCCAACTATTTCTCATGGTTATAAGGCTATATATATTAATTTCTGCTTGGTCCTTAGTAGTTAATATAATATGCAACCAAGCACATAACTGACAGCTTCTTGGAACAAGGATTTTAGATTAGAAAAATTGGGATAAAAGTAACTTATTGCCACTGATCTTCACTCTTATATATAGAAGACTGGCTATTGTAGATTCTAAAATATTAGATATTCTCAGTTTTTCTTAGAGAAAGAAGTAAAAGAACTTAGAGAGATACAACTGAGCCCACTCAAAAATAGCTAAGCCTATTGTGATATGAAATGTGACAAGCTATGATGCAGAACTGGGATGCCAATAGCTTTCCTAATCTGTCTTAGAGAAATCTATTTTTGTCTCTAAGCATACCGGAAGAATGGCCATTCTCTTGATATTTCAGGGGGAATTAGTTTACCATTCTTTCTCTCATGCTTCTGTGTAGAAGCATATAATCAAAATTAATATGAAATTGAAAGCAGCTCTCCTTCCTCACAAGTGAGAATCAGGTTGATTAAATGAATAAGACTTTGAAGTAAAACATGAAAACTCCTGGTAAAACTTGCAATGTTTTAATTTTCTATTCAGAATTTCAAAACCTTTAATAGTGGATTCCATGCTATTTAAAACTTGTCAGCACTGCAGTTATACTGATAAAATTACAATAAGTGTCAGTGAAGGAGAATTTTAATAAGTAAAATAGTTTCTGAGTTAAGCATATTTTCATCTCTTCCAGAATTCACCACCTGCTCAATCAACACATTACACTGCCTCAGAATAAAGAAGAGTCATATTTTTTCCCAAAGGTAACAATTAAACTAGTTCAGTATTTCAGTTGTTGAAAGCATTTGCCTAATATTAACAAATTCAATTTTGTGAATATAGTACAAATGAGTGGGTCAGGTGTTCTGCGAATATGCTTATCACGTCACTGATAGACTTCACTGATCTTGATATTACCTAATTCTCCCAAGTAACCCCTTGTTTAATCTCTTCATTAAATCTAAACATGGAAAGCATGTGCAATAATGACAAAAAATGAATAATTTCAGTGTGCATTCACTTGTCTAAACCCATCAACCCTTAGAATAAATATTTAAAGTAGGGGTAAAGTTATTGATTATCAGAACATGTTTAGAGTATTTAGCAGGTTAAGCATAAGGACTTGGCAGTTCTTTATTTCTTTTTTTACATCAATTTACCATTAACATTTGAGATGAAGGCTCTTTTTGTCTTTGTTACTTATTCCTGCATAACAAACCAACCTGCAACTAGCATCTTCAGTAACACACATTTGGTGTTTTATCATTTCTAGGGTCATGTAATTGGGAATAACGTAGCCTAGTAATTCTATCTCAGGATCTCCCAAGAGTTGAAATGTAAACTATGGGTTCAGTAAACTGAAGGGCTGGCCTGGGCTGGAAAACCCTCTTCTAACAAGTTTTTCACCAGTAACTATTAAGAAGATGCCTAATCTCTCACTAACTAATAACACGTATGGTAGTACCAATCACACCGATCTTTACATAGAACTGGTTGAATATCTTCATGGTCCCCCTCAGAGTGACTGATTCCTTAGGGAACAAGGATTACCTGATCTCCAAATTACACACTGTCATTTTTATAATACAGTATAGATTTCACAGGTCAGCCCTATTTAATGTGGGAGGGAGTTATACAGGAACATGAATGATAGGAAGTAATATTCATTAGTGTCCACAACTACATTCAGTATTTAAAGTACTATCAAGAAAGATTGGAAACATTCTCAAGTATTATTATTCTAGGAGCCTGAACTATTTTAGAAGCTACCCCATTGGGAAGCTGCTGAAATCAGCTATTAAGGAATTTCAAAAATGCTCTTTGAAAAATCCATTCTCATTTTTTTCCTAATAGAAAGGGTTCACCAGGTCAGGAGAATTAATTCCAATGCTTTGCTCATTGTCTCCTTTATGATAAACGTCTAATCCACTATTTCTCATGAGCCTCATTCTTTTTTTTCTTCCTTATTGACAATGAGAACACTAAAAACTCTTTTTCCACCAATTTGTATATGAAACATATCCTTCCAGCATTAGCAAGTGTCTTGTATTTGTAAGGCACTTTCTCAAGAATTTAATATTGAATGGGCAATATCGTATACTTTTTTAAAAAAACTTCTTATTTTGATCAGGATATATCATAAACACAATGAAAATATAAGGTAGTAATTATGCAATTAAATTATCTATATTAAAGTAACTCAGAAGTATCTCAGACAAGGAACTTTGCCAAAAGTTAGTCAAATTTATTTGCCCTTTGAGGAAAAATTGCTGACATTATTTTTATATGGCTTTAACCCACATTATTCTAATATCTGCCATTAAATCTTGTTTATGGCACATTTTTTTTTGTTGACCACAATATCTTAGAAAACTAAAGATCAGAATGAACTTAAAACTATATTCCACTCAGCTTTACTTTCTTGTTAAAAGGTTTCTTTTAAATTTGAACTGTTATTTTCAAAAAATATTCTTCCTGGGGATTTTGTCATAACTCAATTAGAACTGACAGCACATTTCAAATTCCACTTTTGCTTTAACAAATTACTCTACCAAACTTCCTTCAGGCTGCACTTTGATTATTAATTAGCACACATATCATGTAGCTAAAGGAATATAGGTTTTTTATGGCAAAGGTTTTTCTCTCAATTAAATGTAACAGCTTATTCATTTCCAGTGACTTTGAGGTTAACTTTTAAAACTCATTTTTTACTCTTTATTTATCTTTCTTAGATGAAGGACATACACTAATATGATATCAGTTGATTAGTGGTAAATACTGATATTCTCTTCTCCATTAGTAAGGTTTGAGTTCAGAAAGAAACTTACCTTTGTTATTGCATCCTCTTTAATAAACTCATTTTTACCTATATTATCAATATTTACAGTGATTTATAATCAGTAGGATTTTTTTTAAAGAATTCTATTTTTGTATTTATAGATGAACAGCATGCCTTTATTTGTTCAGTTTTTTATGCGGTGCAAAGGATGGAACCCAGTGCCTCACACATGCTAGGCAAGGATTCTGCCACTGAGCTATGGCCCCAGCCCCAGTAGGGTTTTTTTGAATTATGAAAAAGTCAGATGACTCTTTCCATCTGTTGAAGATATGTCACCAGCATTGATTATATATTGTCAGGATATAAGAACCTTCTGTTAATTGTCAGTAATAGACGCACTCTAATACCCCAATTTGAGTTTTAAAGTACACTTATATGTGGGTATCTTACTAGGAGTATGTGGTTTAATTCTCAGTCTTGTTTATTCTTTAATGTTGTTCTCTTTGCCTGGTTTTCCCTTCCTATGACAAGTCACAAAGTCAGCCTATTTCTGACTTCTGTCCAAAAAATTAGTCATGATTTCTCCCACTTTTGAGCCTGGAAAACAACTATTGTAAATGCTTACCACCTACACAACTTAAAAGTGTAAAAGAAAGAATTTTTTTCCCCACCATTTCTATATTGGTAGGATCATCCAAGAATATTTCATACAAAAGCTTGGCTAACGTTTCAATGCTGTTTAAGTCTGAGCTCTCTCTGGAAGATTGGACCACACTGCATTTCAGAATTAATCACATGGTAGACATGTCATTACAACTTTTAGCCTCTCTCTGCACAATCAAATCCACAAGTTTCATTTCTTTTAAGCCTTGATTTTAAGTCAGAGGACTCACCACTCTATTGAGCAATTCTGGTTCTCCCTCATATGTTTAAAATAAGCAAATTTCAGGAGAAATGTAATTAAGTCTTTGTTCTTATTGTGCAGGAGGACATTTTGGCTCTTCATAAATAATTGTCTGTTGTTTCTCAGCAGTCTTCATTATGTGAATGTTTTTAATGCATGGGATAAAAAGAAATTCCTCCTAGTGGACAAACTAATGCATATTTGAAAACATACATATGGATAAGTACTTACAATAGTATGTATATGCGTGCGAATATGTGTGTACAGTCAAATATATATATATATATGTATATATATATATATATATATATATATATACATATATATATATATATTTGACTGTACACACATATTCGCACNAATATATATATATATATGTATATATATATATATATATATATATATACATATATATATATATATATTCATATAACTTATTTGTTTATATAACTTATTATATGTTTATATAACTTATTTCATGCTTCATTAAAAATTCTTGGTACAAACTGAAAACATATTAAAATGCAATTGCCAAAAGTATAACCTGAGGGAGTAAATAACAGCAATAATTTCATTTTTCCTATTTTGTATTGATAACATCTTGTTGGATTCAAACACAATATATTTATTGATAAAAATAAAAATAATAATAATAACAAAGAAACAACTTATACAACTATGTTTTAAGAGAGAAAAGTAATGTCTTATGCTCTCTCCCAGAACTTGAAATAGGATCATGTTGAATCATGTTCCTTCTAAAATGGTAAAATGTTAAATCAAGTACCTATAAGAAAAAATTATCCTGCAGTTTAGCTCTGCTGCTATTAGGTTATCTTCCCATTCTTTTGCTATGAATTTATTGACACACAGAAACCTGTTACTTTTGCTATCATGGATTTCAGATCATTTTGCTTCAGGGGGTTGCTCACTGATGTTATTTTCAATTTGCAATCTAGAGGTAGGCTTAATGCACCACTTGAAATACAGCAGATTTTCATCTATAAGTTTATCTCCTGTATAACAAAATCTAAAATCCTGTGTTTGGCACCCAGATATCAAGCAAAGCACACATTCTGATTTATTTCAACCAATATGTATAAAATATACTGATTGAATCTATTAGTAGTCAGCCACACACCTATATTTTTATGAACTAAATATGTACATTTAAATTAATAATTTTCATGAACTTAATATCTTAATATCTTCAATATTTGATGAATCTTAGGAGATAAAAAAGTTTTAAAAAGTCATCATAAGATTACATTTAGTGGCATGATATGATATAAAGTTGAAAAGCAATGAAACACAAAATAAAATAAATTATGAGAGGAGTTATAAATTATTTACTGATAACATCACAGACTGATGAATAGATAATCCTATAACATCATGGACAGACTTTAAACAGAAAGGCAATCTCAGAGCTTGTCTAGCTAATTCTGTTTTATTGATGGTTCAAAGAAATCATAATTTATAAATCTTTTCAATATTTAATTGGCCAAATATAGAAAGGCATCATGACAAGGAAATACCATTGTGGATAATATCAACTCCATTACCTTGCTTTCTGAAAGACTTCTTTCTAAGAAGTGATACACTAAAAGAGGTGAATAAGGAATGTGGAATTGCAATTTATGATTATAGTCATAGAAATTTTTATGATAATCAAAAATGTCTCCCAAAGATTGGCATGAGTTTAGAGCCAAAAATCTAATCTAATTCTAATTTTAGTATTTATCTTAATTAAAATATTTATGTGTGCTGTTATCTTGAGTTCTTTCCAATAACATATTTTAAGGAGATATAAATAAGGTAAAATGCATAGAGAAGTTGTGTTAGTCAGCTTTCTGTACTTGTAACAAAATGCCGGAAATAATCAGTTTACACAAAGAAAAGGTGGCTTTTAGCTCACAGTTGGTAGGTTTCGGTTCATAATCAGTTGGTCATTCCTTACTTTAGGGTTTGTAGTGAGTAATATGAGGAATGATAAATAGATATAAAAATGATAAATAGATGAAAAGAAAGGTCACAATATCCCCTTTAAAGTTAGGCCCCTAGTGGCCTAACTTCTTCCCAGTATGCGCCACCTCTTAATGAAGTCACGGCCTCCCAAAAGTTTCAGGCTGAAGACCAAGCCTTTCACCTTTGGGGAATCTTTCACATTCAAACTGTAGCATAAGTCTACTGGTCAATGAGTTTTGAAGAATGTATGTGGCCATGTAAACACATCTTTATCAAGATGTTGAATTTCTGTGTTCCCTTATGCTTCTTCCAGTCAATCTTCCCCATCTCTGGGTTCCAGACTTCTATCATCATAGATTTATATTGCCTACTCTAACACTTCAAGTAAATAGAATCAGGTTGTATTGTTTTGTGTTCCATTTCTATTTCTCACCAAAATGACTCTCAGCAAAATCTGGGAATCTACACTATTACATGTATCATAATTTGTTTCTTTTTTGTTGCTGAGTAATATTCGGTATTATGCATGATACAGTTTCATTATCTAGGCACCTTTTGATGTGTACTTATAATGTGCAATTAGATATTTCCAGATCTTGCCTATTACAATTAAAACTCTTTGAAACATTCTTATCTAAGGCTTTTAGGGTCATGTTTTATATCGCTTAGCTAAATGACTGGAAGTAAAATTCAAGGGTCATAATTTGAAGAAAGTATCAAAGTATTTTTCAAAGTAGATGCATGCTTCTATTGGCAGTTTGAGAGTTTCAACTGCTTGACAAACATCATTATTTACTTTCTCTGCCTCTTAAAATTTTTATTTTACTAAGTAAATCATATTATTGTGGTTTTTGACTTTTCCATTCAGTTAACTAATGCTGTTGATCAGTTTTTTCATGTGTTTATCGGTCATTCTGAATATCTCTTAAGCATTTGCTCAAGACTTTACTGCATGGATTTTGCACAACATATTAGAGCAAGAGGGATTGGACAGAAAACAGAAAAAAATGGGAATTTTTTTTTGTTCTGGATAGATATATCCAAATTTTTGTGCTATATTTCTGAACATAAACTGTTTTTGGACTTATCCAATCATTGGAGTTACAAAAAATTATATAGTTTTTGAAATTTACTCCTATTTTTTTTAAAGAGAGAGACAGAGAGAGTTTTTTAATATTTATTTTTTAGTTTTGGGTGGACACAACATCTTTATTTTATTTTTATGTGGTGCTGAGGATCGAACCCAGCGACCCGGGCATGCCAGGTGAGCCTGCTACCTCTTGAGCCACATCGCCAGCCCACTCCTATTTTTTAAAGTGTGTGTTTATCCCCACTATTGAATGGCTAACACATCTTAGATTTTATAACTTATCCATATTTTCTATTAAACTAATATTTCAACAGACAATAATCTGATTATGATTCTCTCTGCAATGCTTGTACACTGATATTTTATATACTAACAATTTAATAAATTCTCTTTTTTTCAGTGCAATGAACCATTGTCCTAATTCTCTGGCATGGCAATATGTCTGAATTAAACTTTTTTTTACTATATTTAATGCATTGTTCATCAGTAAAATTTCATTAACTACAGTCATTACATAATATTTAATACTCCATGCAAATTAATAAGTCAGAATATTGCCCCTCAACTCTTAGCCATTCTTGAAAGCTGACCTCTGATGTTTTAATCTTTTAAGTTTTCCAGAATTCTTTGTTGTTAGGACCTGAAAAATGTCAAGAGAATGCCAAGGAAATGCTTTCTTTGTATAACAGAGAATTTGGTTCCATGTGATCACAGTACCATATTTGAACCTTTATGGAACCAGCTGCTATGGGAACATGATGCCATAAAGCAGAAACTGGAAACAGTGGAATATAGGGAGGCTTTTAATTTTGGGATAATAGCTATGTCCATAATATGGTATGGTTATGTGAATCAATAGTTTTCCCTTTTGCTTAAATTCTTCCTTATGTTCTTTATTTCAACTGTGTATTTAACGATCATATATAGAGTATTTTCTATGTTCCATGGACTGATCAATCATTTTACAAATATTAACCCAGCATCAACCTATTAGGCACATACTATTATTTCTTCAACTCTACACATAGGGAGCTAAACATCAGAAGGTTTATGTATACTATCTTTTTCAGTTATCTATTAACAATAAGCCATGCAAAATTAAAAAGACAAGTAATTATTCGTCTATAATTTTGTGTGTCAGGACTTTTAAATGAGCTTAACTGGGAGGTTGTGCTAAGTTGGCCTAGAGTCACCCATCCAGCTTCTGACACTGTAGTTCCACTAGGATGACTCATCCTAGATGGTTTTACATATATAAGTGGATGCTGACTCTCGATGTCAACTAAAGCTTTGTCCAGCTTCACAGGATGACTCATCCTTCACTAGTTCTAAAGGTTTATTGACTTGTTCTAAAGGTTGAGAAAACTAACAAGAAAAGCTCTTGAAGCTTAGGCTCTGCAACTTGAGCAATACAACATACTGTATATTTTCTAAGCAAATAAAAATATAAAAAGATATATAAGAGGTATTGATACCAATTGCAACTCATTACAAAGAATTAGTAAAGCCACATTGCAAGGGAATGTGCAATTAGGGAGAGAGCAGTTATTCCAGGCAAACATTCCACAATATTGAACAGATGAGTTGTCAAAGCCACATACCTCATGCTTCTAAATATTATACCATATGCTTTCCATGCAAGCCAGATTTGTGACTTAATAAACCTCTTTTGTGTCCACATGAAGAAATAAATAATGATAGCATATTCTTAAACATTTTCTTACCTCAATTTCTTTTTTTATATCGATTTTATTTTTTTAAATACACAACAGCGGAATGCATTACAATTTCTTATTACACATAGAGAGCACAATTTTCCATATCTTTGTATATAAAGTACATATATGCCAATTCATGTCTTCATACATGTACTTTTTAAAATTACAATTCTTATTACACATATATACCACAATTTTTCATATCTCTGTTTGTATCTAATGTAGGTTGACACCCAATTTGCGTCTTCATACATGTACTTTGGATAATGATGTTCATCACATTCCACCATCTTACTAATCCCCTGCCTTCTCCCCTTCCCTTGATCCCCTCTTCTCTATCTAGAATTCATCTAATCCTCCCATGTTCCCGCTCCCTATCCCACTGAGTCATCTACCTTATATTAGAGAAAATATTCAGCATTTGTTTTTGGGGATTGGCTGACTTCACTTAGCATTATCTTCTCCAATGCCATCCATTTACCTGCAAATGCCATGATTTTATTCTCTTTTATTGCTGAGTAAAAATCCCATTGTGTATATATACCACATTTTTTAAATCCATTTATCCACTGAAGGGCATCTAGTTTAGATCCACAGTTTAGCTATTATGAATTGTGCTGCTATAAACATTGATGTGGCTGTGTCCCTGTAGTATGCTGTTTTTAAGTCCTTTGGGTATTGACCGAGGAGAGGGATAGCTGGGTCAAATGGTGATTCCATTCCAAGATTTCCAAGGAATCTCCAAACTGCTTTCTATTTTGGCTGCACCAATTTGCAGTTCTACCAGCAATGTATGAGTGTACCTTTTTCCCCACATCCTTGCCAACACTTATTGTTGTTTGTCTTCATAATAGCTGCCATTCTGACTGGAGTGAGATGATAGAGTAGCTTTGATTTGCATTTCTCTGATTGTTAGAGATGATGAGCATTTTTTCATATATTTGTTGATTGATTGTATATCCTCTTCTGAGAAGTGTCTGTTGAGGTCTTTGGCCCATTTGTTGATTGGGTTATTTGTTTTTTCGGTGTTTAGCTTTTTGAGTTCTTGATATACCCTAGAGATTAGTGCTCTGTCTGATGTGTGAGGGGTGAAGATTTGCACCCAGGATGTAGCTCTTTCTTCACCTCACAGATTGTTTCTTTTGCTGAGAAAAACTTTTTAGTTTGATTTCATCCCATTTATTAATTCTTGGTTTTAATTCTTGTGCTATAGGAGTCTTATTAAGGAAGTTGGGGCCTAATCCCACATGATGAAGATTAGGGTCTACTTTTTCGTCTATGAGACTCAGAGTCTCTTGTTTAATTCCTAAGTCCTTGATCCATTTTGAGTTAAGTTTTTGTGCATGGTGAGAGATAGAGGTTTAATTTCATTTTGTTGCATATGGTTTTCCAGTTTTCCAGCACTATTTGTTGAAGATGCTATCTTTTCTCCAGTACATGTTTTTGGCACCTTTGTCTACTATAAGATAATTGTAATTTCGTAGCTTAGTCTATGTGTCCTCTATTCTGTACCATTGGTCTACCAGTCTGTTTTGGTGCCAATACCAGGGTTTTTTTCTTTGAGTCCCAATTGCATCAATTACTGAACAGATTGAATTAGAGAAAGTTACTTGGCTTCACTGACTCCCCATTGTCTTCATCTATGAATGGCAAGTGGTCGGGACTTTTAAAAGGATATTTTATTTTCCTTTTTTCATTTTTTAATTGGAAGATTAATCCATAAGTATTTACCTTGTACAACAAATTGTTTTGAAGTACATGTTTATCATGGGATTACTAGATTTATCTACATATATATTGCATTACATGGTTATTTATTTATTTATTTATTTTGTTGAGAACACTTTTAACCACTATCAGTATTTTTCAAGAATACAGTATATTGTTAACTATAGTAACCATGTTTATAATGAAATAACATTTGGCCATAAAAAATGTATAAATATTGTGTTAGTCAACTTTTTGTCACCATGACCCAAAGAAATGACAAGAATTATTTAGAACAGGAAAAAAAAATCCTTTGGCTCACAGTGTTTGAGGTTCAGTACACAGTTGACCAGGCAGAAGGCCATGGAGAGAGGGCAGTAGAAAAAGAAAGCTGCTTACCTGGTGGCTAGAGAAGGGGCAGAGTCACGGGAAAGATGTGATCTCTAAAGTTACATGTTCAGTGACCTGCTTTTTTCCTCATGTCCCCTGACAGTTACAGCCAGTACAGTAGTCCTTTCAAATTCTAAACTCATGAAAATTATCAATACACTCATTAAGTTATAATTCTTATAATCTAAAAATTTCACTTCTTAACATTCCTGTATTGTCTTACATGACCTTTTAAGGGACCATGCATATCCAAACCATTATAGATATTTTCTTTATTAAGAAAATCTGCTATGAACGTGATAGTTTTCCTGATTCTCTTTCAGCAAGTTTGTCATTGATGTATAGGAACACAATTGATTTATTTTGAGTGTTAATTTTATATCCTGCAAGTTTGCTGAATTTTTTTATGAGTTGTAGAAATTTTCTGGTAGAGGTTTTTTTTTTTTTTTTATCTTCTAAATATAAAATTATGTTCTGGGCAAATAGGGATAGTTTGAGCTCTTCTTTTCCTATTTGTATCCCTTTAATTTCCTTGTTTTGCCTAATTGCTTTGGCTAGCATTTTAAAGACCATGTTGAAAAGAAGTGGTGAAGGAGGTCAACCTTGTCTTGTTCCAGGTTTTAGAGGGAATGTTTTTAGGTTTTCTTCATTCAGCATGACAATGGCCTTGTGTTTAGGGATATAGCTTTTACAATGGTGAGGTATTATGAAGTTAGTCTCTGTGTTCTCTATTCTTCTCTGTGTTCTTCTCTTGCTCTGCCAGTCTATTTTGGTGCCAATACCATGCTGTTTTTGTTGTTGTTGTTGTTGTTACTATTGCTCTATAGTATAGTTTAAGGTCTGGTATAGTGATGCCATCTGCTTCACACTTCTTGATAAGGGTTGCCTTATCTATTCCATGTCTCTTATTTTGCCAGATGAATTTCATAACTGCTTTTTTTCTATTTCTATGAGGACTGCCATTGGGATTTTGACTGGAATTGCATTAAATCTGCATAGTACTTTTGGTAGTATGGTCATTTTGACAATACTAATTCTGCCTATTCAAGAACAGGGTACATCTTTCCATTTCTAAGGTTGTCTTTGATTTCTTTCTTTAGTGTTCTGAAGTTTTTGTTGTAGAGGTCTTTCACCTCTTTCATTAGGTTTACTCCCAATTATTGTATTTATTTATTTTTAAAGCTATGTAAGTGGTATAGTTTTTCTTGTTGCCCTTTTAAAGGATGTGTCACTGATATACAGAAATGCCTTTGATTTATTTGTGTTGATTTTATACCCTTCCACTTTTCTGAATTTATTTACTAGTTCTGAAAGTTTCCTGGTGGAATTTTTTGTGTCTTCTAAGTATGGAATCATATCGTCAACACATAATGATAATTTGAGTTCTTTTTCTATCCATATTCCTTTAATTTCTTTCATCTGTTTAATTGCTCTGGCCAGTATTTCAAGAATGATATTAAATACAAGTGGAGAAAGTGGACATCCCTGTCTTGTTCCAGTTTTTAGAGGGAATGCCTTCATTTTTTCCCCATTTAGAATGATGTTTGCCTGGGGATTAGCATAGATAACCTTTATGATGTTGAGATATGTTCCTGTTATCCCTAGTTTTTCTAGTGTTTTGAACACAAAGGGGTTCTGTATTTTGTCAAATGCTTTTTATTTGTCTACTGAGATGATCATATAATCCTTATCTTTAAGTATATTGATGTGATTAATTACATTTATTGAATTTCTGTAGGTTGAACCAGCCTTGCATCCCTGGCATGAACTCCACTTGATCATGGTACACTATTTTTGACATATTTTTGTATTCAGTTTGCAAGAGTTTTATTGAGAAAATTTGCATCTATGTTCATTAGAGATATTGGTCTGAAATTTTTATTCTTTTATGTGCCTTTTCCTGGTTTTGGAATCAGGGTAATTTTGGCGTGTTCCCTATTTTTCTATTTTATAAAATAATTTGAAGATTATTGGAATTAGTTCTTCTTTAAAGGTCTTCTAGAACTCAGCTGTGTATCCATTCAGTCCTGGGCTTTTCTTGGTTCATAGGTTTCTGAGGGCATCTCTATTTCATTGCTTGAAATTGATCTGTTTAAATTGCATATATCACCTGATTCAATTTGGACAAATCATTTGACTCTAGAAATTTATTGATGTTTTCAAAATTTTTTGGAGTACAAATTTTCAAAATAATTTCTAGTTATCTTCTGTATTTCTGTAGCATCTGTAGTGATATATTCTTTTTTCATCATGTATGTTAGTAATTTGAGTTTTCTCTCCTCTTAGTTAACATGGCTAAAGGTTTGTTAATTTTATTTATTTTTTAAAGAAGCAACATTTTGTTTTGTCAGTTTATTTCAATTTTTGTTGTTGTTGTTTGTTTCAATTTCATTGATTTCAGCTCACATTTTAATGATTTCCTATCTTCTGCTTTTGGTGATGATTTGTTCTTTTTCTAGGGCTTTGAGATGTAATGTTAGGTCATTTACTTGTTGGCTTTTTCTTCTTTTAAGGGTTGAACTTTATGCAATAAACTTTCCTATTAGTACTGCCTTCATAGTGTCCCAGAGATTTTGATATGTTATATCAGTGTTCTCATTTACCTCTAAGAATTTTTTTAATCTCCTTCTTGATGTCTTCTGCAACCCATTGTTCATTCAGTAGCATATTATTTAGTCTCCAGGTGTTGGAGTAGTTTTATTTTCTTTAATCATTGGTTTCTGATTTCATTCCATTATGATCTGATAGAATGCAGTGTAGTATCTCTACTTTTTTTGTATTTGCTAAGAGTTGCATAATATATGGTTTATTTTAGAGAAGGATACATGTGCTACTGAGAAGAAGGTGTATTTTCTTATTGAAGTTTGAAATATTCTATATATGTCAGTTAAGTCTATGTTATTGATTGTATTATTAAGTTCTATAGTGTCTTAGTTCAGGTTTTGTTTGGAATATCTATCCAATGGTGAAAGAAGTGTGCTAAAGTCACCCAAAGTTATTATGTTGTGGTCAAATTGACTCTTGATCTTGAGAAGAATTTGTTTGATGAACATAGATGCTCCATTGTTTGGGGCATATATATTTATAATTGTTATGTCTTGTTGGTGTGTGGTTACCTTGAGCAATATGAAATGTCCTTCTTTATCCCTTTTGATTAACTTTAGCTTAAATTCTACTTCATTTGATATAATGATGGAAACCCCTGCTTGCTTATGCAGTCCACATGAGTGGTATGCTTTTTCACATCCTTTCACCTTGAGTCTGTGGATGTCTTTTTTTATGAGATGAGTCTCTTGAAGGCAGCATATTGTTGGCTCTTCTTTTTTGATCCAATCTGCTAGTCTATGTCTTTTGATTGGTGAGTTTATGCCATTAAAAATCAGGATTATTATTGAGATGTGATTTCTATTCCAAGCCATTGTTGTTTATTTTTCTTATTTAACTTGAGTCAGTTTGTCCTTTGATTAGTTTTTTTCTTTAGTGAAATACATCCCTCTGCTGATTTTCATTGTTGTTTTCCATTTCCTCTTCATGAAATTTTTCTGAGGATATTCTGTAGTGCAGGCTTTCTAGTTGTTAATTCTTTTAACTTTTGTAGATTCATGAAATGTTTTTATTTCATCATCAATTCTAAAGCTTAATGTTGCTCAATACAAGACACTTGGTTGGCATCTATTTTCTTTCAGAGATTGATATATGTTCTTCCAGGATCTTCTAGCTTTCAGAGTCTGGGTTGAAAAAATCTGCTCATAACCTAATTGTTTTTTTCCCTATATGTAATCTGATTTCTTTCTCTCATGGCTTTTAAAAGTCTCTCCTTATTCTGTATGTTAGGTATTTTCATTATAATGTGCGTAGGTGTGGGTTTGTTGTGATTATGTACATTTGACATCTTGAAGCCTCATGTATCTCTTTTTCCAATTCATTCTCCATGTTTGGAAAACTTTCTGATATTATTTCATTGAATAGACTGTTCATTCCTTTGATTTAGAACTCTATGCCTTTGTCTATTCCAATAACTCTTAAATTTGGTCTTTCTATGCTATTCTATATTTCTTGAATGTTCTGCTCATGTTTTTTTTTTTTTGTTGTTTTTTACCTTTTTCACTCTGTGGTCTAAATTCTTTTCAAGATTATATGTTTTGTCTTCATTGTCTGAGGTCTTGTATTCCAAGTGATCAAATCTGTTAGAGATACTTTCTATTGAACTTTAAATTTTGTTTATTGTTTCTTTCATTTCAAGGATTTCTGATTGGTTTTGTTTTTAGAATCTCTATTTCCTATGGAAGTAAACTTTTGTTTCCTGTATTTTTTTTTGTGGCCCTTTGTCAAATGATCTTTTGCTGCCTGTATTTGCTCTCCTATATCATCTTTTAATCCATGGAACATTTTAATTATGTACATCCTGAACTCCTTCTCTGTTGTTTCCTCTGCTGTGTTGGCCATAAATTCTAATAATGTGGTATTTTGATTTGTTTGGGTCACTTTTATCCCTTGTCTTTTCATGTTGCTTCTGTGTCTTCCCTTCTAGCACTGTGGATCTGAGGCATTATCTTTTACTATCCTAAATGCTTATAGTACACCTGTAGGTTTCCAATATCTCTCTTTTGAGGGGAAGGACAATGTTAATAGATCCCAATATAAACAATATACAAGCTTAAATCAAATAGTTGTTATTAAGATGTTTACAGTTTGGTCATAATGTACAGAAATGATGAATTCAATTATTAAATGCAATATAATTAGGAGGGTTGTGAAAGGGTTTACAGTTTCTGATATTGGAAAAAGAACTGAAGGTGAGATGTATGATGGTATGCTGAGGTGGTAGGAGATGAGGATATAGTTTTTATATCTTAAGAAGCATGAAAGAGGAATCTAAAGAAGATTAGTAGTAGGAGAATAGAGAGGAAGTAATTTTGGATAGACAAGTAAGTGGGAAGACAGTAGAGGACATGAAACAAACACACATATATATTAAGAAAAATAAAAGTTGTTAAAATAGTAAAAATTGGGCAAAGGGAAAAAAGGATATACACACAACTGTAATATATTATTCAGATGTCCCAGTCCTTAAAATTCTAATTCATGCAAAGTACTTAGTTTCAAGTGTCTGGGATGTGAGGGCAGAGAGGGAGAAGAAAAAAATCTTGAAGGAAGATAAAAGGATGGTTTTGGTTGGAGAGCGGTATTATTTTTGCTTCCTTCTTAAACAATAGGTGGGGTCATCTGTTGTTAGCTAGTATCTTTACCCTCAGGATAGTGAAGGTAACCAGGGTGGGAGGATCGGTTCTGGGTGGAGGGCACCTGGAAGTTCAGTGTTGCACCCACCAGTCCCTGAAGGAAGACAGCACATCAAGGATTTCTCTTTAGGCCCTCTTTTATGATGTGAGTGGCTGGTCTTATCCCCTTTTCTTTCCCGAAGTCTTCCCAGTTTCTGGTCTCTAAGCTACATCACACTCACCCTCTCCCTTACTAATTCCTAATAAGGGATCTTTCTCTCCCAGGGTCTTTTGTGTGGCATTTTGGGCACATTGTGCACCTGTTGCTAAAAGCTATTTTGTGTTGGACAGTCACTGTGCCAGGTTAGCAGCTGCTGGGGAGAGTAGGGAACTAGAAACTTGGTACCTGGCCAGCCACAGTTCCAAACTGGGAGTTTCATGTACTAATGATGATGATGAAGGTGACCCAAGATGGAGGTGGCTTCTTTCAGTGATAGGGTGTTGGGTTGGGTGGGGAGATCCGGGCAATGACATTGGACATGGACAATGTGTTCAGAAATGAGCACTGTGGTGTGCACTGTGTGGTTTTGCCTGTCTTCAGAGCCTATGTAAAGTTCTCAGGTGCAGGCAGGCAACTGTGCATATGGGACTATCTCCGTTGCTGCAGAGTCCCAAGACAGAGACAACCAGTAGATCCCCACGTTTGTAGATGGGAGTCCACATGAGAATGGCAGCCAGAGTTCCTGAGTGTGAGTAACTGCTGTGTATCCTGCCTGGAAGTGGCATCTGGGATTTCTGCTTGGGTGGGTGGCTGATAGTTCTGCACGGGTGCTGATGTCGATGGTTCTGCTTGGGTACCTGGTAGTCTGTGTGGGCAAGTAGTTGGGAGACCCATTCTGACACTGAGGCCTGGAGCCCTGGGCAGTTATGGTGGCTGTGATTCCTGTGAGGGAGCAGGAATTTCGCTCACAGAGAAAGAGTATTCTCACTACTTGAGTCCCAGGTCATGGAGCAACACAGAATTCTGGCTCCCTCTGGCCCGCCATCTTGAATCACCCTAAAATTGTATTTTATATAAAATATCTATTTTATGCATATATTTGTGTAAAGTAATATAAGTATATATTATATAAAATGGATAATTAACACATGATACTGCAAGATAGTTACTACATAAATACTACATAATCAAATGGGGTTTATCCCAAGAAAGCAAGGCTAGTCTAACAAATTAAAATATATTGTATAGAAAATATTATATTCATATGTACATGAGTATATAGCCATATATGTTATATAAATGTAATACAACATGAATAATTGCTACATGATTATCTTAATACATTTTAGAAAATGTATTATTAATAAAATATGTTTTAATTAATTTCTGAAAATAAGATATCTAACAATGCAAAATCACATGGGAAAATTAAATATAGAAAAATTATATTTTTATTTAATATTCTGTATATATGTATAAAAGGAAGATTATGTGACTAAGGAATTATTCTATTTGGCAATATTTGAACAAAAGTGTAATGAGTGTGTGACACATGCATTTAATCCCAGCAACTCAGGAAGCTGAGATAGGAGGATTGCAAGTTCAAGTTCAAACCCAGCAACTTAGGGAGACTGTTTCAAAAAAAAATAGGAATAATATTTTATAAACAAGTATAACTTGAGCACATTTTAGAATATTAATACTGGATAAATATTGATTGTCTAAAAATAGGTCTTGGTCAGCTTGTTCAGCTTTAGAACCTAAGGAAATCTTTCTCAAGACTTAGAAGTCTTGAGACTTGGAATGTTGAAATAATAAAAGGTTGCACCCTGTCTTCTAGTTTTTGAGGGTCAATAAAAGCCTAACTTCAGTGGGTTTTACAAGTTGGAAAACTACATATTGTCACTAATATATGAGAAGTTTCTTTTGCCTATAGATACAGCCAATTATCTTTTACTCAGTGGTCAACCCAGTTACTTGGTGAATCTAACATCAACTATGTCTGACAAATGGTGCTGTCACGTTTTCTATCTTATGGACTGACTACCGTTCATCTTGATAACATGTGTGAGCTCTCATCTGTCTTATGGGTTTTGTCTGCTTAGATGTATGAAAGGGCATGATTGTTTTCTTTCTCTGCAAAATCTTAGCAGATTGTGATATGATCAGGTCCTGGTTTAATGCTTATTCCATAATAAAATTGCTTTCATTCTGTACACACTTTGTGTAGAGATTTTATGAGTTGTGAACATATTTGGGTATTAATTATAATTCCTCTAAATTTCATATAGGATTTATTTAGTGAGTACCTATCTCCCAAGTATCAATGTCTAATTAAGTATCTTTTTGTTTCAAATAGACAAGTGGCATATGTTGTAAAGTATCATAATATATAAAAAAAAGGAACACAGGTTTATCTTATCACTATAAATGAATAGTGCCAAACCAGATATCTTTTCCCTCAGGCTTGAGTATTCAAATAGATATTTCCAATATACATCCCACCAATGCCTCATATCCTAACATGCCCAAATGTAAATGTGGAATCTTATCTGTCCAAACTGCTTCTAGTTTCATTCAATGCATTCGCCCTGACCCAGTTGTCCAAGAAGGAAGTATCATGCTTGATCAGTTTTTTTTTTTTTCTCATCCTGCCAGTCATTCAGGAATGTGAATGGTCCCTCTTGAATAACTGTCAAATCCATCAACTCTTCTCCATTACTACTGTCATCATATTATTCCAAATCTTCATCATATCACAGTGGGTTATTGTAACAGTTACCGAAATGGCATTCCTAAATTAATTCTTACTCTTATTTAATTCATTCTCCAGTTTCAGCCCAAGTAATTTTTCTTTCTTTTTTTTCCAAAATGAAAATCTGTAATTGTCAGTCCCCTACTTAAAATATTTCCTAATATTTATTGCTTTCTATCTAAAAAAATGAAAAAAAATTCTTGCTCTCCTCGTATTTGCTGGCTTAAGATAAGCTGTTTCTTCTCAACTCATAAATTTTGCTATTTGGCTGCCTTGAGCTACTGCTTTACAATTCTCACTCATCATGTACCCTCTCTGCTTTTTCAAGACTTATGGTAATCATTATTTAATTTTTAGGAAGACATTTACCTTCTGTATGGTTAGTATCCACCCCATGTGCTCTCAGTGTCCTCCACCTCAGCTCTATTGGTAGTAATTCCATTGTATTTTAGGTTCCTTACACCTCTAGGCTTGATCCACAATTTTCTAAATTTCATAAGTAAAAATATTTTCTGTTCAGTGCATTTATTATCTTTACATATATTGGGCAGAGAGCTCTCTCAACAACAAAAATAAATGATATACCAAGTCCACACTCTTTTTGATACTTAAATAAAAGTTGCATCTTATCATAGAGAGAAATGAATCAAAATATTTTTGATAGGCGTAAGTGCTTAGAACGTACTAGAACAGTTATATTGGTTTTAAGGGAAAGGGTATATACCTTAGATGGAAAACCTCCATGATGATATTTGTTCACTGTATCCCATGATTCCTAGTACATAGTTTATAGGCAATACCTCTTTGCTAAATATTTAAATTCATGAATAATTTAAAGATTTTTTCCCCACTCAAGTCATTCATTATGTAGATTGATGGATACTCAATTAATATAAATGATCATATACGAAATTACAAAAATAGCATTTCAATCCATACTAAATAATATAAAGAAGTTCCAAAATATGTTGGCATGACAATAAATGACACACATTGCTCTCATTCACCTCCTTCAATGGTTCTAATTACCTAATTTTGGTAGATGCATTAAAGAGTCCTGGAGAGATAAGGACATTTAACTAAGACATAATACCTAGTCAGGGTGGATTTGGGTTTGGAACCAATTTTATTTCTCCTTAAAGTCTGTGCTCTTTTCAATAAACATTCTGAATCATGATTAAATCATGAAAATTAGAGCAAAAAGTTCTAATGTGAAAAATAACATATATTGCAATATACTACTAAAAATAAACCAAAATACTGGTGAATTTAAACCTTTGAAGCAGTGATTTAGTAACTATTCCCAGTTCAATTTAGCAGAAAAACATTAATGTAAATACTTATAAAATAGGATTTAATTTCTAATGCTATTTACAAACTATAAAGTCCTGATTATCTTTTTATTTCTCTCTGTCAAGTGGAGTAAAATAACTACTATTCTAGCCAAATATTTTTGAGGCTAAAATGTGAAATATAAAATATCAATTTTAAGACTTTTTAAATTAATTGACAATTGAATTTGATGACATAAAAGTCATTGTGACTAAAAATTTGACCTATTGTCCTTCTGATAGTGGAATTATCTATTCTGGATTCAGCCCAATATTTTACTTTGTGATTTGACAGGAAATTACTGGTGTTGTAGAATAGTAACAAAGAATAAAGTGTGAACAGATAATGCATAAGACCAGTTGTGAAAATATACATGAGAAGCCTAATTGTGATTCTAAACATAATTTGTGGCAACTCTGTCAACTAGATTACGGTTTTCTTCAGTACAAACTAAATGTGTATAAAACTAATCCTCTATCTTACCATTGTTGAAATTTTCTTTAATTATTTTTGAAAACTCTAATAATTAAAGTAGTTTAATGTTAACTATTCCTAGGTAAATATGGCTCTATAGCCATTTTTGTTTGTTCACGTTTTATGTTGATATAGAATTTTTATTTTTATTAATATGAAATGTGTTCTTTTGTAAGGTAAATACTGCATATTGACTAATCAACTTTTATTCCTTTCTCTCCATCTTAGAAGCAACATAACGCTGCTACTTTTATTTCCCTGGTAGCTTGTAGTTTATTTTCTGGATGCAAACTGAATAAATAAAAGCTCCATAAATTAGGAACATGTGTGTAAGGTTTGGAAGACAAAAGCAGAGAAAAACCATTTCCTGTGTATTTTTGCCATTATCACAGCAGACAACATTGAAGATTAGTGAATATCTCCAGCAGCCACTCTTCAAGACTCTTCATCCAGCTCCCAATATGTTAGGAGACAGTTGTGGCATCACCAACAGTGGCTTCCTGATTCTGTGTTTGATTCCTTGAATGCCATCCTCAGGGGTGTGTGCTTGGAGCCATGACTCTTATTTCTAGTGGTAATGAGAGAGCTGTGTGGTATTCCTTATTGGTAACCAAGAACACTCTACCTTAGGGCTTATGACTATGGAAGTGTCTCTTTAAAACAATCATGTACAATAGGTTTTGTTTCTTATACTTAGCTTGTTAATATCAGAAGCAGATGTAGAAAACACATGCTCAACATACCATAAGAAAGATGGGAGAAACAGTACTCAAGAAGCTGTGGCCTCATTGAAAAGAGTGACTACTTCATTTGGGTATGCTGGTGGAGACAAGAAATGTGAAAACTGAGCAATGAGTTGGTTACTTTTGATAACACTGCTAAAAGAAAGTTGATTTCAAGTACCAGCATGTCCATTCTCAACTCAAGGCAGACTTTAATATCTCATATCAGAAGTCTTTGAGCCTTTATTGATGAATGTTCATACCTTTTTGGAAACTTTTTAACATTTACCTGAGATAATTGCTTTGATGTACACTGATGATCCTCCCTCCTGCATCATTCAGGATCAATAAACCAATTCTGATCACAATTTGTCTCAGTAGATAATAATATCAAGATCAATACATTGGCATCAAATATTACATTAGTGTAAATATATATTGTCCTAGTGACAAAATCTAGAGTGACTTTTTGGGGGAAAGTATTCTAAAAGTGCCAGAAAATGAAAGATTTATTATACTAGGGTAATTTAATCAATATGGCTACATGTACTTGAAATTCTGAGTGCAATGTGCTATGCAGAGAAGCCGGATGTGGTTCCAACAGTTGGTTCAGTTGTTTTGATTAAAACCGAGTCTTAGACTCAGAGGTGGCCCACATTAAATTAATATGCTATACTAAACATTTCTTGGCATCATTTATTATTGGTCATAGGCTCTGGATTCTTTTAGAGAATCCATAATGCCATGGTGTTCTACCAGAGTATGAGCTTAAAGGCAGATGACAGAGATGGGTCATGAGTTATTTTCACAGTGAATTCAGTGGTGAGGAAGAATCAAGGAATAGTTTTACTACCTGGCCCTTCAGACAAAAAGAAAACCATAAATGCAATACAATATTTCCTGGGAAAAGAGCTGAGATTGAGGGTGGGTATTCCTATCACAAATCCATTTGATATGTCTGTTCGGCCTGTGCAGATGAAACATGGCAGGAGTGGGACACAAAACACATAAAATCTGAGGATGCCTCCAATTGCTGTTCCAGATGTACTCTCTTTATAGGACCAATTAAGCATCACCCCTGGCACCTTTTATGCAGCTTATCAAACTGCCAAAAGATTTTGCTTTCTCCAATAAGTAGAAAACACCAGCAGCAGTTGGATTTCAACTTGTAATGACAGCACTAAACCTCTATTGTCTCTTTTTCCTTTAGAGTTTTCTGTCATAATTTAATTAGCAGTCTTCCAGCCTAACTCGCTGTCTCAAGAGACATAGTTCTGGTCCACCACAGTGATATCTAAATTCTGACAGGACAGGGAGAATTGGACATAGTTACTACCATCTCACATTTAGCCAGAAACATGATTTTTTTGGAGGAAACAAAAGCTGTAAAGTGTCAAATATCAGGAATTTTCCATTTCAGCCATGAGTGTTGGGTTTTTCAGACCTGGATTGTTGTACCAGGATTTCCTCTTTAGAAAGGCAATGCTCATTCCCATTTATTTTGTATTACTGAAAAAGGGACACAGGCTCACATAGCATTTTCGTACCTCAAGGTTAATATATGACAAACTGAAGTGTTCTTTAAAGATAGAAGATTTTGAATTGGGGTCCAGACCTCACATTGACTCTAAGAGCTAACAGCAGTAGTGAGTATACCTCTGCCACATATGACTTGGCATTGTCAATCATGCTTAAATTCCTGCAGCACGTTAAGGTGTGCATATAGTGTTTTGCAAATGAGACTTATAATATGGGCACATAGGGTTTGGAGAAGATCCTTCTGGGTTCTGGGGGACACTCAACATTACTGGACTACAAGAGAGTATTGTAGTCAAATGCAAACTGACCTCATCAGTGGGCTGAGTGGGCATTATCTAATCCACCAAGCCACAAGTGCTTGTTTACCACTTTTGCACCATGAAATGCGTACACTACATAGGAGAAGGGCCCCTAGTCTTTCCTGAAAGAAAAAGTTAAGATACCTAATCTAGTGTGTCATGCTTCCAGATCACCAAATATTGCTACATTTTCCTTCACCCTCAACTGACCACCTTGCCTCATGGTAATTTTTCTTAGTTAACTTTTCTAAGGAAGTTGAGGATAATCTGCTTTACAGATAGTTCTGCATGATAAACTGACAGCAGCTGAAGACGGAAAATCATGACTTTAAAATCTTACACATGAAAATAAAGAACTAAATTTCCAGTGAAAGAGAAGCGATGGTCTGATCAGCATAGATTTTTCTGTTGTCCCTCTCATTATTTTCCACAAGACATTGGGCTTTGATGATGTAGAAGTCCTAGTTTTAAGGTTCTATGGCCTAAGTTTTGTTTTTATTTTGCCCCCAAATTTATACATTGAATATCTCACATCCAATATGATAGTATTTGGAGATAGGGCCTTTGGCAAGTAACTAGATTCAGTGAAGTCATGAGGGTGGGTTCTTAACATTTCCAGAATTAGATATCAAACTCAAAGTTACATTTAAAAAATAAAATGAAACAGATAAAAATCTTGTGAAAATACTTCAACTGTCAGATCCAAATACCCTGAATTTTGGATAAATAATATAAAATTATATAAAATTACCTTGTCTTTGTAATTTCAAATACCTGATAATCTCTCTTCACTGGGATACAGTCAACAAATATGATGTAGTCTGAATGATGTCTAAATAATAAGCCTATCTAAATATTAAAATCCATAAACTAAACAATTCATTTTATTCAAGGAAGAATCCAAAGCTCTTCACCAAACTGTCTTCATTCCTAATGTACATGCCACAAAGATCCACAGTCAACACTTTTCTGAACCAGTTTCCACCCAGAGCTCATAATGCTAAGAACCAGCTTCCCATATTTTATGATAGCTGTTAAAAGAATAGAGCCGAGCATTTGCTGGAACACATGAAATGATAAACCCAATAATAGGAACTTGCAAGAAGAAAACAACCTGGGTTAATTTACTTTGTGAAAAACAAGGCTATGCATCTCTGAGAGAATTTACTTTATGAAAACTGGACAGATGATTAAATTGTTCATTTAAAATTATTTGTGGAGTAATTTTTAAAATATTTAATTAATTAATATTTAATTAATTTTATTTTTTAAATACAGTGGAAGCATTACAATTCTTATTACACATATAGAGCACAATTTTTCATATCTCTGTATGTAAAGTATGTTCACACCAATTCATGTCTTCATACATGTACATTAGATAATGATGTTGTGGAGTAATTTTTTTTTCTATGTTGGGTACTATCAGATGTGAAAGTAAAAAATACAAACGTCTTTACTATTTTGCATCTTATATTTGAGTGATTAATGTTCATCCAATATTCATCATAAGATTTTGAGCGTCATGATGATCAAAAAGATCTAAAGTATTATAGGTGTCATGATACTAGGTTAAGCCACATGGAATTGTCTTTGTTAGGTATAAAGTGGGCAAGTATGGGGAGTTTCACACTGTCTGACCTATTGATAACTGTAAATTCTAGTAGGAGGCAGAGATGTAAAAGTATACTTGTGATGAATCATAAAAAAATGTTATTTCTTAAAACAGAAACAAAGTAGGTCATATGTTAATAATTAAATCTCAAAAACCAATCATAGGATTTTATAGCTCACATTATTTATTACTTAAAAAATGTACTGTGTACTGTGTATATTATCTGTATGTACTTTTCTATGTATTTGAAATATGGCTATGTTACAAACCAACAGTAACTTTTTAAGTAAAAGGTGAACAAAGATATAAAATCAGAGTAGAAATATCAATTTTATAATATATTGATGAAATTAAAGTAATGACATAAAATTTCCAATTGGTTGTCTTGGAAGATTTTAAATGCACCTAAAAAAATTAAATTCTCAAAGATATTATTCCTCTTTTTAAAGAAGAATAAAAGAGTGGGTTATTATCCTATAAATTAAGAATACTGTTAAATGTGACATGAAGTTGAATTAGGGTATAAATTAGAAAAATGAAATATCAAACCATAGTTCTTAACCATTTCAAATGTAACTGAATGTCTTAAATGACAAAAAATTAAATAAAATAAAATAGAGACAAACATCAAATGTTTAAAATATGTGAAGGAACTAGAGGTTTCATCCTTTGCTCAGTTGGTAAAAGCAACTGAAAAACTATTAGTATGTGCTAAATATTGTGTCTAAGTAGCTGCATACTTAGAGGTATATTTGACATTAAAATACTCACTATCAAAGCAGTATTTGTAATAGATGCAACTCTAAAATAGCCTAAGTAAACACTGATGAGTAAAGTAGACAAATACCTTGCTACATATTGTTTGGTTTCATGTTTTTGTTCTGGCAATTCCCTCTTCTATTCTTTAAGTATTTAGAATACTTGACTCTATAATCCATTATTTTTTCTTTTTTCACATATTTCAGATGATGTCAAAACATTTGAGGCCAATCTTTTAGTATGCTTCTATTTAAACTTTGTAAAATATTGTGAAGTATGCCAAACTTTTAGATGTATGTTAAATGCTCTCATATAGATTCATAAAAATGATTTACCCAATTTCTCGATAAAACACCATAAATAAATATTAATAGGTTTACTGAAAGTAAAGTGATTATTTTGGAGTGTATAAAGTATGGATTCCAGCCAAATGAAAATAAGAAGAGAAAGGAGAGAAAAGCAACAGATCTGTGGCTGCACAGAGTCAATTAGTTGGTGTTTGTTAGTCAATTTCTTATTTTTTCAGCTGTGTAAACTACATAATTTGTAATTTCTTTTATTTAAGAATCTGTAGTTAATAAAGTAATAGGTAGAGATATTTTTGGAAGTATGAAAAATGGCCTGAGATACCAAGAACCAAATATATCACAAAATCATTAATACAAAATATTTGTTGAGTTTGATAGAAATAATTTTATCTTTCAATTAAATAACTGGTCAAAACTGCTTAGAAATTTCAAGCCAATGCACAGCAGTTTAAAATTCAAATTCTAGAAGTCATATAATCAAAATAGGACAAAAATAGCAGTGAGTGACAAGTGGGACTTGATGGCATTGACTTTCATAAACTATGGGAAAAGAAAAATTAGAGATTAATTAGAGTGCTGCCACATTTTAATTATATATTATAAAAATGGGAGGCAGACAAGAGGGAATAAATAAAGCTTAAAATATATTCAGATAATAGAAAACACAACCACTGAGCACATACAATTTTAATGTATAAAATAAAGTAGAATTAATGACACATATTGTAATTTATCCCTAGTAATAAAATGGCTTGGAGGAAATCCACTTATTAAGTAAACACTTATGTTGTGCTTACCAGGTGTTAGGCTCTGTTGTCTAACAAATATAAACACTAATCCTCATAAGAACTGCAGAAGGCGGATGCTATAATCACACCCATTCCACATGGGAGGAAGCCTAAATACACAGCTTTAGTAATCTGTCAACATCACAGCAGAGCCCTAGTAGAGACCCAAGGTGTAGGTCCAGATTTCTGGCTCTAGACTCTTGCTCTCTACTGTTTTATTATACTGTCTATCTAACTGAAAGACATTAAGAATAATTTTCTGAACGATTACTGGAAAGATGAAAGCCATACAAGTTTTCTCTGTATAATGAAAATATTAGAAAGGGTCACTAATTTGTTGGGTTATTTCACACCTATTACTGAGTGACAAGGTTATATGCCAAATGTTCAGGGACCAGTAGATAGTGCAAAAAAAGTACCTGGTTTTGATTATGGTGCATGATCACTGAGTTGGAACAAATGATTGTAGATAATGGGAAAATGACAATTGTTGTAACCACAGAAGAGAATAGATTATTACAAAATGAACCCCGCTAATTTTAAAAAATAAATCCTAGAAAAAATATAGTTAAAAATCTGTATGAGTGAATGCATTTCTTCACAGCACTTTATTGGCATAAAAATACATTTGTATAGACTAAAAAGAAAAGTATATGGCAAAGATAAAAGAGAAACACTCTTTAATGTTTAATTTTCAAAGCCAAATTACCAAAAAAATAGAAGATGACATCAAAATATTAGAAACGTAACCAACTGATGGACATGAGAATGGACTTGGAAACAACTTTTTATAGGAACATGAAAAGGGCTTTGGAGTTTGTGTAGTACACTGAATTGTTTTAGCACTTATTAGGCTGCAATGGCTCCAGTTGTGAAAAAGAATACAAAAATGATTTGGAGGAGAAAACAGGAAGTGGCAGAGTCCTCCTGTGTTGAGACAAAGCTCCTACAAACATTCAGACTGATAAAATCTATAGAGCTGGAAAATTAAGGGACAACTTTAACTAAGTTCTTCTTCAAATTGTGGCTTAATCAATCTTAAAATGTGGCTTATCAACATCCTCACCTTTTCCATTCCTCAGCTGCTTCCTATGTAAATTTTACCCTCTTGCTTTTCATTATTTTTATTTTTTTCTTATAAACTTGAGAGAGGGATCATGAATATAAAGTCTCCTTTGGATTTTGTGAAAAATGAGTTAAACTCAACTTCTATGAAACTAGGGGTCTAGAACTTTTGTATCCTTTTTTTTTATAGTTGGGGCCACTGAGGTATAATAAATGCCAAAATAATTAAAGTCACTATGTTAATGTCAAACCTTCTTTAATGCTCCTTTAAATCTTAGGCCCCTTACTTACTGCCACGTCCATCCCGGTGGTATAATCTTTTTGTGCTGGAGGTGCGAATATATATATATACCCAGTACCTATCATCACTCTGTAAATTTTTTTAAATTTTTGATTATCTTAAAGCTCTAGATGATTTTGTTGTATAATAAATATTTTATCTTATTTAGTCACAAGACATTTATCAACTAAGATAAAATTCATCATACGATTTTATAGAATTGTACAATTCATACATGGTTTATTTCAAAAATTCAACAATATCAACAATTATGAATATAACAACATAAGAATGATTATGTGTGATGCATAATGACTTTCTTTAGTTTTTATCAGATTAACTATTTATGAAACTTCTGCCTAAAATGATTTAGTTAGTCTGTAAATCTACATTTCACAGGAGGTAGCATGTTTTGTATAGCTCCTACATTTTTAAACTGGAAGAGAGTTAACCAAACAGCTACAGTGACCACATGACATCCTAGGACCAGAGACCCAGTTGCAGGATCTTTATGAAAATGTGAACTGTCTCTCTGGATTTGAGCTCAGTGTCAACCTGTGCCTATTTTAGTTTGGCATCAAGGTCTTTCTCAAGGCTTGTTTATTTAAATTGACAAGCTAATCTCCCCAAGGACTACAAGAGTCTTATTATGCGTAACTACATGTGCTTTTCCCATCCTGTGCTCATTCACATCAATACAGGATAATTCCAAAAGCAGTTTTATTCCTGAGAGAACAGAAAACAACAAAGACTATTTATTCTGATAAAAAAAGAATCAGTTTCATCTTAATATACCTAGTGACAGTGTGAATCCAGGGAAGGAGACGTTTCCAGTCTGAAATGTTTTCACTACTAATGCAATTATATTTGATAAATAATTCAAACAAACCAGGTTTTATCCCTTTAGATATTAGAGCTATTACTGTGTAATAGATATTAAACTCTTCTCCCTGCATAGCTATACTGTATGTCCGGACTAGAGTACATAAAATTATGGGGAAATTCTGAAGATAAGCCAATGGCAGAACTTGCTACAGTTGAAGAACATAGAAAATAAATAAAATAAATTTTGGTCTTTCAGTAAAACTTACAGCAAAAACACAAATAAATCTGACCATTGCAGATGGAAGGAAGAAACTTTTTTGCTGAACATATTTGAATCAGACTGCATACATATGAAAGTGTATAGGTTTTAGAAGTAGCAATAAGATTATTTTCATCATAGTAACTGAAAAGACGTGTTCCTAATAAACATATTTAAGAACACTTTGCTTAAATGTTAAGACATTTAAAGTAGGAATTGAGGATACATTAACATTTTTTAAGTCTAATAGAGAAATTTGGGTCTTGTAATTCCATTTTTCTCTCCTTTATTACTGAGGCTCATCATCATTTGAATTTCTATTTCCAATTATTTGCCATATCATTTTACATATATCTTATTTCTACTTTATCCCTTGGATTTATAGCCTCTACTTTTCACTCAACTCCTGTCATTTTTATTAAAACCACTTCCTTAGGATAAGAGATTCCAATTTTCCTAATACATTTTACATATAAAGAAGGTAAACATTAATATTTATGGTTCATGATTCCTTAGGATGTGCATGCTTATGAACTGTATTTTCAGCTAAGATGGAAATTTAAATCTGTAGGAAGCTGTGATTTGAGAAAGTGGTTCTCAGATTCTAGAACTCCACTAATGTGATTTAGTTGATTCATTATAAAACATTTAAATTAGTTTAGTTTGAAAAATATGCATTTCTTTATATGTGTTAAAAATAAAATAACCATTATTTAAAAAACAAAAACACTGGGCTGGGATTGTGGCTCAGTGGTAGAGCACTCGCCTAGCATGTGCTGGGTTTGATCCTCAGCACCACATAAAAATAAATAAATAAAATAAATAAAGGTAAAAAAAAAAAAGAAAAGATGGTGTTATTAAAAAAACACTGTTTTTAGGACAATTGATCAAAATGTTTAGTCATTTCATAAGAGAGTAAAACATAACTATGTAAATATGTGCAGACAGAATTGCCCCAATTGTACTGACATGAATGAAAGTTTAAAGAATATATTTATAAAACTTTTGGTGCTATTAGAACCTATTTCGCAGAGTTACTTTGTAGTTGTATCTATGCCTGGGCCAAAGAACATCTTAGGTTGTGAAAAACTGTCATTGTATTCATATAAGTTGTATTCATTTTTTTAAGTTTAGAACATGTCTAAGAACATGCCTTTTTATTGAACCACTGCAGAGGGGATGTAACAAACTAGACTTCTTTCTTTTTATTTATTTATTCATACATGATGGTAGAGTGCATTTTTATATAATGGTACAGGCATGGAATATGTTATTCTAGTTAAGACTCCATTCTTAATGGATATCCATGATGGCAGGATTCACTATGTTGTATTCATATAAGTACATAGTAAAATTATTTCAGATTTATTCCACTGAATTTCATTTCCTATCTCCCTTTCCTTCTTTTTCTTCACTTTGGTTTAGTCTACCAAATATCTCTTCTTCCCCTCTCCCACTTACTGTGAGTTAGCTTCCACCCATCAGAGCAAACTTTGACCTTTGGTTTTTTGGGATTGGCTTATTACACTCAGCATGGTAGTCTACAGATTTATCCATTTTTACTGGAAAAAGTCATAAAATCATTGTTCTTTATGGTTGAATAATACTCCATTGTGTCTATAGGCTATAATTTCTTTATCCGTTCATCTGTCAAAGAGCATCTGGGTTGGTTCCATAGCTTTGCTGTTGTGGATTGAACTGTTATAAATGTTGATATGGCTGTGTCACTGTAGTATGCTGGTTTTATGTCCTTTGGTATTTACCAAGGCAGGGGAAAAGGAGTTAAATGGTGGTTCCATACCTAGTTTTTTGAGAAATCTCCATACTACTTTTCAGAGTGGTTGCATTGATTTGCAGTCCCACCAATAATGTATGAGTGTACATTATTCTTCACTTTCTTGCCAAAATTTAATGTTACTTGTATTACCGATAACTGCCATTTTGACGGAAGTGAGATGGAATTTTATTGTAGTTTCAACTTGCATTTCTCTAATTGCTAGAGATGTTGAACATCTTTTCATATAATTGTTTACCATTTGTATTTCTTCTTTTTGAGAAGTGTCTGTTCATTCCTTTGCCCATTTGTTGATTGGGTTATTTGTGTTTTTTTATTTTTTTGGTTATTTGTCTTTTTAATAAAGAATCACTTTGTAGATTATATTCTTTCTTTTATCATTCTATGATTTAAATATATATTAGACAGAAAATACAAATATTTCTTACTATAAATTTCTAGCTATTATTTACCTAAATCATTTATCATTATTTTCTTTTTTTTAAATTTTTTATTGTTGGCTGTTCAAAATATTACATAGTTCTTGATATATCATATTTCACACTTTGATTCAAGTGGGTTATGAGCTCCCATTTTTACCCCACATACAGATTGCAGAATTACATCAGTTACACATCCATTGATTTACATATTGCCATACTAGTGTCTGTTGTGTTCTGCTGCCTTTCCTATCCTCTACTTTCCCCCCTCCCCTCCCCTCCCCTCTTCTCTCTCTGCCCCCTCTACTGACATTCATTTGTCCCCCTTGTATTATTTTTCCCTTTCCCCTCACTTCCTCTTGTATGTACTTTTGTATAACTCTGAGGGTCTCCTTCCATTTCCATGCAATTTCTCTTCTCTCTCCCTTTCCCACCCACCTCTCATCCCTGTTTAATGTTAATCTTCTTCTCATGCTCTTCGACCCTACTCTGTTCTTAGTTACTCTCCTTATATCAAAGAAGATATTTGGCATTTGTTTTTTAGGGATTGGCTAGCTTCACTTAGCATAATCTGCTCTAATGCCATCCATTTCCCTGTAAATTCTATGATTTTGTCATTTTTTAATGCAGAGTAATACTCCATTGTGTATAAATGCCACATTTTTTTTATCCATTCATCTATTGAAGGGCATCTAGGTTGGTTCCACAGTCTTACTATTGTGAATTGTGCTTTGCAGTTTTGAAACTATGTTCATGGATTTAAAGATATCTTACTATTTGTGATATACAGGTTGGGCCTGGAGCACATGATGCTAAGTTACAGAAAAACCAATATGTCATGATTCCCTTTTTTTGCTGTATTGAAAAGAATCAAACTCAAAGAAGCAGGTAGTGGATTGGTTCCCAGAAATTAAGGGAAAGGGAAAATGTCAATACAACATGCTGTTTAATTTTGTTCATCAAAATTCAATAATAGATAAAAATTAAAGTATGTATTAGAATTTGAACAGAAATGGGGCATGGAGTGGTGTGAACTTGACTGGGGAGAATTCTTTGGGGAATTCTGTTAATGTGTAATTTCACGGCCTTGTCTTCATTTTATTGTGCACAAACTTTGATAACTCACAAATAATGTTTACTATTGTTTTGTGCAGCTTTGTATATGCATATTATTTATCAATGAAAAAGTTCATCAGTATTTTTACAGAGAAAGGATTATATATAAGCATTTATAAGATAAAAATATATATATCAGATAATGTATATATGTATCAAAAATTTAGTGAGTTATAACACTAAAATTGTTGACATAACATTACATATATAGCATCAGTACTCTTTTTAAAAACTGAGAGAAAAAGAAAAGACATGTTGGTATTTGTGAATTCTAAACAAATATGTAAGAATTGTAGACTAGTTCCTCTTCTGTATTGTGTTGTACCATAACTAACTAAATCTTCTAATTGACTCATTTCACCTAGTAGAGATTTGTGTTTGTTAGCAATATTGATATGAAACAACACTGCATGTAGATGCAAGAATTCACACAAACTTACCCCCAAATCCCAACAAATATATAAAAATATGTAAAAATATTTTTAGTAGTAATATAGCTCTACTTTTAAGGATAGTGTTAATTATTATAGAAATAAATTGATTGAACTCCTAAAAACTTGTATGTTAATTCCTAATAAATATTCTGATCAATTAAATAAAATATTATTTTTTCTTATAAAAATGTTTTCTTTTACTTGGTATTAGTTTTTCAGAATTTATATTGAAAAAAAATTCTATTTTTAAAAAATGTTTTATAATAGATTTAGTTCAAGGGCCAAAATATCACAATGTGTTTCTGACAAGCATGGTCCATGGATATTCATTTTGAACTGAGAGTTCCACTTTAACTTTAGAAATGAATATTCATCTAATCTAATATACACTTTTCTGTTTGTCCAACAATCTAATTTTGTTTACAGCACAATTCACAATAGCTAAACTATGGAACCAACCTAAATGCCCTTCAGTAGATGAATGGATTAAAAATGTGGAATATATATACAAGGAATATTACTCAGAAATAAAGCAGAATAAAATCATGGCATTTGCAGGTAAACGGATGCAGTTGGAGAAGATAATGCTAAGTGAAGTTAGTCAATCCTAAAAAAACAAATGGAAAATGTTTTCTCTTGTATAAAGTGACTGACTCATAGTGGGATAGGGAGAGGGAGCATGGGAAGAATAGACAAACTCTAGATAGGTCAGAGGGGTTGGAGGGGAAGGAAGGGGGTAGGGGGTTAGCAATGATACTGAAATGTGATGGACATCATTATCCAAAGTACATGTATGAAGACATGAATTGGTGTGAACATGCTTTATATACAGAGATATGAAAAATTGTGTTCTATATGTGTGGTAAGAATTGTGATGCATTCCGCTGTCATGTATTTAAAACATAAAGCATTTAAAAAATTCTATTTTGATCTTAACATTTACCTTAATACATGTTTTATATTTTCATTTATCACATATTTATGAAGACTTAAAATGATCTATCTTAAGTTATTGTGGTCATTTTTGTCCCTTCTTTACTAATATCACATTGAGTTTGTCGTTGTCAACTAGATTTCTAAATATAGTGCTTCTTCATTCAGGGAATTTCCCCCCCCCAAAAAAAACCTCAATCATCAACTGGCTCTTGTCACTTATGTCTAAATTGGAGATGAGTAGCTGACATATATAAACATCATGTTTTTCTTTCACATAAATGTGCAGTTGAAATCAGCCAATGAAAAATTATTACATATTAAATATACTTTTATAAAAATTGCATATACAAGATAAAAAAAAATCCAAACTTCACAGAAAGTTGAAAAAGAAAGTAAAAAAAAGAAATGCCATATCCACAAAGTATTCATTAATAATTGTGTATTATTTAATTTAATGCCTCAAGACCTCAAGGATAATGGCCACAAAACATCTGAATCCTAATTTGTGGAACCTTGGAGTATTTTAAGTTATCTGAAAAATAAGAATTAAGTTTCATATTCAACTAAAATTGATAATCAGCAGACCTCAAGATAGTGAGATTACCCTCAATTACCTTGGTATCTTGATATAATCACAAGGATTCTCAAAAGTAGAAGGAGATAAGAGAGAAGGAACCAGAGGGATGCTAACATGAGAAAGAATTAATTGACTCTTGTTGACTTTGAACATGGAGAAGGAAGGTCATAAACTGAAATCTACAGGAGGACTCTAAAATATGGAGAAGATAAGAACAATAGTTATACTCCTTGATGTGGAGAGCAGTGAATCAAATCATGGCCTCTGAATCTCTTGCAGCTACGTTTGTGCTGGGAGCTGCCTGTGCAAAGATGCAGGTCAAGTTGCCCTAGTTGCTATGGTGATGCTGGCCTGGGAACCTGAGAATGCTTCATCTCAAAGTGTAGAGCTGTAGGCCTTGAGTTCAATACCAGCTCTTAGGAGCAGAAAATTCTGAGCAAAATAAGATGACCCTAATGTCTTGCCAGTCCTGCCTCCTTTAGATTGCCCACTTTGCTGAAACTTTCCCACAAACCTATATAGTAAATGTGCTGAGCTAGCTCTGGGGTCACTCAGTACTCACCAGGGCTCAGCTAAACAATTGGCCCCAGCTTTTTCTCTATGTATGTGTCAGTTTGTCTTTTCTTTATCCCCTTATCACCCTTCTGTTTCCTGAATTAACAGCCCAGGTATGAAGCTTCAGCACCTCTAAAGTCCAGAGAGAATGCTCTTTATTTCAGCCCATTGAGACTCATTTTGTATTTCTCACTTCCAGAACAAAGCAGCGATAAGTTTGTGTTGGTTCAAATCAATTTTTATTTTGGCAACTTATTATAGAGCCTTATACACTGATGTGGACTCACTGTATATTAATATAAAGGATATTTCACATGTAAAGATTAGAAATTTGGAAGACAATTCATATGATACAGAAATGACTGAGCTTGTACAACCTGAGCAACTGCATGTGACAGTGGCCATGGTCCTGTACTTCACAACCTTTTCTTACAAAGATATCCATATATCAGTACATAAAAAAAAAACAACCTTCATTCCTCACTCCAGTTATACAGGTTTTTGAATGGAATGTACCATAATTTAATCATATGCTGACCATAAAATAAGATCATACAAATAGAAAGCCTATCATCTATATGCTTAACTTATGAAACCAAAATTTAAAATATACCAAAGAATATTTAAGTAGTTTAGAAATCAAAAATTAGTATCAGAAATCAAAAATAATAGTTATTCTTTATGCAATATATTGGCTAACTTTTTCTGTAGGCTAAACTCTGTGTCAAAGAATATAGCTTTAATGTCATAGATATGGTCAAATGACATTGTGAAAGATACTGTAAAAAAAACATTTTATTTTTCTAAAAAAATGTAGTGCCCCAAATTACCCATGAAATGTAGATGTTTTTGTTTTTATTTTATACTACTAGAACTAAAGTTCACGTATGTTGAGTATTTTTAATAAGTCCTAACAGTTTTAACAATGTTAATAGAACAATATTAATACCTTTAATGAGGTCACACTTTTGCATCTAAAGTTTTCAATTTTGATTTTTTTACTGTCTTTTATTTTGTATTTGTTCTTCTTAGTTATACATGACAGTAGAATCCATTTTGATAAAATTTTATAAGCATGGGATATATCTTATTTTAATTAGAACTTCATTCTTTTGGTTTGGCACTATGGTTGGATTCACTTAGGTATTTTCATAATGTATACATAGGAAGATTATGTTAGATTTATTCTACAGTCTTTCCTATTCCTATCCTCCCTCCCTTCATTTTTTCTCCCTTTGTCTAATCTACTAAACTTCTTTTCCCCCCTGCTTTACCTTCCACATATCAGTGAAAACATTTGACCTTTGGTGTTTTGGAAGTGGCTTATTTCACTTTATGTGATAGTCTCCAGATCCATCAACTTAGTGGCAAATGTCATAAAGTCATTCTTTGTGGCTTAGTAATATTTCATTTTATATTTATATATATCCATCCCATGATTTTGTTATCCATTCATCTATTGATGGGCATCTAGTTTGGTTCCATAGATAACATAGTGTGAATTATGCTGCTATAAATATTGATGTGGCTGCACCACTGTAGTATGCTGATTTTAAATCCTTTGGATATATGCCAAATAGTGGAATAACTGGGTCAAATGGTGGTTCCAATCCTAGGTTTTTTAGGAATCTCTATACTGCTTTCCATAGTGGTTGCACCACCAACAGTGTATAAGCATGCTCACATACATTGTTCCTTGCCAATGTTTGTTGTAACTTTTGTTTTTGGAAGTTGCCATTCTTACTGGCATGAGATGAAATCTCAGTGTAGTTTTAATTTGAATTTTTCTAATTGCTAGATATGTTGAACATTTATTCACATATTTGTTGATCATTCTATTTATTCTTTTGAATAGTGTCTATTCAGTTCCTTTGCCCATTTATTGAGTAAGGTATTAAGCTTTTTGTGTTCTTGGTATAACCTGGAAATTAATGCCCTATCTGAGGTACAGGTGGAAAAGAATTTATCTCATTCTGTGGGTTCTTCTTTAAGCTTTTAATTGTTTATTTTGTTGTAAAAAAGCTTTTCAGTTTGATGTCATCCCATTTATTGATTTTGATTTCATTCCTTGTGCTCTAGGAGTCTTGTTCAGGAAGTCAATTCCTGGGCCAGTATGTTGAAGTGTTAGACCTATATTTTCTTCTAGTAGCTGCAAAGTTCCTGGTCTAATTCCTTGGCCTTTTATCTGCTTAGAGTTGATATTTGTGTAGAATGAGGGATAGGGGTTAACTCATTCTGTCTCTTTTGGATTTTCATTTTTTCCAGCACCATTTGTTGAAGGAGCTATCTTTTCTCCAGTGTGTATTTTATGGTGACTTTGACAAGTATGAGGCAACTGTATTTATGTGGATTTGTCTATGTGTCTTCTGTTCCTTTGTTTATTTTTGCCTATTGTGGTGTCAATATCATGCTATTTTTGTTACTACAGCTCTGTAATATAAGTTCTGGTATTGTGATGCCTCCTGCTTTGTATTGCTTGGTTAAATATTGCTTTAGCTATTCTGGGCCTGTTATTTTTCCAAATTGATTTTATTACTGCTTTTTCTATTTCTATGAATTAATTTCCAGGATATACAAATTATGAAGAGGAATTTTCATGGGAATTACAATGAATCTGTATAGTACTTTTTTTTAGTGTGGCCATTTTGTCAATATTCATTCTATCTAAGAACAAGTGAGTTCTTTCCATCTTCTAAGGTCTTCCTTTTCTTGAATGTTCTGTAGTTTTCATTGTAGAGTTCTATAAAAGTAAAAAAAAAAAGTAAATAATTTAACTAATAACCAGTAGTTAGATTAAATTATTAGGTAGTTAGATAATTGTAGATATATTATAAAGTATGATGAAGACTAAATATTATTAAAATTTCTATACTTCTCAAAATTATCTGCAGTTCAATGATATTCTCATTCACAGTTCATTGGACATTTCCTATAGATCCAAAAATCAAAAAACAAAACTGGAGTTCATATGGAATCACAAAAGACTCCAAATTGTTAAAACAATTTTGAGAAAGGAGAACAAAGCTGAAGGTACCACATTTCTTGATTTCAAAACATATTACAGAGATTCAGTAATTAAAACAGTATGGTACTTACTTGCATAATGACACATGATAAATTAATGGAAGATAACAGAATCAAGAACCCAGAAATAAACCCACATCTGTAAAGTCAAATGATCTTCACCTAAAATACCAAAAGGATAGACTCTTTAACAAATAGTGAGGATAAAACTGTTCATCTACATGCGAAGGAATGAGATTAGACTCCTATGTTCTAACACACACACATGCACACACACACAGACACACACATACAAAAAATAAATAACTAATTAAAAACAAAGAAGATCAAACCCTTAAACCTAGAATGAGAAACAGTGAAACCTCTAGAAGAAAACACAGGGAAAAAGCTAATCTTTGTCAGTAATTTATTTGGTTAACACTACATCTGCAGACAACAAAAGCAATGGTGGAAAAGTAAACTACATTAGACTAAAAAGATTCTGCATCATCAAGGAAGCAATCAACAAAGTGAAAAGGCAACTTATAAAAATGTTTGCAAACCATCACAGGTGAAGGGTTGTTCTACAAAATATATAAGACTCCTACAACTCTATAGCAAGTAGTAATAATGATATAAGATATGCAAATGATCTGCAAAACCATCTCTCCACAAAAGACACACAAATGACCACCAACTATATGAAAAGGTACTTAAAGTCACTAATCATCAGTGAACTGCAAATGAAAATCACAATCCTTTTCTTCCTAATGCCTATTTTTATACCTGTTAATATTTAAGTAACAAATAGGGTGTCAAGTTTACCTGAAAACAACTAAGACTCTGGGTGACTTTATCTTCTTTTGAAATAATTTATTTTACTTTTTTTTTGATGGTTTTTGTGGAAGCAAAACTGAGTCAAAGCAAAACTTAATTCCTTCTTTTAAAAAAAGAGATTTTGCAATCTCTTTTTTTATTAGTTGTTCAAAACATTACATAGCTCTTGACATATCATATTTCATACATTTGATTCAAGTGGGTTATGAACTCCCATTTTTCCCCTGTATACAGGTTGCAGAATCACATTGGTTACACATCCCTGTTTTTACATACTGCCATGCTATTGTCTGTTGTATTCTGCTGTCTTTCCTATCTTCTACTGTCCCCCCTCTCCTCCCCTCCCCTCCCATCTTCTCTCTCTACCCCATCTATGAAACTTAATTCCTTTTGAAAGCTGTTTCCTTCTCTTTCTTCTTTACTTCATGGGGCACTTTGTGTGTAGCCTTGGCTAATTATCAGAACCCTCATCCTTGGTGTCTGCTGAACTTCAGTTTTACCACTGATGCTTTTGTAAGCCTGCTTGCCTCAACTTCTACACCAACTCTCTTGCTTTAGAACTCATTATTACTTCAAACCAGCTCCAACTATTAGGTTTAGCTTCCTGCTTCATTTATTCTGCTCATTTTGGAAAGCTCACTGCCTTGATAGTTCTCCAGTGCTTTCAGACAGATGTTTCATTGTTTTTCTTTCTTTTTTTTTTTCTCCAGGTTTTTTAGTTTTTTTTTTCACTGGAAGAATTTGATATAAGCAAGATAAGCAATCATTATCTAAAGTGGAACCAATGATTATTTTTGGTTTAATAAAAGCAGCAATGGATGTATTGCAGGGGTTTCAGAAAATGAGAGTAAGAAAAAATAGCAAATTAAGTCACATAAAGACATGACTTAAACTACACAAACTTAATCACCATGGAAACATACCAGCTTTGTCACCATGCAGTCAAATGCCATGTTTACTCTATCCTTTTTTTTTCATTGAATAATTCACACCATCAAGTTACCAAGTGATGTTAAAAGAGCAAATAATGAGTAAAATGAAAGAGTAAAAATTAGAAAAAACTCCAGCATCACTCTTTACTGTGAAGAATTCTGATCTGATAATCTCTCTGTGTGTGTGTGTGTGTGTGTGTGTGTGTGTGTGTGTGTGTTTGAATAATAGGTATTGAACTCGGGGGCACTTGACCACTGAGCCACATCTCCAGCCCTGTTTTGTATTTTATTCAGAGACTGGGTCTCACTACATTGCTTAGAGCCTCACTTTTGCTGAGGCTGGTTTTGAACTTGCAACCCTTCTGCCTCAGCCTCCTGAGCAACTGGGATTATAGGCATGTGCCACTGTGCCTGACCTCTGACCTGAATATCTTAATTGGTCCAACCTATATTTGAGATGTCAGCCCTTTTCCAGAATCCTGCAAAAGAAAACAAAATGCTGTGACACTTCACATGTAAAGTAAACTGTGTAACATGGCCCAAAAGAGACTATATATAGTCTTCAGCCTCTAATTAATTTATCATGTCTGTTTTACTTTACAACATGCCTATACCATCTCTACATACTACTTCCTGATACCTCATATTTACATGGCTTCTTCCTTTACTTACACTTTTGTAGAAGTTCTTTGTTCCTTCCCGCTCTCCTATGGTCATCCTCCTAACTCAGCTCAAACATTATTTTTCAAAGAAATCCCCAGA
>NW_025999900.1:17001413-17034721 GCF_001458135.2 Marmota marmota marmota
TATATATATATATATATATATATATATATATATATATATATATATAAATGCTGATGAGAGAACCCAGTGTACTGCACGTGGTAGATGAGCACTCTACTGCTGAGCCCCAGTCCCAGCTGAGATCATCATACATACAGCTCTACTTAGACCATGTCTACTACTGCTGTCTCATGTTATTTCTTTTTATCAATTGCAACTTTTCCTATCAGGCCATTCTTCCCATAAATGAACATAAGATGTCCTTTTATTCAGGATTTTGTTCAAGCACTTAACACAGTTCCTTGAACATAATAGATGCTGAATTAAAATTTATTGAGACTAAAAGGAAAAACAAAAATAGAGCCAGCATGATTTTACAGCAGATGTGCTTGTGTTTTGAAGAGGCATTTGGTGTACATGTGTTAGCTTCAGGTGACATTATTAGACTGGAAGTATACACAATGTACATTTTTTTTTCATCTGCCATTTCTCTGATCAAAGAAGAGATTGAAGTTTGTTGAATTTCCTTTCCTTTTTCAGTTCACTAAATTGGATTGCCATATAGTAGCCTACAGATTTTATTATCTTTTATTGTTGGTTATGTCATTTTTAAAAATTTTTGACTTGTTATATATGACAACAGAATACATTACAATTCATAATGTATATATAGAGCACAATTTTTCATATCTCTGGTTGTACACAAAGTAAAGTCACATCCTTCATGCATTCTTACATGTACTTAGGGTAATGATGACCATCGCATTCCACCATCTTTCCTACCCCTATACCCCCTCCCTTCTCTTCCCTTCCCTTTTCCCCTTTGACCTATATAGAATTCATTTAATCCCTCCCGCCACCAGCATATTATGGATCAGCATTCTTAAATCAGAGAAATCAATCGACATTTGGTTTTTGGCTATTGACTAATTTGATTTAGCATTATATCCTCAAGCTTCATCCATTTACCTGCAAATGTCATGATTTTATTCTCTTTTAATGCTGAATAATATTTTATTGTGTATATAACCTCATTTTCTGTATCCATTCATCTACTGAAGGGCATCTAGGTTGGTTCCACAGTTTATTTATTGCGAATGTGCTGCTAGAAACATGTTGATTATGTTCTTATTGAATTATTTGAGTCATTTACCTCATCTGAAAAATAATCTTTGGTAGTTTGACAATACATTTTAACCAATAAAAAGGAGGAATTCATATAATTCTTTACCATCTTCTACCCATCTTACCATTACAAACCATGAATCTGGGGCTTGTTTTTCCCCTCTCTGTGAAATTTAAAATCATCCATATTACTTATTTAGACAGTTTATGATGATGAGATAATATATTCTCTGGTCACTTCCTCAATTATTCTTTATTAATATGTGTATTCCTCTGAAATATTAAAAGCTGTAATGTATTTAAAACTTCCAACTCCCCAATCTTGAAGTTGGTGAAGGTTGTGCATCTTCTTTTTTTTTTTTTGACTATCATGTTTGTTTTTACTTTCCATTCACTAAGCTGCTTGCAACTCCTTTAATATGGAGGTGAGGAAGAGGAAAAGTTAAAAAGAGATAGAAAACGTATTTCTTGGCTGACACAGTATAAAATGTATTTGATTCTTTCATTTTTTGCAGATGTCTAAACACAACTCTTTTGTCATATTCAATGAGTTTTTCATAGACTTTCTCCTTATTGTGGAAATCTCTGAACTAGAGACTTCTGACTCCTTTGATGATTGCTTTGTAATTCCAGTTTCACCCATGGTTCTCTAAAGGTTATTGTCATTACTCTTAATATTCCTAATATTCCTAATCCTAATATCCCTCCAGTAATCTCTTGCTTAACTATCTTAAATTAACTTTTGGCCCATTCCTGGCTTGCGAGAATATCTTTTACCCATCTGGTATGAAACTCCATGGTTTTTAGTTGTTGTTGTTATAGCACATTTCAACTAGATATCCCCCTTCGTTCTTTTTCCTCTCAAGTGGTAGTTCATTGTATTTTCTCAGACTCTAAGAGGAAATTCTCAAATTCTCCAGTGATTTCTCTCTAAGCTCTAGGAACTGAAGAATCATCTCTGTTCCTATTCTGTGCTGATTTGACATGACAGTATCTTTAGAAAAAGCCTCAGTTTTTATATTACCCACAGTGAACTAATCCTCATACAAACTAGTTTGGATCTTTTTGGCATAGAAAATCTAGACTCTCACTTTGAAATATGGCAGCAATTTACCCCTGCTCCTATAAATGGAAAAGTCTCTACATTTCTCTGTTTAAACAGCTACATGTATATTGGGCCTGCTTTTCACCAATATGCCTTTTGTCTTTTAAATTTTATGTACATAGTGACATTGATTTTAATATTGTTGTATTTAATCAATCATTATGTTTTTATCTTTTTAATATAGTTTAATGAATCAGTTATGCTAAATAAAATGAAAACTTAAAAACACTGTTTTCACACTTAGTCTTTTAATTCAAGGTATATTTAATTTTTTATGGAAAAATAAGTATCCCACTCTGTTATTTTTCAACAAGGAAATCTAGTTATTTTGTATTTTGATTTAGTTTATTTATTTTTTATTAGTTGTTCAAACCATTACAAAGTTCTTGACATATCACTTGACATATCATATTTCATACATTTGATTCAAGCAGATTATGAACTCCCATTTTTACCCTATATACATATTGCAGATTCTCATCGGTTACACATCCACTTTTTTACCTACTGCCATACTAGTGTATGTTGTATTCTGCTGCCTTTCCTATCCTCTACTATCTCCTCTCCCCTCCCCTTCCCTCCCCTCCCAGCCCCTCCCTTTCCATCTTCTCTCCCTACCCCATCTACTGTAATTCATTTCTCTCTCTTGTTTTTTTTTTTTATTTAGTTTAGATAGTAGTGCTTTATACCACCACATGTCATTTCTACAGCATAAGGAATATTCATATCCACATACATTAGCTTCTGGGTTCTTTATTCTCATTTTAAATCTATTTTTTTTCTTATAAATAAACAGGACATATTTGTTGTCTGTGCTTCACCATAAATGTTGTGGCAATTGTTTTTCTTGTTCTCTGAAAAACACTGCCTTAGCCATTCTTAGATTTTTATGCTTTATGAGTTTTGAATTCTTTCTTAAATTACTATGAAAATTTGGTGCTTTGACTATAATTATTAATATTCCTTTTATTTAGAAAATGTGTACGTGGAGAATTACCCTCTTGATATTAATTTCTATATTGACTAACATGGTACAGGTAAGAGTATGCCCTATTCAAAATGCTTGGGACCAGAAGCATTGTAAATTTTATTCCTTTTATTTAGAAAATGTGTACGTGGAGAATTACCCTCTTGATATTAATTTCTATATTAACTAACATGGTACAGGTAAGAGTATGCCCTATTCAAAATGCTTGGGACCAGAAGCATTGTAAATTTGACAAATTTTTAGGTTTTAGAATATTTATATATGCATAATGAGATATCTCAGAGAAGACCCAAATTTAAAAACAGAATTCATTTTTCTTTCCTATACATCTAGTAAACATAATCTGAAAATAATTTTATACTATATTTTAAAATAATTTTCAAATGATGGGAAGTTTGTGTACACTGAATCATCAGAGAGAGAAGATACTCAGCCACACATAGGGCAATCTGTGGTTGTTTGGCAACACTATCATTCTTGAGTGTGACTTTATATGCAACCTATAAGCAATCATTTTCTTACAGTTATTCATAGAAAACAGTTAACAGTAAAAATATGACATAGGATTAATACAATGAAAACATAATTGCACAGTGTACTGAGCTGCCCAGTAGCATCACCAAAATACCTGTGCCAGTTCTTAAATACAGCAACAGGAATGATATCTTTGCACCATAGAGAGGAAAATGGGGAACCAAACATCACAGGGAGGAGGCTGTTATTGGTCCTTACACTCTGCACATGTGCTATGTCAATATCCTGGAAACTAGCTTGTGAACTAGAATATGGGCACCTCAGGAAAAGACAAGATTAAGGGATTTGGGAGAATCTTTTTTTCCCATGGGTACATTGAATAAATTCATTTTTTTAACCTGCTTTTTGGCTATGACTTGTCACAGAGGCCAGATGTAGAATTTTTCACTTGTGGCCTCATCTCAGTGCTCGCAAGTTTTGGATTTAAGGAGGGTTTGTGTATTGTTCCAAAAATGTATGTATTTTTTATGAAATGCATTTTTTCAAAATTATTTTATAATTTTTTTTTAAATTTATCCCTAAATGCTTTAGAATGTTCTTGTAATATTGTTTAATGATAAGAAGTAATCGTAAATTTATTAATCATATCTTATTTCCTCCTATTAATTAGTAGGCGAGGAAGAAGGTGATCTGCTATGTGGTAATGATAGACTTACATCTGGAAAACAAGCTAATGATCTTTGCTGATGGGGGCATGCTTCTATATGGCATGCTTTTACAAGAATGTTTATGTTTATCTCGGTTATCTATGGGAAAAAAAAATGGTCCGTAGTTTTATTGACATGGCTCCTTACAATATGTCACATAAACTATGTAACTCTAAGTATAGCCTGCTTTGCACTATCACTATAACTTCTTCAGTGTTTATGAAGTGCTTGTGTACATTCATATGTTTACATAGGGACCCTGAGGTAGTTTGAAAGGATCTGATGAGTTTGTTCATAGTCTCAGATCTCTCCCTATTTTACCTTTCCCTCTTGATTATTTAAATCCTTCAGATAATTAAACTGGATACTGGATAAGATCATCACTCAAATAAATATATTTTGAATGTACTTATGAGTGTTATTTTGACAAATTGCTCATTTGTGATGTATCTAGCAATACAGATCTGATATATTAAAATATTTTATATTTGTTAAATATTTTGAAATATGCTAATTTCATGTAAACTTTTTATTTATCAACTTTATTTGTTGATACACTTAACTTTCAAATACTGAAAATTTATAAGTATACTAATATGGCTCCAGAGTCATTTTTACATGTAATTCTAAGTTCCTTTGGTTTATATGAATTGCATTGATATTAATAGCAGAAAAAATAGTTAAAGAAAAGTTGTGATGATGTACAATCTCACATGTTTTTCCAAAATAACTTGAGTGGCTTGTGGAATAATTTTAAGATAAATTAATGGTTGCAGAATAATTTTAAGATACATTACAATTTTGTCATATATTGTAAATCAGATTGTTATTTCTAGTTTTCTTAAATTTTTAATCATTACTGTATACAATAATTTTATGTTTTCCGAAATCTACTGAGCTCATGTGATTTTACAATTTTAATTTATGCATCATGATTTACAATTGAATTGTATATGTGATTGAAATTTATGTTTAATATTAGGTATTCTTTAAAATCTGGATGTAGATTCTGAAGCATCATGAAATATATTTTTAATATATATGTTTGATTTTTCTTTAAGAATTTTTTTTTTAATTTGATGCTAGGGCTTGAAAAGGGGCTTTATACATTCTAGGCAACTGCTCTCCCAGTAAGCTACATTTAGGCTCAAGAATTTTTATCTACATGTTTAAAAAGTAAAACTGACTTACTTTTTCTTTTCACTTTAGTTCTTTTCCTAACTTTTACACATATTCATGAAAACATCATAATATATTGTATACTTTTTTAAATTTGTTACAATTTTGTATAAAATAGGAATTAGTACTCAATAAAAACCTGTAAAATCATCTGGTATATCAATTTTATGAGGAATATTTTTGACTATCAATTCATAATCTACTTCTTTCAATATTCCTTATATAATTCTGGTTATCACCATTTTTCTGAATTGTTTCAGTTTCATGTTAGTTTTCAAATTAAGTAATTTAAGATCATGCATATTAATTTCTTTGGAATACTTTTTATGATCCACTTATCCATGTCACTTTATTTTTAGTAGCATTGGTTTGTTTTTTTTTCTTTTTTTATTCATTAATTTTTTTTTATAATTTCAAAAAACTAGATATGGTTTTGCTTATCATATCTTTTTCAGTTTAACTTCTATTTATTATTTTATGTTTTTAAGTTGTTTTTAGTTTCTTAAACTGCTTTCATTTATTATGCTAAATATTTTATACTTTAGTTGAAATTTATTTTTTAACTCTATTTTACCTGTATTTTAATATTTTCTTGAATGTTTTAAACTTCCTTCTGTCATAATTCCCTTACTTAATGATGGGATTTTTAGATTGAGAGCTAGAGCTAAGTATGTCATAATTTCTTATCTTTCTAATCAATAAATTATTTGCAACACCTTATAATACTTTTGTACTTGTATGTAGTCTTTAACTTGAAAAAATTTATATTTAATTAAGAATACATATTTAGAATTTATGACGATGCACTACAAATATTTACTGATATGTCACCACTGCTTGAAAGTAAGGCATACGTATGTTTGTTGAATGCATATTTCCATTCCCATCTGTGTGTATTCTACGTATTCACCAAAGCTCTAACCTATTAGCATCATATAGTTTTAATACCCTTTCTTAATGTTTACTTTGTAGGTACTTTATATATACTTTTTTCTTTAGCTTATAAAAGTTAATTTTAGTTTGTAAATTTCTGCATTTTATTGTTTCAATGACTTTTTTGAGGCTCTTTAATCACATTTGTTTTTATATGGAATTTTGTTATATCATCTAGTTTTAAAGTCTTTTACTCTTAAAAGAATGTTCTACTTTTTCATCAGAACAGCATATTTATGTACAGTATACACATTTTATTCTGTTCATTTTGGTTTATATCTGAAGAGTCATAATATAAATCTTTATTAAATTCTGTATATTTCCTATTATGCAATTCAGTCAGTTATTAATGTGAGAGAAAAGGCCTTGGTATCATAAGAAATTTATTCTATTTATAATGTTTTTTTTTCTTTTTTCAATATTTGAAGATACATACATAACTTACGTTACACATGAGTATTTTCACATCCCTATTTACTCATCTTTTGTTGGTGAACATTCTTTAACTACTCTATCTTCATGTCACCATCTTTTTAATATGGTTTCATACACTAGGGACTTTGGTAAGCTAAAATTGTCATATGGATTACATGGAATCAAAGAGAGAGAGAGGCTAATGCACTGTATGTAGGCTGCTATTTTACAGGTTAGAAAAGTATTGGACATATGAAATTTTCCTGCAACATTTTATTGCATGTCAGTGTGTCCTGTTGTTAAGAGGCTATTTAGGTGGAGTGGGCCAGACCACATGTTGCTATGGGTTTTCTCCAGTTTCATGGGCATTTTCATATTTATTAAATACAAATGTTGTATGAAGGATGCCATTCATATTCAAATGGCATCAAGAAGCAGCTTCTGTGGCAGCAGGATATGTATGATTTTTTCACAATGGTGCCAGAAGAGGTTCTAGAAGTGGGAATAAAATGTCAATTTGGGAAGAAATTTCTGGAGACCTAAACTAGAATCCATTCCTTCAACGTATTCAACCTATTTATGTGCTCTGATATTCCATGTTAGATAAACTTCAGTTTGTTAAAATACCCAAAGTATTTTAGTGTTTTCTGCCTTTCATATTGTCATAATTGACTCAGTCTTGAGTACTAGAAGTAGTTCCAGGATACATCAGTGTTGGAAATGTGAGTTAAATTGATTAATCTCTTAGATTTGAAGGTAGGTATATGAAGTAGACAAAGAAAAATGGGTCTCTAGTTATCCACTCCATACAGTGACAATGTAGTCATTTCATGAATGCTTGTATCCTCTTGGGATACGGAACCTCTCAAAGTGAGTGAACCTGTGTCAGTGGTTGCTCTGATATTGGGCAAGGAATAAGAAAACCATGGGAGGTTACTAAAAATTGTCTAATAAGTGACTATTCCTGAGAGTATAATAACTTTTTAAGAAATCTGCTATTTGATGGAAAGGACAAAATAGATATCAAAAGGTAGAAAAAAACCTTTTGTTTAATTTAGATAGTAATATCAAAGAAGAGGAACTCTTTGATGTATTTGTTTTAACTTAAGCAAAGACATGAAAGGGAGGAAAACGATTAATATTTGAGGTATGAGAAGAGAATATTTATGCATGAGAATACCTTCAGATTAAGAGATAGATCATCCTGCTTCACAGAATGTAATAAAAGATTGAAATGGGATTAAATCACATTATATCGTTTGCTGTTAATTTTCAATAAATATTTGTTTAGTATTTTTCTAGAGAAATTTACCTTAAAGACGTTTAACTTGCAGGGGTATATTTCTGAAAATTATTGGAAAGAATGTATAAATAAATCATTGTAACATCTTAGACAGTTTTGTTAAATGATCAACTCTTTTACAAATATTGACTGAAAGTAGAAGGGAAGATATCTCACCAATGATTCATTGCTTCAAATGCAGGATTTGTCCCATAAGAACAATTCAGAAGATTAAGCCAAGATTGTGATGCCAAACTTATAACAATATAGGCTATTCCTTCAATGGTAGTCAATGAAAAGGTACAGGATATATGGAGTATAGAACAAAGTTAGACACACCTCAGTGCCAAAGATAAGATACTTAATACTTTAAATCACAGGGAAACAATTGAGTAAACTGAGATAATAACGAGACATTAACAAATGAATTAACATTAACAGTTTCAAATGAAGTTTACATTATATGTGATCAATATGAATTGAATTTCCAAAAGGCAAAGACATGATTGTTCATATTGTAAAGAAGAACCATTAAAAATGATTTTCATGTTTTATTTTAAGTTAAAATTTGAGATATCCAAGAGCAAAAGAAAATACATAATTAAGAAAAATACAGCAAAGATTTGAAATTTCCAGTAGAAATTATAGAGAATAAAAGTCATAGAAAAGTAGCTCATGTAGATGCTATTAAAAAGGTAGCAAAAAACAAGTTTTATTCATTTTATTGAGGGTTATATAATCTCAACTACACCTGAGATACCAGGAATGAATAACATTCCAGAAAGTAGAAAATGTTTTCAGACAAGCAAATCTTCAAAGAATAGGTAACTTCAAAGATGTGATCATCAATAAAAAGATCACCAAATGAAGAACATAAATCTTACCCACAGATCATATTCTAACAGAGGAATTTAAACTTTGTCAGAACTAAAATAACAAAGCCTCCAACAATTTATCTACCAATAACCAAGACTCAGTGTAAAGAAATAGAAATAAAAGTACCTTTAGATTTTAACAAATTGGCTTATATTTGTAGTAAATGACATACAATGAGGAATGATATTGGCCAAATCATATTGCTACTTTGTGTGTGTTCAGATATGTAACAACCAATGCCACCATTATGTACAACAGTACTGCACAAATTTAAAAAAAGGCAGAAAAATGATATTGGAGAATTTAGTGTGAAATGAGAAATAAATATAACATAGTAATAGAAAGTCATTAGAAAACAAAAACACTGCTTTAATAATCTCAAAGAAAACACAAATAATATTTATTTTCATATCAAAGTAAACATTGTGGTAAAAATATGAACAACAATGCTTAATCCATTTCAGCATAAGATTATGTGGATTTATAGAATTTTATTTTCCTATATAATCATAGGCATTTAATACATGTAGAATACATTATTGTTATATATAATATTAGGGTCATATGATAGAGAAAATATATGCATGGGACACGTTTTTATATTTAAAACTTCATCCTCAATATTCTACATTTTCTAACAAATTATATAAACTATACAAAAATCCATACTCAAATGAAAATTGGAAATATTGTTATTAAAATTAGTTGAATTGAAGAATTTTTTATATGGAAAAGAATTAAAGTTAAGATGTTCACATATTCATCAGTTTTCTAAATGCCTAACAAAGGTTTCCATTTAGATACAATTTGTAAATAACTGACTTCATAAAATATATGGAAAATATATCAAATAATACTTTGAACTTAATTGTATGCACACTTAAAATAAAGCATATGGGTAATAACATTTCACATATTTAATTTTAATTTTGTTTTTTAAATAATTTGTTTTAGGTTTAGTTTAACACAATAACTTTATTTTATTTTTATGTGGTGCTGTGGATGAAACCCAGTGCCCCGCATGTCCTAGGCAAGTGATCTACTGCTGAGCCACGACTCCAGGCCCTATTTGACACATTTTAAATAAAATAAAATTCAAACATATTTGTAAATATTCAGTAACCCTACTAATAATGTAACATATAGTCAAAATTTGTGTATGACAACAGGCATTATTCCAGAATAAAAAATTTATAAAAAGTGTTATAAGCACTTTGTGGGTATTTTACCTTAAAATGATAGTGAAGATTACTTGTTATATATTTAAGTATTTTTTATTAATATTTATTGAATGTTCTTTATTGCAGGATATATTCAAAGTTATGAGGAGTACGTAAACTGATTTTAGGAAACAATGTAACAAAAAATAAAAGTCTTCAAATGATTCATTTTTGTCCAAAATAAGAAAGAGAAGGACTGTCTTATTCTGCCATCAATTAAATAATATTATGTATCTATATCTGTAGATGTAGATATATAGATATAGATATGTATAGCTATAAATAATGATACCAAAGCCAATAATATGTTGTTGTTCTAAGACTTAATTAGAAGCAATATAATTTATTCCAATGTCTGTATTATACATAAAAGTAAAACAGCTCTGAAAAATAAACTATCTAAAAAATGCATACAAATTACCTTCAAGAAAAATAATTTGAAAATTTGAATTTAATCATAAATCAGTTTTCAATTTCTGATGTCAAAACACTCTTATAGGCAATATTTGTTGACATGTTCATATAAAATAAAATATCAGTGATAATAAATATCACTTATATTATCATTGTGTCTATTCTAATAAATTGCTTTCCAACAGTTGACTTATAGAAAGAGTTATATAATGCTACTTTTTTAGTCTTATAATATTATGTTCCTGATAACGTATCATAGCTCTCTGTGACTCTTTCTATTCTAATTTTGAATAAAATAAATACTAAAAAGATATAAAATAGAAAAATTTACTTCTCTAGATTCCAAGAATGAGACTACACTAGTTAGATTTATCTTCAGCTGTAAGTTACTGGTATACAGGATGAAGAAATAAGATAGCAAGTAAAAAGATATTTCACACTCATAAAACTCTGAGCAAGCATGGCAGCTAAGCTTTCTCCCAAACACACAATCACACTGACTCTGGCTTTCTCCTTCATCTGAAGGTGTGTCCCTTGTTTTGATATAAGACAGTGCTCTATTTCATATCACTCAAATATGTAAATAATTACATTAAAGACAGCTGTTCTAAAGGACCCAATGAAAAAGTAAAGATTGCCTAGATAATTAAGAAGGCGAAATTGCATTCAGTATATTGATAAGAAACCTAATTTACATATAAAAGAAGAGACACATTAAAACTTACAGGATATAAAATGATATGCCATGTTATCACTTTCTGAAAAAAGCTGAATTAGCTGAGTTAATATCAGATTAAAAAAAAAGATCTCAAAACAAAGGATATTGACAGAGAAAGGGCTATTTAATAATCACAAAGGTGTCAATTCATCAGGAAATCATAAAAGATCTAAATGTTTATGCACCTAATACTAAAGTTTCGAAATATGTGAAGCAAAAGCTAATAGGATTGTAAAAAATAGACAAATTCACAATTGTAACTGAGGATTTAGATAATTCTCTCCCAATAATTGATGGAACAGGTAGGAATTCCGTAAGAATACTGAAGACAGGGTGAACACTATTAACAAGATTAATGTAGTTATATTTTTAAAATACTTCATCTAACAACAGCATGATATACATTCTTTTCAGGTATGAATGCATATTTATCAACATAGACTCTATGCTGGGTAATAATAAAAGTCTCATTGAGGTTAAAATACAAATGCACTAAAAGGATAATATTAAATATTAAAAATAGCATATCAAAATTAAAAACATAGATGATATGGACAAATGATTTTAAAGACATAACTTGCCAAAGATCACTTGTAAATAAAGTGACTATATATATATATATATATATATATATATATATATTCATTAAAGTAATTAACTGTGTAGTTGAAAAATTCTACTCACAAAGCAATTTTTTAGGTTCAGATAAATTCATCAGAGCTCTAACCATCCTGCAGAAATGTTTCTCATAAAATCAAAAAGGCATGGATTTTATTAGCCAATGTATTCACCAATGTTCTGAAACAGGACTCAGGCAAGTTAATTTGTTGCAATAGAATAATCAAGGTTATCAATAAAAATGTTTATGTTTCATAAGAAGCACATTAAAATTACCTGAAAATAAGTGATGATAAGTTAAAATGTGGAACATAAACCTCCATGCAATCAACAAAATAACACCTCAAAAAACTGAAGGTAAGAACTCAGCATAGGAATTAAAAAATATAATAAAAAGTGCTCACTTGATCCAGAAAAGGAGAACTGAAAGAACAAAAGAGAAAAGAACAAACGGGACAAAGAGAAAACAAATAGATGACGACGTATTTCAAACAAAATTTATAAATATTCACATTGAGTATAGTCTAAGCATCACACTAAAAATGACCTCAAGAAAACTGCAAACCACTGTATTTATTAAAATACATGCAAAGATTCTTAACACAATTTTGTCACTAATATGTAAATAGATTAAATGTAACTATCAAGTAGCATTTATTCTATGAATGTAAGGTTGATTTAACATCTCCACATTAGTACATATAACTCAACAGAGCAATAGATAAAAAAAGTAAAAACTTAGGGTCATCCCAAGAGACACAGTAAAAACACTGTAAATTTCTGTCATCCATTTCTACTAAATGTCTTGCTTACCTATGAATAATAGGAGAATTCCTTAAAATGATGAAGGACATTTTTAAAATACTTAAGGTTAACATTATACTTAATGGTGGAAGAATGAATTCTTAGCTCACATTGGTAAAATAATGTAACATTTCCATTCTCATCACAGTTTTCAACTCTATACAGGGGATTTCAGAAAGTTTTATAAGGCAATAAAGGAAATAAGCATTCTTCTGAATTAGAAAGCATGAAAAAAGTGTGTCTCTATTCACAAACAAGATTTTCAGCTTATAAAATTTTGTAGGTACAACAAAGTGGCCATTAGAAATAAACACCTAAACTTTAGCAATATTAAAGAATATTTACATATATAATTGATTATGCTCTATATACTGAGAGCTATAAAATGAACATGGAATATTTTCCAGGGTTAGAGCACATGCTAGAAAATAAAACAAGTCTCAGTAAATTTACACTGAAATCATAAAAAGTCTTTTATCTGACCAGAATGTAATATAATAGGAAATCATTAACTGAATAAATTTCAGAAATTTGTAAACACATGGAATAACACATTTATATTTTGGCTCACACAGCAAATCTTAGCATATATGAAGAAATGGATAACATACTTGCATCTTATCTAATTATAATGGAATAAATTAGAAATCAATGACAAGATATAAAACAGAAACCACTATAACACTTGGAGAATAAATATAAATATAGCATCTTCAACAAATGATTCTGAGAAAACTTGAAATCTATATGTAGAAGAATGAAACTTGAAACCTGTATCTCACCATGCACAAAAGTCAACCCAATGTGGATCAGAGACCTATGACAAATTCGTAGCAGGAAAAATCAGGGGAGAAATTTAAAAATTCTTATAAACAAGTGAGCATAGTGATACAAAATATCAAAATCCATGTGATGGTAGAATGCAATTCTAAGAGAAGTTTATAACACTAAATTCATACATTAAAAAAATAAAAAAGCAAGTAATCTAACACTAAAACTCCAGGCACTAAAATAAGAACAAATCAACACCAAAAGCAATTGAAGGCAGGAAATAATTAAAATATGAGCTGAAATCAATAAACTTGAGAATTAAAAAAAAACAAAAGGATCAATGAAAAAAGAGTTAGTTTTTGAAAGGACAAACAAGATTAATAAATCCTTAGTCAAACTAACCAAAATAAACTGACAAGACTCAAGTTAGCAAAATTGAATACAAGAAAAGAAATATTACCATAGACACTACTGAAATCCAGAGGATCATCAAAAACTATTTTAAAAATTTGTGTTCCAATATGCTAGAAAAATCTTGAAGATATTGACAACTTCCTAGAGACAAAATTTACCCAAATTAAACCAGGAGAATATAGAAAATTTAAAGAGGCCAATATCAAGAAATGAAATTGAATTAGCTATTGATAGTCTTCCAACAAGGTGAAGCCCAGGACTAGACAGATTCTCAGCCAAGTCATATATAAATAAAAATAAATAAAAAATAAATATTAAATAAATAAAAAGTGGAATACATTCGAAGAAGAAGAAGAAGAAGAAGAAGAACAACAACAACAACAACAACAACAACAACAACAACTAATACCAATCATGCTCAATTTTTTCTAGGAAATACAAAAAGAGGCAACACTAGCAAATTCATTCTATGAATCCACTTATCTCTTTTGATACCAATACCAAACAAAGACACATCAAGGAAAGAAAACTTCAGACCAATATCCTTGATAAATGCAGTTGCAAATATTTAATAAAATATTGGCAATCCACATACAAAATACATTAAAAAGACACTGTAGATTGATCAAGTGGGTTTCATCCCAGGGATGCAAAGTTGATTCAACATACACAAATCAATAAATGTAATTCATCACATAAATAAATTTAAGGTCAAGAATCACATGATTATCTCAATAGATGTGAATAAAGCATTTCACAAGTCCAGTACCCATTCATATTTAAAACACTAGAGAAACTATGAATAGAATGAATTATCTTTACATTGTAAAAGCTATATATGAAAAACCCAAGACCAACATTATACTGAATAGAGAAAAACTAAAACCATTATCTCTAAAACCAGGAATAAGAGAAAGATGCCCTCTCTCAACATTGTCCATGAAGCTCTAACCAAAGCAATCAGGCAAAAAAAAAGGAAATTCAAGAGATGCAAATAAGCAAAGAAGAAGTCAAGCTATGGCTATTTGCTGATGACATGACCCTATATTTATCACACAGAAAACCTCACCAGAAGACATCTAGAGCTGATAAACAAATTTAGTAACCTAGTAAGATACAAGATCAATACACATGAATCATCACTTTCCTATATTCCAATAATGAATCTGTTGAAAATAGAAATTGGGAAAACTATCCCATTCACAATAACCTAAAAAAATGTATGGGAATTAATTTAACCAAGGAGGTGAAGAACCTGTACAATGAAAACTATAGAACACTGAAGAAAGAAATTGAAGAAGACCTCTCATGTTCTCAGATAGGCAGAATTAATATTGTTAAAATGTCCACACTACCAAAAACATATAAAATAATCAAAACATTCAAAGCAATCCCTTTTAAAATACCCATGACATTCTTTATAAAACCAGAAAAAAAAGTTATGAAATCCATTTGGAAAAATTAGAGACCCAGGATTTCCAAAGCAATCCTGAGCAAAAACAGTGGCACTGGAGGCACCACAATATTGGACCTCAAATTGTAACTAAGGAGCTATAGTAACAAAAACAGTATGGAACTGACACCAAATCACACATGAAAACTAATGGAATAGAACAGAAGACACAGAGACAAATCCACATAACTACATTTATCTCATTCTAGGCAATGGTGTCAAAACCATACACTGGAGAAAATATAGCATCTTCAACAAATGATTCTGAGAAAACTTGAAATCCATATGTAGAAGAATGAAACTTGAAACCTGTCTCTCACCCTGCACAAAAGTCAACCCAATGTGGATGAGAGACCTAGGAATTAAGCCAGAAACACTATAACTTCTAGAGAAAAATATAGGCTCAACCCTCCAACATGTTGATTTCCTTAAGGCTCTTAAATGTCAAGAAAGAAAACCAAAATCAGTCATTGTTAAAACATCCAATACAAATTAAATCTTCTGTACAGCAAAAGAAGCAATTAAGAGCATGAAGAGTGAACCTATAGAATGGGAGATCTTTCCCACCAGATCTTCAGGATATTAATATTCAGAATATATAAAGAACTTGAAAATGCAACACCCCAAAAGTAAATATCCAATTAATAAATGGCCTAATAACTAAGCAGATATTTCTCAGAGGAAGAGATACAATTGTCAACAAATATATGAAAAAATGTTCAACATCTTTAGCAACCAGGGTAATGCAAATCAAAACTATATTGGGATCTCATCTCACTCAGACAGAATGGCAATAATCAAAAATACAAATAATAATAAATATTGGCAAGAATGTGGGGGGGAAAGGTCCACTCATACACAGTTGGTGGGACTGCAAATTAATGCAACCATGCTGGAAAGCAATATGGAGATTCCTCAAAAAAACAGGAATGGAGCCATGATATGACCCAGGATCCCACTCCTCAGTATGTATCCAAATATCTAAAATTAGCATACTACAGTGAAGCAGCTACATTAATGTTTATAGCAGTACAATTTACAATAGCCAAATCATGAAACCAACCTAGATACCCTTCAACAAATTAAGGGATAAAGAAAATGTGGCATATATACATAATTGAGTACTACTCAGTCAAAAAGAAAAAAGAAATTATGCCATTTGCCAGTAATGGGGGGAGCCGGTGAGAAAGAGAAATGGTAAAGTGGGGATTCCATCAAAAAAGAAGGAAGATTGGTGGAATAGACAGAGGGAATTGAGGAGGATGGAGAAGGAAAAGAGGATAAGGGAAGAACATTGGAATGAATCTGACCTAGCTTTCCTATATGCATATATGAATATACCACAGTGAATCTCACCATCCTGTGTATTCATAAGAAACTATTTTTTTAAATAGTGTAAGTAAATATCAGAAAATTAAAAAAATAAATCAATAGAGTAGAGGGAAGGGGAAGGAAAATTACTGGGGAACTGAATTAGAACACATTACATTCCATTCTTTCATAATTATGCCAAAATAAGTCCTAATGTTATGTATAACTAAAAAGAATGAAAATTTTTAAAAAAGAAATTAAATGAAATGGAAAACTCTTAGAGACAAATTAGTGCCTTTCCCTAGAAGAAATAGAAAAACTGAATAAAACCATGATAGAAGAAATGGATAATCTGACTAGAATTATGAAGAACAATGAGATTGGGTTAGAAATCAAAAACTATAAATATAGAAAAGTCAAAGTTAAATGACTGCATTGGATGATTTTAAGTAAAGAATTAGCACTAGTTATTCAAAAGCTTTCAAAAAAGGAGCATGGAACACTGTCCAACTCATACTACATGAACATTATTGTCTGATATCAGAACAAAAAAAAAAGACATTACAAAAAAAAAGTTATACACCAATACTTTTGTAAAAACAGATTCACAAAATCCATAAGAAATTACTATGGATTTTGTGAATCTGTGTTTACAAACCATATCTGCAAACAATTAAAAAATATTGCATCATGACCAGGTCAATTTATCCCGGGAATGCAAAAGATGTTTAAAATTTGTTAAGTAATTTTATATATGACATCAAAAGGACAGATAACAGAAAAGCACATATTAAGTGAATAGACATGAAAAAAAGTAAAATTCTTGTTTACTTTCATGATGAAAATTTTGAAAAATGGGCAAACACACTAGAAATTTTAAAAATGTACTTCAACCTATTTAAAACGATCTGTAATGACTGGGGTACTACTCAGTTGTTAAATCCTTTCTTAGCATTCTTGAGGGCCTACACTACATCCTCAGTACAACAAAAAATGAAAAACCAAACCAATTTAAACAAACAAATAAAAAAATAAAAATTAACATCATGCTTAACGGTGAGAGAATAAATGTTTTCCCCCTTGAACTGGGAATAAAAGAAGGACATCATCCTTTTGCACTTTTATTTAACTTTTTAATCGAAGTTATAGTAAGAACAATTGGATAATTTTTTAATTGAAATTAGAAAGGAAGTAGTATTCTCAGATAACATAATCTGGCATGCATAAAATCCTGAAGAAGTAACAATAAAAACAAAAAAATATTAAAGTTATATGATTCAAGAACAATACACATAAAGTGATTATATTTTATATTTTTTCAATAAACAATTCAAAAATAAATTAAGAAAGCAATTTCATTGAGAACGATTTTATGAAGAATGTAATACTGAGAAATATATTAAAACATAAACTTGTACTTTGAAATCTATAAAATATTTTTGAAAGAGGTAAAGAATATCTAAAAATAGGAAAGGCAACCATGTTCATTGTTCAAAAGATTTCATGTCGTTGCATAAAGATGATAATAATGTCTAAATTGATTTAAAAGTCAAAAACAATCTTTAATAGAATCCCTTTGGTTTACTTTGCAGAAATTGAGAAGATGAGTCTATACTACATATGGAAACTAAAGGGACCTAGAATAGACAAAACAATCTTAAACAAGAAAGCAAATTAGAAGAATCATTGTTACTCATTTCAAAATTTATTACAAAGGTACAATAATCAAGACAGTGTGGTTCTATCCCAAGAATAGATATATAGATCAATGGAATAAAGAAGATAGTTCAGAAATATACCCTCACATTTATGGCCCATTGATTTCTCACAAATATCTACACTATCTCTTATTATAAGCAATGTGTCTGGTTTAGTGTTTGTGTTTATATCTGTTCTCATAAAATGGAAAATAACATGAACAGTGCTTACATCTGGAGGATAAATGTTACTAAACAAAAGTTAGATGAAAGGGTCATTTTTCTTTTTATTTTACATTCTCTTTCTTCTCAATAGTTCTATACTGATAGAAATTCTTAAAATATACATGGATAAATTTGATGATTAAAATGTAAAATCAGAAAATAAGAATCTATAATCATGCAAACGGTATTGTTTTATTTCCATGCTACCATTTAAATATGATGTTTTCAAATCCTTTTTATGATGTAAGAAATCAAATGGAAATCAATGCCACTTCTTTGGCAAAGGCTAGTGTCATTCAAGGATAATCAGTTTCTATTGGCTAAACATAATATTTTTTAACCTTCCAAACTATTCTGGAATTGTGCATCTTACTAGGAAATTGAATTACTTGATTATGTGGTTTTATGAAATGTGTTGACAGGGTGTTGAACTGAATTTATTTAACCCTTCTTTCCAGTATAACTATATTTTCCTGTTATACATCAGATCAGAAGCAACTAATGTCCAACTAGAGAAATTATTATGAAGTTAAACACATTCCTTTTGTTTGTTGTTGTATGTCTCTAAGCTGCTTAAGAATTCTTTTATTCTGGCTTATATTTCTGCTTACCAATGAAAATTGCCATTTGGAAATTGCACTCCATTTATGTCCCCCAAATCCTAACACTTTACAAAAAATATATATACACCTTTTTTATAGTAAAAATTTAAAAAAAAACTTTAACTTTACTATTCATTAATGAGCATTTTTTTTCTAGCACCTAAAATGCCTGGGCACTGATGTTGAAACACAGAATGAACAGAATTATCCTCTGAGCCACAAGCAGCACCAGACCAGAACAAAGCTGCTACTTTGAAATTAAGGTTGAGAAAAACAAAGGAAAAGTTATTATATCAAAAGTTTACAACAAGTTATTGTCCAGGAAAGAAAAATTGAGCACATGACCCAACATTCACACCACTTTTCATTTAAAAACACTAATTAGATTAAAATACTCCCTCTTATGAAGAAATCTGGGAGGGAATGGGGAGGGCTTGGTCATAAATTTTGACAAACAGCTAACATGAGCTACGGGGAGCAGATTTAATTTTTTTTAATCAATGCATTTCTTCTTACTCTTTTAATCCAAGAAGTGAATTTCATGTGAAGTTTCCCTATGCTACAAGGAACAAAGAATATGTTGGCTTCGGAAGGCCTGTGAGTGCAACAGAAAGAGAATAAAACTATCTTCTTCTTGAACCAAGCTGAAAAGACAAAGTATGAAAATACGACACATATATTATAAATACAATGCATATAATGTATATATAATCCACGTACTAATCATACTGGCTGAGCCTTTTACTCTTCTCATCTACTGAAACTTTTCTACTTGGAAGGATTAAGGCAAATGTAGTTAAGAAAACTTATAAAAGGCAAAGTCCTGTTCCTTTGAGCTGGGAAGATAGTAAGTTCTGCATTGGTGTAAAATCCAAAAGAGAGTGTATACAGGGAATATATGATATATACTATAATTTTTAAATGTGCCTTCACAAGTTGGACTAAATTATAACTTCTGGTGCCACCATAGCACAGAAGAATATATGTTGTTATCAAAGGTGAGTATGAATATATCTAGAAGGAAGAGTCTCCCACCCACATGAAAGAGGAGGAAGATATTTTATTATTTTTATTTATTTTTTGTATGGTTTAAGGTGATAGTATGGTTTGTATTTTAAATGTCACACAAAAAGCATGAATGTTTAAGCCTTGATCTCCAATGCAATTATGTTTAGAGGTGGGCCTTTGGAAGGTGATGGGATCATAAGGTTCAGGCATCAACAAAAGATAATCTGGTTGGAGGAAGTAAGTCATTGGGTGTCTATTATGTCTCTGGCCCTTCCTTACCCCACTTTCTTCTCTTTGCTTTCTGTTCTCCAGGATGTGAGTACTTTGTTCTATCACCTACTCCCTGACATGATATTATGTCTCACCACAGCTGAGAAAAAAAAATAAGTAACCTAGTGACCCTGGGACTTAACCTCTTACGCCATGAGCCAAAATAAACCTTTCTCCTCTAAGTTTATTTTTCTCAGGTATTTTTTTCCACAGCAATAGCATGCTAACTAACACAGATGGAGAGGTGATAATGTTTCACAGTCACAATAAATTGTGAATTCCAGGACATGAGCAAAGTTTATTTACAAATATGAATCTCTTGAACAGGCCAGTGGAGAAGAATTTTAATAAAGAAAAATCCATAGGCATAATCAATTTAGTATCTTAGTACAGAACATAATATAATCAAGTAAGTTTCATAAATGATTGGTGAAGATTAAATAATTTGGAGCTCATTAAGTTAATGTTTGTCCTATCATATGAGTCAAAGAAAAGTAAAGACATACTTTTCATATCAAACTTTGTGTACTATAAAATAACTTTCTGGTATATGAAAGAAAATAGAGTAGAATATAACAAAAAAATAATGTGCACAAAATGAATTTCATGCTTCCCTAAAATTCACTTTTTGAATCCCAATCCCCATTATGAATGTGTTTGAATGTAGGACATTCAGAGATAATGATGTTTGTGCAAAATCATGAGGATGAGGCCATCAGGATATTATTAGAAGAGGAAGAGTGACTAGAGCTTTCTCAGTCTCTACCATGTCAGGACACAGGGTGGATATGTGCAATCCAAGAAGAGGTCCATCATATCAGGAATTGAATCAATTATCATCTGATCTTTGACATCCAAGTCTCCAGAACTGTGAGAAATAAAGTTGTTTTCTAAAGCCACACAGAGTGGCATTTTGTTATAGCAACCTGAGCTGAGACAGTGAAAACCCTAGATAGTTTAACATATCCAGGTAAATTTTCATAAGGAGCTGACAGGCCCAAAGCCTATAATTCAAAATGAAAAGTAAAACTAAACAAAAAAAAGGAGGAAAAATGCTTTTGAGAATAACATCTGTCAAGGACTTGTAAGTTATTTAATTTGGCTGGATTCTAAGATGAAAGAGTCAAATTCTGACTAAAATGAGTGAAATAGAGTGTAGACATTCATGAAGAGTATAGAGTTTGGAGACTTTGATAGCAAAGCAGTGCCATTGGATTATAGGTGTAGGTAAATACCAGCTCTGTACTTTGTGATAATTGTTCTGACATTGGTATTGCAATTTGGTCAGAAATAGTGAGATGGGTTAAAAGAAGACCAATTAGGCTATGTCATTTTCTAGGAAACTAATGATGATCGAATTGATGAAATTTTAATTTTGGGAAAAAGAATCAATTTATAGAAAATCATTATAATTTTTCATCTATAATTCTGAGATTAAGCCATTGCTCCAAGGTAAACTTAAATATACTCTCCTCCACAAGGATTTGTGATGTTGGCAGCTAGAACTTTGGTTTGTATTTCTGCTTTGCCAGGTGTCACCTGGATAGATTGTTCTAAAACGGAGTCTTAAAAGGTGATAGTGGCAGTTAGTTTTAGTTTTGATAGGTTTCCATTTCCCTATTGTTTACTAGTACTTGAAGAAGTAACCCCACAACTTCTTCAGGACATGAGAACTAGAAATGCAGCCCTTGTTACCTAGAGGTCTGTGTCCAGATCCACAAAAGGGCTCCTCCCACCTCCCAAATCCCAGTAATCCTCAAATTTCCCATAGTTCCCTTAACTTAGATGAAAACTCCTCTCTTTTATTTTTATTTTTTAAATTAGTTTTAATTAGTTATACATGACAGTAAAATGTACTACAATATATCATACATAAATGGAGTATAATTTCTCATTTTTCTGGTTGTACATGATGTAGACTCACATGGTCATGTAATTATATATGTACATAGGATAATAATGTCTGATTCATCCTACTATCCTTTCTATCCCATATCCCCTTACTTCCTTTCACTCCCTTCTACCTAAAGTATCTCTATTCTTCCTCCATAGCCCTTCCCATACTTATTGTGAATTAGCATCTGCATATCAGAGAAAATATTCAGCCTTTGTTTTTTGTGGTTTTTTTTTTTTTTTGGAATTGGCTTATTTTGGTTAGCATGAAATTCTCCAACTCTACCCATTTACCTATATAAATGTCATATTTTCATTTTTAAGGCTAATATTCCATTGTGAATATATACCACATTTATTTATTCATTCATTGTTCAAGGGTGCACATAGGTTGTTTCCATAGTTTAGTTATTGTGAGCTGAGCTGCTATAAACATTGATGTGGCTGTGTCAATGTAGTATGCCAATTTTCGTCCTTTGGGTATAAACTGAGGAGTGGGATAACTGGGTCAAATAGTGCTTCTATTCCAAGTTTTCTGAGGAATGTCCAGACCACTTTCCACAGTAGTTGTTTCAGTTTGCAGTCCCACCAGCAGTGTATGAGTGTATATTTTCCCCTACATCCTCTGCAAAATTCATCATTGCTTATATTCTTGATAATTGCTATTATAATTCTTGATAATTGCCATTATGACTGAAGTAAGATGAAATCTTAGAATAGTTTTGATTTCCATTTCTCTAATTGCTAGAGACGTTGTACATTTTTTTCATATATTTGTTGATTGACTATATTTTCTCTTCTGTGAAGTGTCTGTTCAGCTCCTTAGCTTATTTATTGATTAGGTTATTTGTTTATTTGGTTTTAAGTTTTTTGAGTTCTATATATTTCCTGGAGATTAATGTTCTATCAGAGATACATGTGGTAAAGATTTTCTCCCATTCTGTAGGCTCTCTCATCATGTTATCTAATGTTTCCTCTACTGAGAAGAAGTGTCTTAATTTTATACCATCCCATTTATTGATTTTTGATTTTACTTTTTTCACTTTAGGAGTGTTGTTAAGGAAGTCAGATCCTAGGCTGACATGGTGAAGATTTGGGCCTACTTTTTCTATAAGACCTTCAAAGAAGAGTTAATACCAATACTCCTCAAAGTATCCCATTAAATAGAAAAGGAGGAAACCCTACCAAACTCATTCTATGAAGCTACTATCACCCTGATACCAAAACCAGACAAAGACATATCAAAGAAAGAAAAATTCAGATCAATCTCCCTGATGAACATAGATGCAAAAATTCTCAATAAAATTCTGGCAAATCTCATGAAAAAAACATTAAAAAGATAGTCATCATGATCAAGTGAGGTATATTCCAGGGATAAAAATTTGGTTCAACATATGGAAATCAACAAATGCAATTCATCACGTCAATATACATAAAAAGAAGAATCATATGGTCATCTCAATTGATGCAGCAGAAGTACTTGACAAAACACAGAACCCCTTTATGTTCAAAACACTAGAAAAACTAGGGACAGTAGCAACATACCTCAACATTGTAAAACGTATCTATGGTAAACCCAAGCTAAACATCATTCTAAATGGAGAAATATTGAAATAATTCCCTCTAAAAACTGAAATAAGACAAGGATGTCCTCTTATACCACTTCTATTCAATATCATTCTTGAAACTCTAGCCATAGCAATTAGACAGAAGAAATGAATTAAAGTAATACAAATAGGAAAAGAATAACTCATAATATTACTATTTTTCAATGGCATGATTCTATATTTAGAAGATTCAAACAATTCCACCAGAAAACTTCTAGAACTAATAAGTTCAGTAAAACAGCAGAATACAAAAATCAACAACCATTAATCAGATACATTCATATACATCAGTGATGAATCTTTTGAAAGATAAATTAGAAAAACTACCCCATTCACAATAGCCTCAATAAAATAAAATAAAAAAACCTTGGGAATCAATCTAACAAAGTAGTTGAAAGACCTCTACAATGAAAGTACAGAATACTAAGAAAAGAAATAGAAGACCTTAGAAGATGGAGAGACTTCCCATGCTCTTGGATAGGCAGAATTAAAAGCATTATACAGACTTAATGCAATTCCTATTAAAATCTCAATGTATTCTTCATCAAACTAGAAAAAGCAATCATGAAATTCATTTGGAAACATAAGAGAACCAGAATATCTAAAGCAATCCTTAACAAGAAGAATGAAGTAGGAGCCTTACAATACTAGAAGTTAAACTATATTACAGAATTAGAGTAACAAAACCAGCATGGTATCAGCACCAAAACAGACACATAGACCAAAGTAGAATAGAAGACACAGAGACAAACCCAAACCCACCTAAATACACTTATCTCATACTAGACAAAGACACAAAAATATTCACTAGAGAAAAAAAGACAGTATTTAACAAATGGTGCTGAAAAATTGGAAATCTACATGTAACAAAATGAAAATTAAACCTCTATCCCTCACCCTGCATCAAACTCAACTCCAAGTGGTTAAAAGACTTTGGCACTTGAACAGAAACCCTCTGCCTAATAGACAAAAGCTCTCTAAAGTTAGTATTTCAGTTTTTGCCTATTTTGAAAACATTTAAAGCTGACTCTTTTTATTACAATTTTTTTCTATTAAAATAGCTAGCATATGTATATTTTCCTTCTCACAGAATCATGACTGGTACAGCTCCTATTAAAAAATAGAAGTGAAAATTCACTCTCAATGATAATTATATTCCTTAAAATTGCAACATAAACCACTGTAACTCATGGTCTAAAGCTAAATGATATCTGATGATTCTTTATGTCATTTTAATTCATATATTAATAGTAGTAGTACCAGGGATTAAACCCAGGTGCATTTAATCCCTGAGCCACATCCCCATACCTTTTTATTTTTTGTTTTGAGACAGGGTTTCACTAAATTGCTTAGGGCCTCACTAAGGTGCTCTGCTGGCTTTAAACCTACAACCCTCCTACCTCAAACTCCTCTCCTGAGCAGCTGGGATTAAAGGCAAGCACCAATGAACGTGGCTTATTGATATTTTAAATAGGAATATTTATTATTATTTTTGAAATTCCATTAAATTTTTAACTATTTAATGAGCTATATGGTAGACTATGTGATTTAAAGTTTGAGATTTAGAAAATATGTTTCACTGTTTTGCATCAAAAGAAGAGTTGCATCCAAGTTCCTGAAACAATTATGTATGCCATTACAATTCCAAAACATACCAATTCTCTCAACAGAGCACTATGGTTTCAATAAGCATCCCTCAAGAGTTTCTGCTTTAAAGCCTTGGTCCCCAGGGTGATGTTATTGGGAAGTCATGGAAACTTTAGGACGTGCGGCCTACTGGGGCAGATTTAGTTCAGAAGGGTCACATCCTAAAGAGGATTGTGGGACCCTGACTTTATCCTCTGCTTTAGCTTCCTGGCCACGAAACTCCATCATTGTCACTTGGCATCCCCACAGAGCCCTAGTATGCCTGTGCATGGATTGGAACCTCTAAAACCTTGAACTGAAATATGACTTTTCTGTTCATCAGGTCATTATCTCATGTATTTTGTTAGTTAAGAAAAGATAACACAAATAGTCAGTAGGAAACCCTCAGCTTCATATCTGCTTGACTCCCTCTGAGCCATTTACCAAATTTTATATAAAAAGAATCTCATGATAAGAATCCAAAGACATTACGAGAAAATAAGGGCTCTAGAATAAGAAATCAAAATTTCCTTAGTCATGTATAACACAGAGTAATATGTGTGTTTAAGGATTAGTTTTCCAAACTGAAAAGATATTACCAGTCAAAGCTTATGGAACTAGCATATGAATAGATTGTATCTATTTCGTTATTTGGACATATTTTTGGTTGTTTATACTCAATAAAATATGATGTAAAAATTTTTAAATAAAGCAAAATGTCTGAATACTGTGGGAGAATGTTTAGGTTGGCACATGGAAGGAGCCCAAATATGCCTCAGATGAATAATGTTTTTAAGGAATTTTGAGGGTATAAAATATTTTTCTTTAAAGCTTGTTTGTGATTATCTAAATTTAAATTTGGGAATGGAAAGGTGTTAAAACTTATTTGAGTATACATATGGCAATTTTTCTGTACAGCTGGTTTCCTTAATATAGAGGAACCAAGGTCAATTTTTTTGTTGTTTATCATTCTTTTAGCAAGTATATTTTGGTTCAGTGTGTGTCATGAATCAAAAATAATGTTATACTGGTCAAAGATGACCCAGACATAAAAGTGATATTTTTAAAAAAATTTGTTAAACTGATATATTCAAAAGATATAAAATAGCTGAGATAAAACACTTAGATCACCTTTCTTCCTCTGCTTTTTAAAATCAAATAAGGTAAGAGGAGAAATTCTCCTTCTGACCCCAGCTTATCCAGGAAGAACTATGGAATGTGTTAGTTTAGAAGGACAAAGATAATAGAATTTGAGCTGATGGGCTGTTACTACAATGTCTGAGTCTCATTTCAGAATTCAATTGCTGCAGTGATATCAAATCTACTCTATTAAACTGGTAATTCTGAGCTCTAACCTCACTCCTACAACTTTCTCAGGATGAGAGATATGGAGTAATTTCCACCTGTGTTCCAGATGAAGACTTAAATGTAGTACTGTAGGTTTTCCATTCTGAGAAATATACATGCAGAGAATTTTCTATTTTCAGGATAGAATTAGAAGGGTGTTGCCCTGGAAGTGGGTCAGGATCCTCACTTCTTAAGTGCTATGTGTTAGATACTGCTTAACTGTTTATCCACAGGAAGTTTGAAAAGTCTGCCTATAAATTATTGAAATTAGCCTAAATAATTCATTTTGAACACCTGGGATTCCCATGCCCCAATTTTATTTGTTAAATGAGAATAAATTCATGAGATTAAAGTTCATATCAGGTTTTGCTTGAGAGTGCATTTCTGAGATTTAATGGTACTTGTTAAATATTCTCTGAGCTTTGTTGAAATCTCCTCTTGCAAAAGAGTGACTTACATGATCCACTAAAGAATTGAAAAAAAACCCTCCCAGATCTTTAATGAAATTCTATAGTAATCTTTGAGAAACATTGGTTGAATTTGTGTTATAATAAAATATATCTTTATTTTGGGAAATTCAGAGATAAACTTGGTATTTCATTTCCATACAATTCATATAGTTTTAATTTACCTAATGTTGTACATTTTGATTGAACTGAAATCTAAATATAAATATTTCTGATTCCAGCAACCCATGTAGTGTGTATTGTAACTTCTAGCTTAATACCTAACTGGAGAAGCTTAAGGTCATGTTATGTATGGGAGCAGTGGTACAAGGGAGAAGAAATATATGCAGAAAAAAACAAATAAAGAGAACCAAAAATAGAAAACACAATACTGAATAGATATTTCCTGAAAGTTTTTTTTTATGTATTTCAAAAATTGAGTTATATATTTGTATGAAAGTTTTTTTTTTTTTTTTTTTTTTCTGTGCTGGGGTTGTAGCTTACTGGTGGGGTACTTGTCTATCATCTGTGAGGCACTGAGTTTGATCCTCAGCACCACATAAAAATAAATAAATAAAACAAAAAGATTTAATTTAAAATTTTTTTGTTCTTTTTATAGTAGATCCTTTGTCTGATTTACAATCAATAATTCCAGGAAATGATTAAGAGAAAATCTGCTGATTGTCCATTTGTAATCACATCACAATTGTGAAGATTAAATGGACAATGGGTGGAGGCCAGTCTACATCAGAGTTCTGCTCTGACCAAAAAAAAAACTTGTATGAAATAATTGTTGCAGTTATTTGGAATTTGGGCAGCATTATGCCAAGGAATGATTTTACCACTCTTTAATGTATTTATTCTGTACTCAGCTTAAATATATTGAGATTCACATTCTTAGATTTTAAGGAATTATAAAACTACAGCTTGGTAATGAGTTTAGTGTTGAAACAATAATAGACAAAAATTATAAAGTAAAAAAAAAAGTTTAGAAAAATACCCACGAATGCAAGGACCCTTGATTTTTGACAAGTGTGGTGGCACTTCAGGGGACTGAGAAAGGCCACACATTGCAATAAAACCTACTGGGACCAATAGATGTGCAAATGGACAATGTGTAACATTATCATGCATCATCCCTTGCATAAAGGTCAAGTGTAAATAGACTGTCAATTCAAATGAGAAAATAAAACATAGAAGAAAATTTTCTTGATTGAGTTATGCAAGGTTTCTGTTGCTTTTGTTTTTTAATTTGGACACAAGGCAGGAAGTTCTAATCATTAAGAAAATGATTGACAATTTGGGCTACATTAATGTTATAAAATTTTTTAATTAAAGTAAAAAAAAAATTTCCAACAGTGTAAAAAGGCAAGTCAGTATGGTGATAAATCACTTAACTTTTATTCAGAGTTAAGTGATTACAAAATCGTAGTTAAATTTTAGTCACGTTTACCTCCCTAAAGAATCTTAGACCCACTGGCTCATAAGCAACTCATATCAGAGTTGTTTGAAGTCAGACTTCCTAGCATCCATAATGTGAAAACTGAAAGTGTCTAACTAAACAAATAATTTATAGTTCATGTTACAGAGGATATTGCATTTAGAATCTCACCTCATTTTTTTACATGCTTTTTCTTTGCTATAGCACATGTACTTTTGCTCAGAGAAGCCTCCTGAATTCACACGTAAATTACACTGTTCTCCCTTCTCAGATGATGATAAATTTCACTTTAGAATCATATTAAGACATCTTCATAACTTAACATTGAATATTATAAGTAACTCCTGAAATAAATATGAGGAGACAAAATGAGCAAAAGATTATATACAATTAGCCAATAAAAAGTGAAAATATCATACAACTTCTGTAAGATTAAAATCACAATGTCAGGTAATTACATATCCTCTGGAATGGATCTAATGAAAAAGAATGAATTAGCTGAGTTAGGCAGGATGTAGAACAATGGCAGTTCTTGCTGTAGAGAAAGAGATAAAACTGAAAAAACTGATGGCAACACTAAAGTCAAACAAATGTGTCATGACACCCAGCTCTTGCCTTCTGGAGTTATAACCACCAGAAATAAGTATATACTTGCACCAGAGAGAAGGATGATAACATTGAGAAAAAAATTTCATAGTAGATCACATTGGAAGTAATTTGAAAAAAACAATGTACAAATAAATATACTGTAATATACTCACTAAAAATAATAATGTATAAAAATAAAAATGAATGATCTGTTGATACCAAAAACAAATTGTAAGGAGAATATCACCAACATAAAGTTAACAACAAATACAGAACCAAAAAGTATGTCTTCATTCTATTTATACCAAGTTAAAAACTAAATGAAAAGCTTGCAGTTTTGGGGGATAGAGTTGAAAATTATGGTAATCTTTAGGGAGGTGTAATAACAACAGAAGGTGAGGGAGATATTTTTAGTGATCATACTGTTCTGTTTCTCATTTTGATTTGTAGTTACACAGGATTCTCAAACTTTAAAGAAACCACCTATTTTTTTTCTTTTTTTCCTATGCTTATGATGTCACATCTTTCTTGATGTGTATGGAAACTCAATTAAAATTTCTTTCAAAAAAGAGGGAAGATTCTAGGAATGTGGCATGAATTTTTCTTTTTTTTTTCTTTTTTTATTGGTTGTTCAAAACATTACAAAGCTCTTGACATATCATATTTCATACATTAGATTCAAGTTGGTTATGAACTCCCAATTTTACCCCAAATACAAATTGCAGAATCACATCGGTTACGCATCCACATTTTTACATAATGCCCTTTCCTCTTTAGGATAATGCACCAATAAAGAACATGTTACTTTTGTCTGTATGGTCCCCTTAAAATGCAAATTCTGAAGTAATCTGGATGAAATGAACTTCTAACAAGCTGTTTTTAGAGACAGGATATTAAATTACCAGAGCAAGCATAGCTGATAAAAAGCTATGAATTTCTAGAAAAATCGTTGTTGAATGCCATACATAGTTTAAATAAATTTTATCATTGTTCTTCATTTGAAACGATTAAAAGAGTGAGGTACCCATTGTTTGTTGCCAGTGAGTCTTGGCAGAGCTTCCACAGTTTTCAAAATTTTTAACAAGTCAAGGTTAATTGCAGTATGAAGTTATCCCAGTCATTACAAATGGAAGGATCTACCTATTTGCAGGTGGAAGAACCTTGGAAGAGAGAGTACTTTGAAAAATTTAAAAAGTAAAATTTTAATTGAATTACCATACTCTTAGAGAAACATGTGAAATCATAAGTGTAGAAATCAGTGAATTCTTTAAAGTTTTGGATTCCTGTGTAATGACAAATTAAAATGTGAAATAGAACATTACTCTACCTCCTGACCCTGATATCTCAGCAAGTCACCAGAACCTAAATTGGCAATTCAACAACCTAAAAATCCATGTTTAAAGCAGAAAAGGCCAGAGAAAATTTGACAAATAACTTTCAGGAGTTATAATGACTGGAACAGAAAATTTTTGTGAACTATTAATATTATCAAAACAACACAATTTTCATAATTGAGATTAGTACAGAACAAGAGAATGGTTACCTATGGTTAAATCCTGGAAGACCAATTGGAGCATTTATGTACACAAAATTTATAAGACAATGTGTGGGAAAAGGACTGACAATAGAAGACATTTGGAAGATAAAACATTCTGATATTTGTTAGGATGGTAAGGGGAATTTTACTCAGAACAATCAGTCGCATAGCCATCAAAACTTTTGCAGGAGGGAAAAGAAATTAGACTTAGCCCTGAATGCATTGTGGCAAAGTGTGTATTTATTGCCAATAAGCACAATAAGAAGGTAAAGGGGTGAAAAACTCAAAGAGGAGACATTCAAGGTAAGGGGATCCAGATTCTTGGTGACAGCAGGCTAGCATCATGAGTTATAAAGGGTGGCTGTTTGGGCTGGGGTTGTGGCTCAGTGGTATAGAGCACTTGCCAAGCATGTGTGAGGCATTGGGTTTGGTTCTCAGCACCACATATAAATAAATCAATAAAATAAAGGGAGAGAGAGAGAGAGAGAGAGAGAGAGAGAGAGAGAGAGAGATCAAGAATGATCAGATAGCAAGGGTGTGGAGATTCTCCTAAACTGACTGGTCGGATTCTTGCCACTCTGGGCTGTGTTTGCTGGTAAGGGAAGGACACTATGAGGAAGGCCCATGTGGAAAGGAGGCTGCAGAGGAGCCTGACCCAAGTTGAGTGCAGGAGTCTTTTTCACTTACAGTGCATAAGAAGAAAGAAAGGAAAAGAAGGAAGGAAAATATTGGATATGGAAAACGAAAAACCCCAAAAGAGTGAGGTCTGGAAAAAAGGAATGAAAAAGAATGTCATATATTGATACCTTTCATCTTTCTCAAGGCAAATTCCTTTCAGATGCTGGCCACAGGCAGGGAAAACGGGTGTCATCAAACCTAAAATGGTAATCTCTAGGAAACTCTAATCTCTCCCAAGATAACTTCTCTCTAGGTGCTGGCCACCGACCCCCAACCCCAAAACTTAAATTCCTGAGTGCCCTATTGACATGCTCACCAAATCACCCACAATCTATTTCAACCCAGTCCCCTCCTTTGTTAGGGGGATCATTTTCTACCAGGAAAGTGGGTCCATTCCCCTGGGTGTAGTCCTGTTCCTAAATAAAGGCTGAAATGATCCATTAAGTTTGCCTCCTACCTTGTCTCTTTGTGCTAAGAGAAAGAAAAAGAAAAATAATGAGAAAGAAAGAAAGGTGTGCCAAGAAAAGGATGAGAAGAGAGTGAAAAGAAAACATGGAAACATGGAAAGAAAAATCAAACTGAGTAAATGAAAACGAAAATAGAAATAAATTCCACAATGTTGGAAAACAATTCTATTTCTTCAGAGTGAATATTGTAATTGAAATCGGGTAAGAACTGCAAAATGTTCTAGCCTGAAGATGGCCGCTGCGCATGGGGGTTGCTGAAGTGCTGAGCATGGTGCTCAGAGCAGCGGCTTTAATCGAGATTTCGCACAGTGTGTAAGAACCCCTTTCACTGTTAATCTGTAGCGGACCACTTTGCCAAGCAGCAGGCAGAACAAAGAGATCGAAAAAGAGACGCTTGGCTCCCGGACACTTTGCCTCCCAAAGCCGAGGGCGCTTGGCTCCCATCTGCTTCCTCTTTCGCTTCGCTCCGGGCAGAAAAGGTGAATGTGTAATCAGCAGTTGATTGTAAGTACCCTAGGCAAAGAAAGCTCAGTGCGCCCTGCCTTTTTTTTTTTTTGAATATTTTTCATACAGGGAGAGTTTGTGGATTGGGATCGTTGGCTGGGCTGCGGTTTCTGTGCCGAAAATCCACTCCGCGGGAGCCACCATTTGCTTTCTGCCGGCTGTCTTGATGGCTATGGCTACATTGTCCGGCAGCCACACCTAGAGGTTGGAGCTGGGCTGGGTGCCGAGTCCTGTCCTCCAAAGGCTGTACCACAGCCTTGAGTGCCTGGGTCGCCTGTTCGCCGCTGCACCCTTGGGCAGAGCCTGCTCTGGGGTCGTTCTGCATGCCCCTGCGAGGGGACCCCTGCTTCAGAGGAGGGAGCCGGAGAGCCGAGGCGGCAGCCGCTTGGGCCCTGGGGGCTGGGCACCGGTTCTTTGGCGCAGCTACGGTCGCAGACGAGCGCGGCGCCCCTGAGTGTGGCCTCGGGGAAGAGGCGCCAGCGGCAGGGTTTAATTTCTAGAAATCTGGACTGGAAACAGAAGCAGCAGTTTGTATAATCCCAAGAACTTGCTTATGCCAGGAAGCTGTAAGGGCAACATGAATATCA
>NW_025999900.1:17036615-17057498 GCF_001458135.2 Marmota marmota marmota
GAGAGAGAGAGAGAGAGAGAGAGAGAGAGAGAGAGAGAGAGATCAAGAATGATCAGATAGCAAGGGTGTGGAGATTCTCCTAAACTGACTGGTCGGATTCTTGCCACTCTGGGCTGTGTTTGCTGGTAAGGGAAGGACACTATGAGGAAGGCCCATGTGGAAAGGAGGCTGCAGAGGAGCCTGACCCAAGTTGAGTGCAGGAGTCTTTTTCACTTACAGTGCATAAGAAGAAAGAAAGGAAAAGAAGGAAGGAAAATATTGGATATGGAAAAATAAAAGACCCAGAATAGCAAAAGCAATTCTAAGCAGGAAGTGCGAATCAGGCGGTATAGCGATACCAGACTTAAAACTATATTACAGAGCAATAGTAACAAAAACAGCATGGTACTGGTACCAAAACAGGAGGGTGGACCAATGGTACAGAATAGAGGACACAGAGACTAATCCACAAAGCTACCACTATCTTATATTTGATAAAGGAGCTAAAAGCATGCAATGGAGGAAGGATAGCATCTTCAACAAATGGTGTTGGGAAAACTGGAAATCCATATGCAACAAAATGAAACTGAATCCCCTCCTCTCGCCATGCACAAAAGTTAACTCAAAGTGGATCAAGGAGCTAGATATCAAATCAGAGACTCTACATCTGATAGAAGAAAAAGTTGGCTCCGATCTACATATTGTGGGGTCGGGCTCCAAATTCCTTAATAGGACACCCATAGCACAAAAGTTAATAACAGGAATCAACAAATGGGACCTACTTAAACTGAAAAGTTTTTTCTCAGCAAGAGAAACAATAAGAGAGGTAAATAGGGAGCCTACATCCTGGGAACAAATCTTTACTCCTCACACTTCAGATAGAGCCCTAATATCCAGAGTATACAAAGAACTCAAAAAATTAAACAATAAGAAAACAAATAACCCAATCAACAAATGGGCCAAAGACCTGGACAGACACTTCTCAGAGGAGGACATACAATCAATCAACAAGTACATGAAAAAATCCTCACCATCTCTAGCAGTCAGAGAAATGCAAATCAAAACCACCCTAAGATACCATCTCACTCCAGTAAGATTGGCAGCCATTACGAAGTCAAACAACAAGTGCTGGAGAGGATGTGGGGAAAAGGGTACTCTTGTACATTGCTGGTGGGACTGCAAACTGGTGCGGCCAGAACCCGGATGATAATTGAAGTTTTAAGTTAGAATGTGTTTGTATCACAATTTAATTCATGACTATTATATATCTGTTTTTTGACTTATAGATTTTTACTTTTATCTCATTATTTTATAAGAAAGTTATTTTATATATTGCATATAATTTAGACAAAAAGCACAGGGAAATTTTAGATGTTACATAGTTACAATTTGTTTCTATGTTTCTCTTTAAGGAATGCATTTTTCTGAGAATATCTTGGTAATTGTCCATGTCATGTTCGATTTCCTTTTTGAGCTTAAAGATAAACAATGATTTGCTAGGGGTATGTCTTTCAAGTCTAAGAAAATGAATATACTGAAACATGTTGTCACAAAAGATGAATTCTCTTCTGCCAGCACTTCAGTCCAGTCCCTAATCTTGCTTTATAATTAATTAGCTGTCAGATCTGCTAAACTTCCAAGAAGAGACTACACAGATGTCATGGCAAATTGTTCCTGAAATTAAGATCTGAACTGGGAATGTTCTTCATCCTGACCTTACAGTTATCTTTATTGATTTTGCTGTCATTTTCACCTGTTAAGAACAGAAAGAGATGGAAAGGCCCTTATTTGTTTCTAAGAAGAATTTATCATATAATATATGAAGAAATAGCTTAGGATTTAATCTCAAAATTGTGTACAGTTGTGTTCAATTCAGAAAAATACACACACACACACACACACACACATACTCATGGCCTTAAATACTCAGTACTGAAGTTGTAAAATGAAAGGATACAGTTTAAATGAAGTATAATATTATAATAAATATATAAAATAAAACAACTGAAATTTCAAATAGAATGAATGATTTAAGCAGCATTTTTCATTTTTCTACTTTTCTACATTATATATTTTACCTTGGTCATTATTAATTAAAAATGCAATGATTTTGTTTGCTTAGAAATAAATTTAAGTATTTAATATTCATTCCTTTTGTGAGTCTGAAAAGTATTTTGGTATTGTTAGAGAATTAAATGTTCCCACTAAAATGGAATATTTAAGTTAATGTAAGTTTTAAAACTTTTTAAGAGAATGCAAATTTAAATTTAATTTAAATTTTATTTTATTATTATTCCACATTTTTATTGGTGCATTGTAATTATACATCATGGTGGGGTTTGTTGTTACATTTTTGTAAAATATAACAAAATAAAATTGATATTGGGAATATAATAATAAATTAAAACGTAGAATGTGTTTTGTATATTCTGTATTATATGTAGAATATGAAATAAATATTATCATATATTCATGTCTATAAAGATGACATTTTTGTTAACTTAATTTCAAAATCTTATGTTAAATTTCCCATGAACACTAGATAATTTGAAAGCTCTTATTGCACTTAAAGTTCCATGTAAATATAATTTTAATTTAAAAAATGCATATATTTCCTGTATTAAATACATTGCACTGTGTAGTGTAATTTAGAATATACTGGGACACTATTTTAGTATTTTTAGGGTTATTACAATATAAAGTACAGCATTATTGCCTTCTTACATAAGTACTTGTTCATTTAAGGACTTATTTCTTACCAGGAGTGATAGTCCATGTTTGCCATTCCAATTTCTTAGGAGCTGAGAAAGGACAATTGCAAGTTTAAGGCCACTTTGGAAGTAAAATTAAAAAGGACTGAGGATCTACTTCAATGGGAGAGTTATTGTTTAGTATGTACAGTCACCTAGGTTCAATCTCCAGTAACACACACACACACACACACACACACAAGTGCATACACACACACCACATTTTTTTAAAAAAAATTATTATACTTGAATTATTTAGCATAGATTTTGGAGAATTTGGAATGCTTCATTCTCAGAAGTGTACAAAGTAATCTATTGTCTCACTTAAAGTACATCTTAAATTTTTTTTCATATACAATTATTTTAAATCTGGTATTTTACTACAAATGTGAAGTTCTTGGTTATTCATTATATTAATGTCAGAGAAAAATCAAAGAATTATTTTTATATTCACCCCTAGTGGTGCTGGGTTTTATGTTGGTCCTCCCACCCATAAGGGCTGTCTAGAAAATCTAGAGAAGGTAAAATATGGCTAAAGTAAAATATGGCTAACGCCATCAGAAAACAATCAACATAAGGAAGGAATGGTAGACATAGACCTTGGAATAGAGGAGAATTTATTGACTGGGTGTAAAATATGATGTGTCTCTTTCTCTTGAGACATTTGTCAACTGGAAAACAGGAGTATAAAAGTTTGAATGGAGTTTTCAAGTGTCATCTGGGCTTAAAGAATTGAAATTAGAGTTTGGGATCTGCAAAAGTGGTCACATCATAAATTTGATTGGTAACCGATACAATACTAGCCCACCCATAACAAATATTAAGCCTGTTTTAAATGAATTCAATCACTGATTCAAAAAGGGTGATCTTACTCTTTTATAACTACTGGCCAAAAAAAAAAAAAATCACGCAAATTGAGAAGGCCATAATATTCAGATCTTCCAATTAGTACTACACATTTTTAAACAAAAAGTTTATCAAGCAACACAAAGCAACCAGTTACAAAAAACGGAAATACTACAAATAGAAGTAAAATAGATGCAGATAAAACCAAATATTTGAGTTCATGTGTTTTATTTTTTCAATACAAATAAATAGAATTCTGGAAAGATAGAATAAATATATGGTAATTTTACTTGATGAGTTCCATATGTGAGTTTATCCTGCTTTAAGTTTGCAATGTATTGGGCATATGTTGCTAGGTATCCTATCTATTCTTTTCTTTCCTTTCCTTTCCTTTCCTTTCCTTTTCTTTTCTTTTCTTTTCTTTTCTTTTCTTTTCTTTTCTTTTCTTTTCTTTAAGTTCCTTCAGCCATTATCACCTAAAACCTTGCTTCTTCTGCACATTTACTTTTCTTTTGGTATGTCAATATTAAATCTTTTATTTATGTCATATTTTATGCATCTTTTCTATGTTATTTAAAATCTTTTATTTTCATCTCAATGTTTTAGTTTGCTTTATCTCATCTATCTTTCAGCTCATTATGGCCCTTTTAAACCTTGCCTAGCATATTATTAAAATGATCTACCAAGTTCTTAAACTCTACTATTTTCAACAAATGGTCTGTATATCCATCCATAGGATTATGAGATCAAATTTATAACTTGTTTTATAAAATTGAGCAATAACTCATTGATAAATATTATCAAACTAGGGATTAAAGAGATTTTTCATTCCCCCCCAAAAGTATCTGTAAACAACCATTGTACTACTACACTATGCATTCATATTTAAACAATAAGATATTTCTTTAAAAATATAAATCATGTTATGCAACATGTACAAATATGTCACAATGACTCCCACTATTATGTATAACTACTATGCATCAATAAAAATTCTGTTTTAAAAATTGGTAATAACATAAGGAATTTTTCAAGTACAATTTCAATTTTATATTTTTATTTTATCTTCATTGTCAGCAAAATTAGATGCTAAACATGTTTAAAAGATTGTAAATGGAAAATCTCATCATTTACATATATTATTTTCTAAATCTAAATTTCAAAAAAATCACAGATTATTTAATAACAGCAGTCACTAATGTTGTGTCTATAGAGTTTTGTATTCAAAAGTCCAATACATTTCTGTAAAACATCATGAAAAATATAAATACAATTCAAATCAAAATACCAAAAATGTAATTTATCAAAAAAAGAGAGAGAAATGTGTCACAGTAGATTGGGTAGAGAGAGGTGATGGGAGGGGAGGGGAGGGGAGGGGGAATAGGAAGGACAGCAGAATACAACAGTCACTAGTATTGCTGTATGTATAAATGTGGCTGTATAACCAATGTAATCCTGCAATCTGTACATGTGGAAAAATAAGAATTCATACCCCATTTGAATGAAAAAAAAGAATCACAGGGAATTTGGTTGAATTAGTAATTCCATTATATTTAAATTATTTTGTAGTATTCAAATTTAAAAATGATTTAGCCAAATAGATCAACCTACAGGGATTTCATAACATGTTTGAGCATAAAAAAAATAAAAGTTTCAGAATATTGATTGAAATTTAACTTAACATAGCTGAAAATTTGAAAAAAATTCAGTAAATAATACATTATTTGGGAATAAATTCATATTCAAAAATGCACAAAGACAAGAAATCACATGATTAATGCAACTTGCTGAAGAACTTTGATCACCTCTGAAGCACCATGGACAGAGAGTAAGTAAAATCATGTTTTTTTTTTTTTAGAAATAGATGTTTACAGGATCATCAGAAGGATTGGTAACTATTTCTTACTAGGTAGTCGAGGGTACATAAGTATTTTTGGTTTTATTATTTTTTTCTTCAAATCATCCATGTGTAATTAGCTTTTTTTTTACATTTAAGCCAAATAAAACTATGTTTTTAAATCATTTTCATAGATATTGCCCTGGGGATTGTAATTAACATCTCATTTTACAGTTTAGTTTACATTAATAACAACTTAATTTTAATAATATACAAAATATTTCTACATAGAATTCAAATCTCTCCCTCTCTGTGCCATTTGATTCCTGTGAATTGCATGTGTCTACATTGTGAGCTTTTAAACACAGATGCATAAGTCTTGCTTTTTGCAGTTGTTATCTAAATAAGAGAATGGGAGGAAAGTAAAAAAAAAATAACATTTATAAACATTTATACTTAATTTTTTATTTACCTATTTACATGTACTTACGTATGTGTTCCTTTATTTCTTTGTGTGTATTTGAATTACTCTCTAGTGTCCTTCCACTTGAGTTTGAAGTAGTATCTTTAGTACTTTGTAAAGACTGGTTTTGCTAACAATGAATTTTCATGGCTTTTTCTTATCTGAAAATGTCTTATTTCTTTTTATTCATTTATTTAGGTATTGGAGATTGAAATCAGGGGAATTGCCAATCCTTGTCTTTTTCTCCTCCTCCTCCTCCTCCTCTTCTTCTTCATCTTCACTTCTTAATCTTCATCCTCTTTTTCTTCATCTTTTTCTTCTCCTCCCTCCTCTTCCTCCTCCTCCTCCTCCTCCTTTTTTTTTTTTTTTTTGAGACAGTGTCTCACTAAGTTGCTTAAGACCCTGTTAAGTGCTGAGGTTGGCATTGTGCTTCTGATCCTTCTACTTTAGCCTCCTCCTCAGTTGCTAGGATTACAGGCATATAAAATACATGACTCACTCACATTTATTTTTAAAGCATAGTTGTGCTGACTAAAAAAAAACTTGATAAATGGTCTGTTGCGTTCAGCATTTTTATATGATATTACAGTTATTTCTGGTTTCCACAGTTTTCTTTAAGTGATTCTAGCTGCTAATGCTGTTAGTTATCTCTTATGTGTGGTGATTTGTTTTTCTCTTTTTCCTAGACTTTGTTTCCTTTGGATTTGAGTACTATTATGGTTTGGAAATAATGTGTCCCCCCAAAACTTCTGTTTTATACAGGAATATTCAGAGCTGCTGTGATTGGAGTATGATCTTGTAACCTAACCAGTCCATCCTGGTTTGACTGGACTGAATGTGGGGTAACTGTAGGCAGGTAGGGTGTAGCTGGAGAAGGTGGACCACCAGGTATGTGCACTGGAAAGGTTGTTCCTCCCTGGGCTTCTTTTCCTTTCTGTTTCCTGGTCCTATCATGGGTTGAGCAGTTTTCCTCTGCTTGGCCCTTCTTCTATGATGGGGTCAAAGTGATGAAGTAGGTTGTGGATTGAAACCTCTAAAACTGTAAGCCTCAAATAAAACTTTCCTCTTCTAAGTTGTTCTTTTTGGGTATTTTGGTCACAGTTACAAAGACAGAGGAGAGAGAGAGAGAGAGAGAGAGAGAGAGGAGAAATCTGACGGGAACAGAAAGTTTGACTGTAATGTGCTTACAAATGGATATATTTGAATTTACAACACTTAGAGTTCTATGAGATTCTTGTATGTTTATACTTATTGCTTTCAATAATATAGTTAGTAAGGTTCTGGTAATTACTTTGTGAAATATTTCTGTTTCTAATCTCATTTTGTTTCTTTTGGGTATATTTATACAATTGATGCTGTTCCACAATTTTCTAAAAGTTATCTTCAAATTTCTACTTGATTTCTTTTTTTTTTCCATAGTTTGGTAAATTCAACTCATCTATCCTCAACTTTGTTAATTATTTCAAAAGATAAAACCTATTCTTGATTCAATTTAATAATATTTTCTTTTTAATTAGTTTCTTTTTAAATTTATTTTTGATTTTTTTATTCAGATTTATTTATTCATATTCTATATTTTTTGAAACATTGTTCTAATACTTTCTTATATTGATTTTTAAATTCTTTGATTATATTCACAATTTCTGGATTAAAATCTTAATAAGTACATACAAACCCTGAGTTTCTTCAGGTTACTGAATGTTTACCCTGTTTATGAGGCTATGTTTCTGTTTTATTTTTTACATCTTATTTTTGTTGTTGCAAAATGAACATTTTTAAATAACTTAATGTTATAAGTCTGGAAACACAAAGTGCTTACTTCCCTGTTATTTTTTTGTTTAGTTTTTGTGTCATTTCTACTGGATATCTTGGAAAATTCCTATAAAATCTGAATTTTTCGTCTACTATGGATACTGAAATCTCTGCTTAATTAGTTTAGTGATCAGTTAATTACATCATTCAACTTTTGTCAAGAGCTCTGTGTTTGTTCGGAGGTACAGCTTCCTATCATGGCCATTTTTAACTACCTGGCCATTACTTTCTTGTTCCCAGGACCTTCAAAATCAACCAGAGTTGAGATAGATAAGGGACTTCCCAGGCATTCCTTATGTATATTCATTGACTTCTAAAGTCCTAAAAATATGGTAGATCTTTATAAAGGACCCTATGAATATCTCATCCTCCAGATTTTTCTATTAGATTTATTTGCCACCCTCAAGTTTGTCAAAATTGGTATTGCGGCCTCAGGCAACTGCAATGTTAAACATTTGCTACTTATTGCTTTTGACCATTGATCTGAGGATAGGGATTTTCCATCAGAAGGACCTCTGAGCCAGATCAAATAACTATTAGCTCAGTGAATGTGGTCCTTACAGACAACTTCCAGACAGATCAGCGTGATAATTTTGTTGAGATGAAATTTTGTGAAGCTAGAAACCTATCATTTAACTTCTCCTTTTTGCCAAACTGATTCATAAGGGCATTGTGTAGCTTAGAGACAGGGCATGGGCTTATAATAATACCAATGAACTCAAAATTTTTTAGATTGCTATAAGACTCTGTAAAATTTCTATAGTTTGTTGATTTTTTAACATTTTCTCCCACTATTTTTTTTTCTCTATGAAAGAGCAGATTTTTAGAGATTTAACTCCCCTACTCAGCAACCTTTCTCAATTGGCTCTACCTAGACACAGTGAAGTTGTTGAGAAGTAAAAGTATAGGATTCACTCTAATGGCTCAAATCTTAGTTTAACAATTATCATTTCAGCAGAAATAAAAGCTTTTTGGGTTAATTTGTTCCTTTTCTGTTTTCTTTCACATAAAACAAATCACAGACATACAGTTCAGTGATTCTAGATCAACAAATCTTGATAAATATGAGTTGATAAACTTTGGAAATTTGTCATATTAGGATCACAGTTAATTTCAGCTTCTTTTGTAGGTGACGAGAAACCTTAAGAAGTTATAGTGTTTTCAACCTATTTACAGAATGAAAAGGAACCTAAGCATCCACTTATTTATTCGTTTCAGCTTAAAATTCTGTGACAGTTTTATTAGACTCTAAAACTCCTGAAGAAAAACAGTAGATGTATAATGAACGCATAAATATTCAAATAACTCATTGTAAACACATGAAATATGGGAGCAATTTAAATATCCAACTCTTGCATTCTACACATAGCACAACAATAGCAAAGATATTGTTAAATGACTTTTATTCAAAATAAAAAACACTGCTCTACTATAAATTTTTCCTTTGTTACATTTTAATCTTCTTAATTGTATCCTGGATTTAGTATGAGAATAGGTGTGGAGAATCTAAAACAACAAATTATCATTAAATTAACATATACTTGAAGAAACATCAATAGAATATACATTATTATGAAATAAAATCCTATGAAAACAGTTCACTTTGGGGCAAGTATTTTTTTTTTCTAGGACTAGATTCTATCAATAGTTGGCTAGCCTAATTAAAGGTGACCAGTTCTGCCATTCTGATTAGACATAGATATGGCTTCTCACTTATTTCCCCTTCAATGCCTCCCACTATCTTATATATACTTTCCAAGAAATTTCAGAGCTTTAAAGTTACTAAATTTTATAGGCATTTCGCCACAAGATAGTAAAATTGAAAACTGCATTATGAATGCTGCAAATCTATACAAGGTACAATATAGGATTTTATATTTACTTCTGTCATTAGCCCTGATTCATGAATCTCACTAGCAACATTTATATGGCTTACTTATGCCTATATTCATTATGAAACTGAAACCCTCAGTATTCTGGGCTCTCTTCTGTTCAAGCATAGTAAAATTTCTTCAGTAAATGAAAAAAGAGTAACAGTATAGATTATCAATACACTATTTAAAAATATGCATCATGGATTGAAATATTGCTTTAAATGTAGAAAGTTTCTAGTTCATATATTATTAGATTTATCATTAATAGAAGTCTGAATGCATATTTCTAATCAGTTTGAGGTAGTAAGACTTCATTCACAGAATGTACAGGAACCCACAGTTGTAATACTATTTCATGTATAGATATTCAAATGTTTCCTTCCTATTCATATATAAAAAAACAAATATTATCAGTTCTATTTATGCATTTTTAAAAATTATTTAAAAATGTCATATTGAAATATGCTATCTGACCTTTTAAACTATGTATTCTGATTAACTGTTTCCCCATGTTTGCAGTGGAATTCGAGGAGTGAACTGAATGTCTACACAATAAAGACACAGAATATTGAAAAGGTCACCAGGGTATGATGATGAAAATTGCCTCAGAAAGCTTCTGATCTTAGAGATATTGTCTTCATGAAATAGGCTAAAAATTGTCACAGCAAAGAATCCAAGGCAAATATTTTCTGATAATAAATACAAAAAGAAAAAAAGCAACAAATATTATAAGCAAAAAGTTTTTATTTATGTTTATTTTTACTTTTTTTCTCAATTTATACATTAAAAACAAAAAAGTAGCCTATTACTAGTCTAACCTTTGATTTTATTTTGGGGGGCTACTGGGGATTGAACTCAGGGCCACTCAACCACTGAGCCACATCCCCAGCCCTATGTTGTATTTTATTTAGAGGTAGAATCTCCCGGAGTTGCTTATCTCCTTGCCATTGCTTATGCTGGCTTTGAATTCTCCATCCTGATGCTTTAGCCTCCTGAACCGCTGGGATTACAGGCATGCACCACCATGCCAGGCTGTGATGTTTTGATACAATGTTTTGATATGATGTTTTGATACGTGTTTTGCAAATTATAGTATTTAAATCAGGCTAAATATATCTATATACACATACACTTATCATTTCTTTGTGGTGGAAACATTTAAAATATCCGGTTCTAGCTTTTTGAAATGCATAGTACATTTTTGTCTGCCACCCTACTGTATAATAGCACACCAGAATTTTTACTCTTACCTGAGTGCAATTTCGTATAGGTTGATTAATTTATCTCTATCCTTTTCTCTTACCTTGTTTTCCCCAGACTCTAGTAATCACCCTTTTACTTTGAAATTCCATGAGTTATATTTTTTTTTTTTTATATTCCAACAGTTCCATCCATGTTGTTTCAGGCGATTTCTTCTCTATGGCTGATGGTATTCCATTATGTACATGAGCCACATTTTGTTGTTGTTGTTGTTGTTCATCAATTGATGGACTCTATTTTGATTTCTGTGAATAGTGCTGTAACAAATATGGGATTGTGGATCCAATACAACTTTAAATATGTTCTTTAAAGCTGGCATTTCATTCAGAAAGCATAGGGATATTCACATCTATTGTTAAAAGCCCCTTTAAAATGAAAGTATCAATTGCTTTACCCCTCCTCATATTTGTATGTAAATAAAATACTATAATAGATACTTAAGTTCATAGAAAAAAGTGCAGCTTAATTAAGTAATGCTTTTACAAAAATCAATATATAAAATCTATATATTTTATAGTTCTTGTCCCCTATGCCAATCCAATAACAAGGACATGGTTTTGAGAAAAAGGAAAAAGAAGTTTTATTGCTTTGCTAGCAAAGGAGAAACAGAGGGGACTCCTGTCCCAGAGTCTGTGATTCTGCCCATCAGCAGGAACAAGGGGCTTTTAAAGAGGTGACTCAAAGGCTGTTCTCAGAGTTGTAATTTACTTGTTCATTTGGGAAATAGACATTTCTGAGATCTTCTGATACCATCTCCAAAATCTGGATTTCTTCATTCCTATGTGGGTGTGTACTCAAGGACAGATGCATCTGCCTAAAATAGAGAAGAAAGGTAATCCTGTTTCCCCTCAGGTTATGAAGGGGGAGTGTCATGAGCAGAGCTATTAATAATTACTTGGAGGGGGATTGTCTTTAAATGCAAGCATATATCCATTCACACCAATCATCAAATATAAATAATTAATGCAAAATGTTGGGTGTGTGGGAGCAACTCGCATTTGATGCACACTAACTAAACACTATAAGCAAATTACACAAACCCAGAGCAACCACAAGCCCAAAATACCTCCAATGCCACGGACTTCTGTTGGCCAAAGAGCAGATATTGTTCTTGTCTGGTGGTTCTCTCCAGCTGATGGCTGGACATTAGGGAATTGTGGAGTCAGTCCAGGGACAAACAGCAAGATAGTCAGTCTCACTGATGTCCTTGGAGCGAAACTCTTCAATATGGCAGGATCAGCAATTTAAATACAGTTCCAAGTTGGTAGTGTATGTTGATGATTGGTTACACCCAGTGAAAGTCAATGTTCATTGGTTTTGTCCAGTGAGGTGATGATGTATTTGCAGCAGGGCATTTTCTTTGTGCATGTTTATGGAGCTGTGCTCCCTATCAATTTTAACTAGTCATTGCTAATCATGCCTATGGCTAGTGCTTCTTACAGCTCTATCAATTGCAAGCACATATGACTAAGCAGTTCAATGGTTGTTGTTCCTTATGGCCAGCAACTTAGTGAGTCCTGGCATGTCTATGGCAGATACTCCTTACAGTAAAAAGTGACATATTTCTATAGTATTTTGTTCATTATTTACATGGATTCCTTTTCAAAATAATCAAGTCAGCATATGCAGTACAGAGGATCTAAAGATAGACACCTGACATCAGAATATGTAAAACTTCTTCCACTGGGAACATGAGTGAAAGATCCACAGATCCCAAACCCGGAATGAATCACACGAGACACTGGCTGCAAAAAGCAGGAGGCGTTTATTCTCACATAGGCGCCTGCGGGTGCTCAGCGAAACCTCAGCCGGAGCTTCGGTGAACTGGCACACCGGGCTTAGGGGTACAGATCTTTTATAGGGAGCAGGGGGTTAGTTTTTAGCTTAGCACAGCAACAGCTTTTCTATTGGTCCCTCTGAATCTAGCAGTTGGGTCATCCAGGGGGTAAACTTGTTTTTCAACTTTTTGTTCTCGGAAAAACCCTAAAATTGCATCCTGTCCTTTAGTTCCTGTTTTTGCCCTGTTTGCTCAAGCTTGGCCCTTCCGGGGTTATCTATATGGAACATCTTGTGGTAGCATTGTGCAAGACTTGAAGTGCTACGTGCAGTTGGTGGGGTTTTGACATGGGGGTGGTGAAAGAGAACATCTTGTAACTTCAGGGCACAGGGGTTGGATTTCCTAATGTTGGGCCTGGGGTCTTGAGGTCCTTCATGAGAAAGAGAGAGATTATTGAAACTGAAAAGAGGTTTAGAGGATAACCTCCTTTTTGTTAGTGCGTTATTTAATTCAGTGTATGTTACGTATTGATAGAAATTGCCCATATTTACATGAAAACAAAATTCTGTTAAGAGGTAAGGAAAAACACAAAAGAGAAGTTTACAAGTTTATAGAGACTACTTAAATTGTAATTATTTAATTATGCAAAAAAAGAGTGATAATCAACTTTGACAAAATGGATATCTGATAAAAGCAATCAAGCCAGGGAAAGATCATGATTATCAACCTAATTCTGTGGTGAAAACAAGAACATACATGCACAAAAATATCATATACCTGTATTCATCACTTTCTGCCTTTGGATACTAGAGAATTCAGAAACAGCCGACAAACTTCCTTTAAGGAATTCTGAAGTATTTACCTGATATTCTCCATTCAGCAGTTTGTGTCATCCCTTAGCAAGATATGCATACATTAATCACCTCTGTGTTTAATAAAAGCAAATATGTGTGTATAACACACTTGAACGTGGGCTTCAAAATCATGTCTCTATCGTGACTTTAGAAAAGGAATCTTGGACATTTTTTTGTCCCCTCATCCCTAAAATAATAATAATGCAATTATTTTCACTGTGAATTTAGTATAATTAACTGAATATTCAAAATAGTTGCTGTTATGTAGCCATTACTCAAAAAGCCAAATTATTTTATTATTGATGTTTCACTACTTTTTATTAAAAAACCTGAGACAAATAGTCTTCATATTTTTATACAAATGAAGTATCTGAAAGTAAAAACTATCAAGTTGATAGAGATTGAATTTAATATCTTATATATTTGACTTCAATAAAGACTTCATTCTATTCACAATATTTATGATATAATATGTCAGAGTGAGAACACAATGAGCATGTTAAAGCAATAAAAGTGAAGTGTTCAGGAGATATACCATGGGGAATCCTATGTGTGGTATGTGGGCCTCTGTGTTCAATTGAGGGCAGATGATATTCCTAATCCCTGAATCAATGGTAGAACCCTCAACACACATTCCATAGCTAACTAGTTACACTTTGAGATATTCATTTCACCATTTTTCTCATTTCATTTTTTTATTATTTGTTTCCTTGTGAATATTTACCTTTCCCGGTGATTCTTGTATTGGACAAACAAAAAAAATGGAGGGAAGTGTTAAGATATATATCTATTAAAATTTGATACAAGAAATCTTCCCTATGAGAAGGAATATTTTAATTCTCTATAATGTGAAGATCTAAAAAGATTAATCATGGGAAATGCATATACATCATTATCATCATATCCCATCTCTACTGTCCCAACTTTGATTAATTTTAAAACAAGTCTTCGTTTTCTTTTACATAAGATAATAAGTAAATTAACATATGACAAGGAATTGATATTTTTCTTTTTTTATAATCTTTGATACAGTGAATATACCAATGTGAGTGGAAATGCTACTTGGAAAATGTGTTATGAATACATTAACTCATTTATTTGTAAAATTTCACATTTCTTTAGCTATCAAAATTACAAAATGTGAAATATTTTTCTAAATTGAATGATAAAATGGTTCTTATTTACAAAATGCTATGCAAAATTGCAACTTGAAATAATGTCTATGACAAATTTATTTCTCAAAGTTTACAGGTTGTTTATCTTAAGTCATGTCCATTTAGAAAGATAAACTTGCAACAATCAAATTGTTAAATGAAGTATTTTATTTCTATAAGTGTCTATGCTACATTACAATTCATCAAGATTTTTACAAACATTTATCTATTATTTAATAATTATAACTACATTCTTATGAAAGCTAAACTTTTTGTAGCATTTCACCAAATACAGCCAAAATCAAACAATTTTCCTGTAATATGCACCTTATATTGTCCTATAACTTGCTAAATTCATAAAGATATGCAAATATATATTTTTCTATGCTTCATAATTATCCCAAAGTGCAATTACAATAACAATTTTAATATTCTATTGAGCACTGTATTGTTTCATACATGTACATTTCTTTATTTCCAAATTTATCAAAGTTTTCACTAAGATATTTTACAAACTATTTAATTTCATCTAGTGCAAATTCTTTCATTCAATGCTGTATCCATTTGGGCTATATTTGAGTTTCTTTAAAATACAAACTTTTTTTTAATCTAGGAATTTCATTATGCTATTTGCCTTGTCAATAAACTTCTGAAGAATTTTCAGTTATCACCACCTTCACTTTTGTCATTCATCAGCTTTTGTGTTATTTCCTCAGCAAGGTATTCTCTAATTCTGAATATTCTAACACCACCACCCTCACTTATATACAGTGCTTGTCATTTTCTTTCAATGTTCTTAGAACAATTTTACATTATTTATACCTGTAAGCTTGTTTTCTCCAGTCTTTCACCATTTTTCTTTCACTGTATGGTGGGTTAGAGTGTAATCATTAGCTTCTCCATTGTATACCCCCAAACTAGAAGGGTATGTAGAGTATCCATTGATAGGAAAATGGATGGAATCTATATAAATTACATATGTGCTAAAAGATTTCACCACAAGGAGAAAAAATATCTAGAAAAATATCTAGAAAAATATCGAAACACATAATAAGTTTAGTACCCCAAGGAACATGCTTAAAATTAAAATAATAATTATTTTCTGTAATTCTGAAAAAAAAATTGTCAGTAAGAGTGCAAATTAAACCAGGATTTATTCTTCATTCAGTAATGTCTGGAAAAAAAATGAGGAGCAAAAAATACATTCTTATTCAAAATAAATTTTGAGTAAAATAAATAGTAAAAATAGAATCACTAATATATTTTAGCGCATACCTTAGGTGATTAAAGAAATTAAAGTATGCAAGACCTTGGTTCTACATTTTTATGAAATTAGTAATTCCTCAAATTCCATGGATTAGTACAATGAATATCATATTTAAGTAATTTTTTAAATAGAGAAATGTCACAATCCCCCTATAGCTAATTTGCTGAGAGATTCATCTTAAGAGTATGAAGGCTACATATGACAGATCCACTATCAACATCCTGACAAATGGAAAAGAGCTGAGGATTTCTCCTCTAAGATTCACAACAACGTAAACAACTAGAAAATTGGCCCCCCAAAAATGATTTCCTCTGGACAGTGTTTTAAAATGTATGTAGGGCTGTGAACAATGAAACAAAGCAGATGCAGTGTATTGCATGATTGCCGTCTGCAGTGTTTCTGGAAATAATTTTTGAAACATGACACAGGAAGAAGAGCCCAAGAAGAACACAAGGATATTATTGGTTTATCATGAAGGTAGAATAAGTACAAATTAAATCCAGCACAAATAGAAGAAACAAGATAAAAATCATCCATTTGATTGAGAAGCTCAGTACAAATTTGCTTAAAAATTTATTAGGGTGTTTTAAAGAAAGAAACCCAATGATCCTAAACTTAAAGCAAATATATATATGGTTATCCAAAAAATTTTGAAAAAAATGTGCAAAGTTGGAAGACTTGTGTTAACTTATGCTAGGCCTTCTTCTGGTATATATTTATTATGATGTTATCAAAGTAATTTGGATAGAATAAGTAGTCCAGAAGTTCTTCCACCCACATATAGTTCATAATTTTTACCTAATTTGCCAATGTTATTCAATAAGGCAAGGCTATTCTTTTGGATGAAGTGTGTGTTTGGTTAAATAAAAGATTAATGCTGGTCTCTTATGGTGAGTTAGGCAATATTTATGTTTCTTCAATTTTTTTGAATAACATAGTGTGTAACTGATATTATTTGCTCTTTAAATTATAAATCTAAACCTAAAAACTACAAATATATAATTTCTAAAATCGTAGGAAAAATTGTTCACAATAATTGGCAAAAATTTCTAAATAGGACACATAAAGCATGAAACATTTTTAACAACACAAACCACCTATTACATATTTCCAAAATATTTGAACACTTCTAGGGATAGTGGTAGATAACTGGCTAATGATTACATAAATAGGTGCCAGACTTCATAAGTCATCAGATAAAAGCATAGCAAAATATCATTATACACAATCAGATAAAACCGTAATGAAATATCATTGTACTCAATCTATTAGAGTGTCTAAAGTTAAAAAAGACTATGCCAAGTGTTTGCAAGGAGTTCATACAGCTAAATTTTCATAGTATGCTGGTGAAAATGTAAGACTGTTGTGATCCTGCACAATGTTTATTCTGTTTGCTCCAAGCTTGAGCTGATAAGAGGATTGGACAAAAGACAAACACAAACATAGAAAAAAGCAGGACTTGGTGGGCCAATGGAACTCCTGGTCAGAGAAGACTGGCCACAAACAGGCTCTGCACATTTATTATATAGGTTTAAACATCAAAAGAATTTATTGCAAGAAAGCTTTTACAAGATAAACAACAACAGCCTTGTGATCAGAAACAACCAGTTAAAAGCTTATCATCTTGTGCTCATATCTATCTCTTCTACCTTCAGGCAGCTGGTGTTTGGACCCATGGCTACTGAACCAATAAATTCTGCGAGGCACAGAGCTCCCTTTAAACAGAGCACCAGCAACCGAGCAGTCTCAATCCACTTGTTTCCACCCAGAGTTTTCATAAGGTCATCACCTCTGCCTAAGGATGGTTCAAAGAAACCTGTAATTCATTGATCACTTTCAAAATAAGACTATATAATGACTTTGGAAAACCATTTGGCTCTTCTAATAAATTTCAGCATATACATACAATATGGGCCCCAACAGTGTATTTATATGTACTTAGAAGAAATGAAACATGCTTACATAAAATCTTCCATGTGAATATTTGTAGTTTATATTTATGGTAAAAACTGTAAAAAATTCAAATGACTATCACCAGATAAATAGAAAGACATATTACAACATATACGCTCAATGGAATACTGCTCATCTTTCTGTGTATACATATCCATATGTGGTGCTGGAGGTGGAACTTGAGAACTCATGCATGATAAATACCCCTAGAACTCTCACCAATTTTATAAACCACAGTTGTTAATGTAGCAGAGTATATAAATCTCAATATCATCCTGCGTAAAAGCCAACACACACATAAGACAAATTCCTGAGTGATTTGGTAATTGTTAAATGCTGGGAAAGGTAAATCTAATTTAAATAAATATATCTGATACAAAACAGGCTTCCTGAAAACAGAATGAGGGAAACTGATTTTGAAGATAAAAAGGCCAATGGAAAAAGTTTTATGCTTTTAATTTAATAAAGGAGAATAGACATTTGTCAAAAATCATCAGACCATATACTTAAAATGGGTGCATTGAATTTTATATATATTTTCCTCACTGTAGTTCCAGAAATTTTAAGATATAAAGGAGTATTATTAACATCTTTTGATGAAAAATTCAACAACTTACTTAATGTGAAATGATCATGTTTCTTGAAAAACAATTTCAAAAGATATATGGACATGTAATATCTAAAAGGTCCTATATCTTTCGAATATATTGAGCTGTTTTAAACTTCTTCTGAAGAAAAGTCTAGGTTTGAAGAACTTAAACAGTGACTTTAATATTTCTGGATATTAAAGGAATATTAGTCTCCAGAGGCCAGAAAAGGTATAAATTTGTCGCTGAATGTATTTTATGTATCCAGAATATATTAGATAAAAAATCCTAACACTAAAGTAAAAGAATTCTACCAAAAATCTCTACCAGATATGAAGGCAAAAATTATATGAAAAAATATTATCAGCAAATGAATCTGGTTATAACAATAACAATAGATTACTAACTAGGACAACTTATGAATGCAGGTACATGTTGATACTTGGTAACTTGTCATAATTGTTCATGAAACTGACAGATAAAAGGCAAAATACTCATATAATTACCTTGACAGATATACACAAATATTTCAATATAAATGAATAGTCATTGATGACAAAACACTTTGAAAATAAAATGAAAAATACATTTTAAGTAAATTTCATATTGAAAGGTGAAATATTGAAACAATTTTTATCTGAGATAAAATGAGTAAAGAAGGCCCAGTAACTGGCTTTTATTCAATGTTCCTGTGGAATAATAATTAAAAATCAATTTACACAAACCAGTTTGGGTCCTTCCAAATATGACCCCATACCAAGATAAACTACTGGGCATGGATGCAAAATTGAGAATGACCAAGATCCTGCATTTCAAAAAAGGGACAAACATACATAAAGGTGAGTCATGGGAATACAAACAAGAACACTCAGAATACACACACCATATTTTTGAACACTCCAAGAAAAGAGCAAAAATAAGAGCTGCCTGAAATTTTGCAAAAGTATTTAAATCATGTATCTCTTAAAAAAAGCTCAATAAAATCAATTTTACATTTAAGTAAAACATCAGAAAACTGTTGAGGTTAAAATTCATACCCTTTTTTAGCTATTACACATTGCAATAAGTGAGACCTCACACATGGAGAATTGCAGTTTTTTAGTAATATCTTGTTATAAAGGATTTTTAATAGCAGTTTGGCTCATTAAGGGGATTTTAAAGGGATATTTAGGGAAATGGAGATTTATAATGGATTGGGTTCTATCAGGAAATGGGTACTTTTATAATGAGTAACTTAATAAATATTATCTAGAAAAAGTAAAATTTCAGCCAGACTTTCTTTTTAGTAAATAAGTAGCAGTTATAGTAGGCAAGACAGATGGTAGTTTGTCAATTTATATGGTGTGTGTTTCAGACATAATAACTGAAAAGGATTTCTATTTATTGTTGATTTTATTCTTGGTCAGCCTTGGTGAAAGCTGGCTTTGTATGATGTTGAAGCTTTTTGAAATTGTTCAGGTGTACACGGGCACACTAAAACTTAGAGGAGTATTAAGCTAACTTTCAAAACACTGTGGGGTTTGCTGATGGTTATCAGCCTCTCCCAGATGCCAGGGACTGCTTTATTCTTTCATACCTCAGGGAAGGCAACCATGTCGAAAAGTTATGCCCACAAAATACAGCAAAACTTTGTTTTAAAATGATTTAAAATTCATTAACCTTGTCCTCTCAGACAGAAAGGAAAATATGAAAGATGCACCCTTTGCTCAAAGATGAGACAGATGGAGCTGTAATAAGCACCATAACCACAACAAAATGACACCCATCAAATGTATTTAAAGTTATAATTACTAAGTATGCTCACATGTGCTCACACACACACACACACACACACACATACACACACACAATGAGATCATCCGGACATGATAAAGAATGAAATAAAATAATTTATCTTTTGTGGTGAGCCGTTCTAATTAGACCGTGGCCGCCATTAGAAGATGGCGCCGGCTTCCACTGTGGCCTGTGATAAACAACTCCTAATATGGAGAATTGGCACGCAATCCCTTACCACCCTATGAGAAAGGTCCACGTGGCAGCTTAAGATTGGTATGCTGGAGGCTTTATTAGGCTGTGCTTGGGCGCTCGGCGACGGGTCACTAGAAGATGATACATGAATCAAGGCCTGAATAAACTGCTGAAAGAAGAATCCTGTGTCCTGTTTTCCCTTGCCGGCGAGGGGTCGCGACAATTGGTGGCCCAGACGGGGAATTATATTCCTCGAACCCAGGATCCAGAACTTTCAGCAGTCAGGGTGGTGCACCAGTAAGTTCCCAGGTAAAGTGGGAATCCGCAAGTAAGTAGCGGGACGCTCCTCTGTAGAAAAGGAGAGAGCGGGGATTTCATAGAACGGGATGCTCCTCCATAGAAAGGGAGAGAGTGGGGATTTTTGTACTTTCACTTTCATTATATCTTTGGAGACATTATGGGTGCTACCTCTTCAAGCCCAATTTTGTTGGCCCTAGATGGG
>NW_025999900.1:17058976-17128482 GCF_001458135.2 Marmota marmota marmota
GGCCTTAGAAAATGGCATTTCTCCACAAATCTGGCTTGCACATCTTAAACAGTGATTTCTGGGCATGGCCATTGCACCCCAAGTTAGTTTTACATTGCACTGGGATTGGCATGCCCTCTTTCTTATGTTCTCCCAGTGCCGGATAGCCCTTGCACTCTGCAGGTCTTGTTACCATTGCACGCAGATGGGTTTCAGGACTGGTCTTTCTTCTCGGCTATAGACCTTTTACCTTCCTCTGGGGTTTAGGGATTGTGTTGCCAACTTAAATTTTGTCATTACTATCAGGCTACCTGTGTTATCCTACTTCTCGCCGTCATCACGATGCAGGATGCGAGGCAAGGCACTGCACTTGAGTGATCCCTCAACGGACCTCAAGGAAAGCATGTCCTATTGCATGTGGGTTTGACGTCCACGCCCCGCCCTACGAAAAAAGGCGTCGGCTGATATGGGACCAGGTCTAGGGAAGGGCCCTCCTTAGGACTGAACCATACATTGCAGCCACTTCTGCACAGTGGGATAGGACCTCTACTTTCGCCTGCATTGTTTTATAAAATAGAAGGGGGAACTGTGGTGAGCCGTTCTAATTAGACCGTGGCCGCCATTAGAAGATGGCGCCGGCTTCCACTGTGGCCTGTGATAAACAACTCCTAATATGGAGAATTGGCACGCAATCCCTTACCACCCTATGAGAAAGGTCCACGTGGCAGCTTAAGATTGGTATGCTGGAGGCTTTATTAGGCTGTGCTTGGGCGCTCGGCGACGGGTCACTAGAAGATGATACATGAATCAAGGCCTGAATAAACTGCTGAAGGAAGAATCCTATGTCGTGTTTTCCCTTGCCGGCGAGGGGTCGCGACAATCTTTGAAACTAGTAAGTAAAGAAAGAGAATCAAGTATTAATTCTGTCCTCCCTATTTGACCTGTGAATCTGAAAAGGAAAGGTAATACTTGACTATTCACTTTTATATTCTGCACAAAAGTTTATGAAGTATTTTTGCATTTCAGTTAACTTTAAAAAGTTAACTGGAAAATCTCTATTTTGCAAATATCTTTGAATTAATGGATTAGATAATGAGAGTCATAAAGTGCTAACATAACAAAAAGAGACAATCAAAATGTTTCTTACTGAAAGAAACTCCAATGCTGAAGGCAAAATTATGCCTCCCTAAGATTTTCCTGTATCAATCCTAGGAATTTGTGAATAGGTTTTTCTGCATGACAAGAAGACTTTTAAATGTGCTTAATGTTAGAAACCTTGACATGGGTAGCCTGGATTACTCCTGTGTAAACATTAAAAGTAGAAAAAATGTCTCCTGAGTATAATAATTTAACTGAGGGAGAACAGTCAGAGAGTAACAACAGGTCTGACTTTGAAGATGGAGAAATGGGACTGTTAGCTGAGGAATGAGTGCAGTCTCCAGACACTAGAAAAAAGATGAAAACTTCCCCCTAAAGAATGAAATAACACTGCACAGAAATTGATTTTAACCCATGAGACCCATGTTGGGCTTCAGATATTTAGAACTAAAATGCAAGACAATAAACTTATATTGTTTTATACCATTAATTTCATGGTAATTTGTTTCAGCATTATTAGAAGTTATTACAACAAATAGAAACTATACAAATAGTATAATCTTGCCAAGTGGATTGAAAATATATTTTACTAAGACTCTGGATTGGTCACTTTCAAACAAAAGGAATTTTTTATCTGGTAACAATAGTTATTCAACTGAAAACTAAGCTGTGAATAAAGCCTTATATGTAAAAAGGCTTATGTTTGTTAATAGAAAAAAACTCTAAGAAAAGAAAAAGACAAATTGTAAGTAAAAAGGAGGGCAAAATTAGTGGATTAAAACATGATTTAAAGATGGGCATGATTATGAGATTGATTCTTTATATTTCACAGGTGGGAAGATGGTTACTAGAGTTTGGGAATGGTGGGAGTTTATAGAGAAAGGAAAGTTATTGATCAAAGGATAGTTTGTTGGATTAGAAGAATATGTTTTAGTAATATATTGCATCACACAATGGTTTCAGTTAATAATAATGTATTACAGATTTCAAAATTGCTAGGAATAGATGTCTAACATTCCCATTCTCCCCCAAAAAATGATGTCAGTCAGGAGATAGGCATGTTGACTAACTTTATGAAATATTTTAGCATACATACAAAGATCCAACTTCATAATATATCCCATAAATATGCACAACTATTGTCAACCAAAAATTAAAACAATGGGTTGGATTAGAGATAAATGATTAATGATAAAACTTTATACCAATACTGTAAAGAAATGCAAGGAGTGATCACTATAAAAAGCAAGAGAGTGTGAATCACAATGGGAAGAAAAAGATCAGATTGGAACATGGAGCATGGCAGGACATCAAAGGTTCTGTTTCTTTATGTGGATGATGGTTATGAACTTGTTTGCCTTATAAGCATTCAGTAAATTCTTATTCATTTTGTTTAGTTTTTGGTAACTGATTTATTTTACTTTATTTTACAGCTGATAGTGAACATGATTCTCAGTTGTTCACTTCTATCACTTATATATTTTGTGTACTTTTAGTATGTTTAAGGCAAAAAAATAGAACCTCAATAAAAATTTGCTGATATGCATAAGAATCGTATTCTATGATAATTTTAGCAAATTCATTTGCTTTTATAGTCTTTCAAAATTGCTCCAGCAACATATTTATCCTCACATTTTCTATAAATTTTTGCAAGTTTTTAGGCCAAATTCATTAGTTAAGCATTTTGTTTGCCCTACGTAAGATCCTGAGTGTGATAATAGAGATACTAGAGTATTTAGTTTTGAAATAGTCACATGCTTGCTTTTCATTTATTGTTAACTCAAACTTTTTGTTTGTTTGTTTCAGAGGACTAGAATTACCTCAAGAAATTGAAGCAATTATCTATGTACACCTTCATACAATATGAATATGTCACAACGAATCTCACTATTATGTATAATTATAAATTATATATAAAACAAAAAGAACTAACTAGTTTTCAGTTGATAGAGATTCATATGGCTGGTAAATAATATTTCAGTGTATGTATAAAAACATAAGTGCATTTCTACATAAATTCAACATTTCATAAGTGAAAAAGTAAATTTTTGAGTGTTTTCTCCTTAAGATGTTTTACTGAAATTTTTGCTACTTGCAAAATTAATAAAATAGTTTAAATACCAAACTTCTGTTAGGCTTTTTCTATACTTTTGTCTAAATAACAGAGCTGATGGGTAGATGTTGAAAATCTAATTAAAATAACAATTAATTTAAAGTAATACCCTGGGAAAATAATATTTTTGTTCTATAATGTCACATTATGGCTGATAATGATTAAGTTTTGTATCTCTGGTTCTTTGTATTGACTGAACAATACACAAATGAATGTGTTTCCTGTGGTAACTGAATAATGGTTTTTCTAAATGCAAAGCTTTACATTTTGAATTGTGAGAATACATATTAAAAGGAAACTTTATTTCCCTCTTGAAACTATTTTAATTTATTAATTTTACTGCAGAAAAATTTATTTTGGCAGTGTGAGAATTTTAAATAAAAAAATGTCGGGGGATGGGGCTGGGGCTCAGTGGTAGGACAATTGTCTGGCACATGTGAGGCAATGGGGTTGATTCTCAGAAACATATAAATAAACAAATTTTTTTTAAAAAAACATCTATCAACAACTAGAAAAAAATCAATACATGAAAAGAGATAATTTTGGAAGTCTTTTTCAGTAGCAAATACCTATGTTCATTTTAAAACAAGTTTTTTTCATGACCACTATCCATATTCAATAGAAGTATCTAAACATATACAGAAAAGTTCATTTTCATAAAACTATATTAATAATTTTCACTTATTAGTATCTGGAGAAAAGAATTAAGTTTTTTTTTAAAAAAAAAGCACACAAGTACATAACATACTAATTTTAGTGAAGTGCTATCTTAGTCTATTCTCCAGTTTCTATTTTTCTCCTTCAACATCCTTTCAAAGATTTCTTTTGAAATCATTATTATAACATCTGAACTTTTCAGAACATGATATTCTAGACCACAAACTCAATGTGTGATAAAAAAAGAAATATGGATGAAAATTTGGTTAAATCATCAAAAACTCATTTATGATGTTATATACTAACACTTCGGAATCTGAGGATTGTTTAATGTTTGGCATTTAAGTCTTTGCACAGCTCATTAGTCTCTCTATTTGAGAAAATAATGGATGTGTGTACTGCATTGTATATGTAAAATGTGGAAATGAAATGAAAAATGTTCATTTGTGGTCCAATAATCTTTTAGTAACTGCAGTTAGTCTACAAACTTCCTCCAGGTTAATATGATTAATACTGCCTAAGAAGATGTGCAACGACTTGTATATATGCATAGTTTTCTCCCAGAGTTTCTATTTTTTTTCTTTTTTTGATGGTGCTGGGGATTGAACCTAGGGCCTTGTGCATGTGAGGCAAGCACTCTACGAACTGAGCTATATCCGCAGCCCTTCTATTTTTATATTTAACTAAACTGAAGTTTTCAATGAACTTATAAAAATAAAAAAAATATTAAAATTTAAAAATAGATTGTCAATAGTTATCTTTCATACTTTAAGGTCAAGAAGTATAAAAATTTTATTGCATCTTTTTGTAAACTGAACTAAGAGATTGTAAAATTGAAAAGAATAAATCATATCTTTGCATTATTCCTCCCTTCTTATATATGTACTAAGATGGTAAGCCATATCCTTAAAAATAATTCCTAAATCCCAATGTTATATACATTTTCTCCTGAATTTATTGGGATTAATTATTGGGATTCTAAATACACGTGAGGCTAATAAAACAGTCCTTGTGAGCTGTTTATTTGTGATCCTTTCTTCTTCTAAAGTCCCCAAAATCCAGTCTAGCTTCATAGTTTTGCAGATAACAGTTAAAATTTTTCACTGATCAAAGACCTTGGTAAGAACAAAATTACCATTACCATTCAGATGTCCATGCAATACTATATCCTCAAAAGTTGTAATCTCTGTGATTATATTCTGTTTTGCCCCCTTCATACAGAAATATTGTTTTTATTCTGCTTGTATGTTTACTATTTTTTCTTTTAAAATACATGGTGCATAAGCCAACTATCTTATGAATTGCTAAGCTGATATTCTTAGTAATTGTAATTTTAGGTGTTGATTGAAAAGAATGGGGAGCAATGAAAGTTATAGAATAAATTTCTTTGGAAGGGATTCTGTTAACATGATGTTACTGACATTATTTTTTATAGACTTTTATCACTGCAGAGGTGGACATAAAAATGCACATCCTCTACATATTGGCAGTTTATTCACTTTCTTGTTGCTCTTTTAACATTTACATTTAAGCTTTTCACTTAAGAAGTTGTACCAGACATTATTTTTCTTCTTGCACAAGCAAATTCATCCTCTAAACCATTTTTCTCTAATCATCTTCTCATGTAAAATATGCTGCAATTAAAATTTCAGTTCTATATCATGTCTAAACAGATAGCACTATTATTATTTCAACAAATTGGTTTGAGTACCTATCATGCTTCAGGTACTGTAAAAAAACACTTTAAAACACTGAATATGATAGTTTTACAAGTATTAGTTTCATGACACTGGGACCAAAAATAAAGGACACATAATAATGACAAACTCTTAACATAATTATAAACAATATTTACATATTCATGAAAATTGGTGGAATTTGTTGGGATTAATCTTTGGGATTCTAAATACATGTGAGGCAAATAAAACAGGCTTTGTGAGTTGCTTGTTTGTTTGTGATGCTAAAGATTGTATCCAAGACCTTGTATATGCTAGTTAAGTTCTCTACCCTTCATAATTTTTTATATACCTGCCAGCCCAAGATTACAGTTACAAGAACAACTATAAATATTATCAAAACTGACAATACAGAAGAAACTGTAGTGATAAAATTCCTATTTCAAATATAACTTTTAAAGCTTACAATAAACTGGGCACCATGTGGGGCATGCCTGTAATCCCAGAGCCTCAGAAGGCTGAGGCAGGAGGATCACAAGTTCAAAGCCAGCCTCAGCAACTTAGCTAGGCCCTAAACAATTTAGGGAGACCTGTCTCTAAATAAAATATTTAAAAAGGGGCTGGCAAGGGATATTGCTTAATCCTGGGTTCGAACACTGGTATGAAAGAAAAAAAAAATTAAAAGTTGTCAATAAGAGCGCTTCTCTAAGGTGAAACCTGTGGCACTTGAGCACCGGCTTCCCCTGCCAGCACCCCTTCCTTGCAGGCAGGCACAGTTTTGCCCAAAATAAGTGATCAGCTTGTCATTCTTGTGGTATAACTAGTTCTGATAGTTGAGAATGAAGGAAGAGGTCATGCTGCCTATACTTTTAGTACTGAGGCTTTTGGATTTCGCAGAGGTGAAAAGTTACCTGATGTAATGTTGAAACCACATCCACTAAGACAGTGCCACTGAGAACAGGAGAAGGGGAAGATTATATTCTGGCCTTGAAATGGTAACTGAGAGAAACAATGAAAAGAATGCCTTATTTTATTCAAACACTTGAAGGAAAACAAGATATTGAAAGGTCTAGTAAAAGATATATGAAGGTATACAAACAAGAGTGGATATCAGAATGGAGAAGGCTCCCAAGAGAGATGATGCCCAGGAAAAAAATTCGAAAAAGACCCAAAATCCACAAAGGCCAAAGATACAGACAAAGGTACTTTATTCACTAATACTGAAGATGTGTTGAAAAAAATTGAGGAATTGGAAAAGAGAGGTGATGGTGAAAAATAATATGAGGAAAATGAAGAGAAAGAAGAAAGCAAAGAGAAAAGTAAAGAAGGCTATGATGACAATGATGATTAGGATGCTACAGAGGAGGTGTATGATGAAGAAGAGCAAGAGGAGGAAAATTACTACTTTAATTCATATTTTCAATATGGAGATGATTTTGGTGCAGAAAATGACAACATGGATGAAGCAACCTAGTAGCCGTAAAATTTCTCAAGGGAAAAAAAAAAGATAATATAGCTTCTGAGCAGTTGGACAGACTTGATTTATGTTTCGTTTCTATTTTGTTGGACAAATATTTGTCACTGAGATATTCATAACCGCTTTTACGCATTAGTTACCATTTAAATATATGACATCTGAAACTCTGACATTCCTCCTTAACAACTTTGCCATCCCTCTTGTGTATGTTAGTGGATTTTTATATTATTTGGATTTTATTATGCTAAAGAGTTTTGCATCTCTTAATCTATGTATTCATACATACTTAAAAAACTTATTCTTGTTCAATTGTTCTTTTGTAAAAGTATTACTAGTTGTAATGGATTTCTATCACCTGAAAATTGATTTAATATAGTGCATGGAACACTTTAACAACAAAGAAACTTGAAAATTATATTTTATTTGCTATGTTCTATACTATTACATTATGACTCCTTAAATCTGCCTAAAATTGTAAACATACATTTTTCCCTACATGTATGTTTTTGATCACAAAGAGGCTGTTTTGTGATCAAAAACATACATGTAAGGGAAAATGTCAACTTATGTAAATTTTACATTTCACATGTCAGCTAGTACAGAGAGACTTTCATTTGGGATACATATTATAAATACTTGAATTGGGGGCTAACTTCATACCATATAAAATATGAGTTAGTGATCCTCTGTAATAAGTTTGACATATTCAAATAGTTGGGCTTATAAAAATTAGACTAAAACATCTTCTTTAATTGAATACTTAAGTACATAAGTCCTGGTTATATAAATTTCATGGAAGAAAGCATGAGTGTGAATTTGGTTTAGTTGTAGCCGGCTCTATTATACTTCACAGGACTCATAGGCTATACAGTCGATTATAATATAGAATTAACTCAGGTTGTTAATCTTTTTGTTTAACTTAAAAGCTAGCTCCCTGCCATTTTATATTTTTGGGAGAAAATACCTAGAAACCTCAGCCTCCAAAAGCTTAAATATGCCAAATATATTCAAGGAAATTCACATAACAGGTTTCAAAAAAGACTACTTTTTTGAAATGAGTAAAATTTATTTTTCCCTATTGGGAATATGTTTTCCATTACCCACTCACCTGAAAAATCACAGCCCTAAATTTTATTTCTACTGTAATATTAAGTTCAATGGTGAAACTTTACTTGATTAATTTTCTGTGCCTTAGTTTTTCCTTCCTCTAAAGTGTTTAGACACTAACCAGAATTTACCATGTTTACATTCTCTTACCTTAGAGAAATAAATGATCATATATTAAGTTTTATTCTTACCTTCTAAACAATTGAAACTTAGAAAGTGACTGAGAAAAAATTTTGAGAAACAAATATTTTCCTCATAATCAGGTTTTCTCATCTTTAATTTTTTGGGAAAAAATTGTATTGTCTTGTTCATTTTGCAACATAATTGTCTCAGGAAAAAGATCATTTTGAATTGCAATACTTCCTCAAATAAGTCAAAATGGGTGTGAGGACCCATCTTATTAGTTTAATGCTGTACTCATAGTATGTGCCTTCTCATTTAAAGGGTACATCAAATGATTTTAAGATTCTAAATGAAAATATGAATAAATCTTTAAAACTACAATCAATTAAACCCCGTATGAAGATTTTAGTAATAATGGCAAAGTTGTCATTTGGGAATAATTAACATGGGTGTTTTATTCTTAACTTCCTTTGTGGTACGAGAAACAAATACCATTTTGTTTATAGAAATTTTATTTCTATATTTATTTACTTCCTTTATTATAAATGTGCAGATAAAAGCTTGAGCCATGCAAATACACTGAAGGTAAAGGTATTTCTTTTCCTAGCTTATATATATTTACTCTGGGAGGTCCTGACCATTCCCACTTTGGAACTTCTTTTTATGATTTTAAAGTATAATAATCATGAGATCAGACAGGGTTTGCAAATTGCTTTACTAGCAAAAATCTTCTTTTTCTTTGCTTTTTCTGGCTGAAGATCTGAGACTGTGAGGTTATTCCACAGGAAGGTAAGTGTTGTTCTACAGATATAGCTTTATATATATATATATATACACACACACACACACACACACACACATAAAATACTGGTAAAATGTCTTTAAAATTATAACAAGCAAACCTGGTTGTTATATTTTCTGTATTTAATATTAAATTCTTACAAAAAAGATTACAATAATATATAAACTACAAATACAATAATTTTTTAATGTTTAAAGTTTTAAAATAAAAATTAACTTTTGATTCCAGAATATTACATTTTATTGCGTAGAAACAAATAATAATACAATGAAAAATAAAGCCTAAAATTAATCGCTAAGATATAACATTCATGCCACTATGAAATTGGTATCAAAGTACCTGGGTGCTTTGATATGTATATAGTGATAACATTTATGATAATAACATTATAATAAGTGTACTATATACTTTGTCCAGTGTCCCCAAAGTACTACATAGATAATATGCTGCATAGTCTTAATATCTATAGATCTAAATATAATTGGCAAAATCCTTTATATTTGTTCAGAACATAATTTGTTTTACCTGGAAGTTTCTAAAACTTTTTAAATTTTATAGTGTGTAACACTTCTCTCTCTTTGACTTTACTTTTATGTTTCTATTTATATTATGGTGAAATCATGTATTTGATGGCCATCCCAGTTATATAATACACTATAGGTTATCTATAAATAGTGATGATTTAACAAATAACCATCATTTTGCCAATATTGGATGGTGTCTAAATATGTACTATTCAATTTTTTTAGTATTGATGTTCTATTAACAATTCAGAAAGTTAAAATTAATTCAGATATTGAAAACTGATATTCTTTATATACATATGAGTTTTGGCTAGTTTTTTTGTTTATTCTTATAGGTAATGAAATAATGAATTTCAATATGCTATGCTAGTGCCATCTAATCTGGTAATGTTCTTAAATGGAAATGTGTTTTTAAATTAGCTATATGGCTATGTAGTTTCAACTTTTTAACAAATGCATGCCTTGCAATTTTCCTGCTCATATATTTTTTGACAAAGCTTGGTGAATGGTCAGCATTCAATAATTATTTTAGTGATATATTAACAATATATGTTTACAAGATACTTAATTAAGCATTTCCAACTTTATGATACTGGTACACAGAATTTAAAACAATAGAAAATGCAATCCTATTCACTATACAGTTTACATACCACAAGATGGTAAATGTAAATCAACCTACTTTTATTTCAGTTAACTCTGATATAAAATGTAAAAAATACAATCATTTAAAATAGCATTATGCTATTAGCAATGAGGATATAATATGCATTGGTATCAGCAAATATAAGAACTTCCATATTTTGAAGATTCTAATTGTAAAAGATTATAATTTTGCATTTCAGAGTCATAGAATATTTTTATTAATTCAAATCTTAACTTTTAAATGAACTTTTTATATTCTTAGTATTCTTTTCTTATTTTATATAATATAAAACATTCTCTTGAGTGCCGGTGTCTGGCTGCAGCAAAATAACAGGGGGGTGACGCGGAACTTGTGTAGATGGATACAGCAAGAGTGGCAGCCGTTTATTGTAGGACAGGAGGGGTATATATACATTCCACACAGCTTATCTTAATTAACAAAAACTAGATACAGCAGTCAACCAATAAGGAATCTCAGACTTAATGGCTCCCTGGCGTTACTTCATAAACCACTCCCTCTGGCAAAATGCCAGGCGCCATCCTGACTTGTTTACAGACCCTAACACTTGTGTTAACATCTCGAAAATTCATTGTGGAATTTAATAATCTGGCTATAAATCATTTTTTTCATTTAAAAATGAATTAAATGAAAAAACAGAAACAAATTTCAGAAACACATTTATGGAGTTAAATATCTCTGCTATCTTTAAATATTTTTGATGTATCCTTTGAACCAGACTATGATGACTGAAAACATACAGACTCAATTGAATAAACGAGTCTGTCCATATTCTTGTTAAAAGATAGTCTTACATAATGAGTAAACACACGTTGTTCTATCAGAACTGTTGTACTCTGTAGCAGGTTTGTGAATGTGATATTTGAGAGTGTTAAAACAAAACTCTCTAGAATGCCATATTGATTGATATTTCAGCATGATCATTTTAAGAAATGAGTGATGAAAAAATTGATTCTCTAATTCTGGCTTCATATTGCAAGAGAACTTGTGTGAATTACTTGAGTATTTATTTACATGTGTTGATGAAATAAATATCAAATATTTCAATATGAGAAAGAAGCAGGTCTTTGTTTTATGAGTCATGTCAATTATGCTGACAATATGTATCACAGTAGGTAATTCAACACCTTTAATTAATTTGATTTTGAAATAATCAGATGTAAGCATCACATGAAAAAAAAAATTAAAAACTGACTTGCCTGTGCAAATTTCTTCACGATTTTAGTACAACAATGAGGACCAAAGTTAATGCATATCTTAGTCTCCATTCTTAAGCCAGGGGACATTTAGATTATTTTTGTGTTTCTGATATCCCAGAAAAGATGTCTTATCTTTTTTCCATGAATGTCAACTCAATCTGTGAACTTAAGTTCTTATTGTTTCATAAATTGCTGACATGAAATTCCTTCTCCCTGGAAATATCTATTATTTAAAATTAAGAAATCTAGGGCCCTAATATGCAACCCCATCACAAACTAAGCAAAAGATCAAGAAGTCAGCCTTTGACAAGGTGAATGAATATTCCTTTGGCTTTCCTGTGATTCCACATCCCAAAAGGATCTTCAGGTGTTTTTGTTTATTTGTAATTTACTTTCTTATAATCTATTTTCTTTCTAATGACTTCTCTTCCTTTGCAGAAATTCCCTCTTTTCAACACTGATTAAAATCCTCTATCCCATCCTAGTGATAGAAAAAAATGTTGTTTTGATTCCATTTTTACATGTTGACAGGGTATTTTGGTTCCTATAGCCACTAAATTCAGGCTATTTATTCTAACAGCATAAAAAGAGATGTTTTCTTTCTAGAAAAATTAAAATTGGATGGTTGAGATGATCTCTCTAATCTATCCAAGTTTCCATCCACTGATGTTTTTAGAAAGTAATATCCTTTCCAGATCTGTAGCTTATTTTCTCTTAGTAAAGTAAGAGTGGGGGGAAATTTATTTCAGTTAAACTAGAGCATTTAAACACACAAATTTGACTAGAACCAAAATCCCACTCTAATTCCATACTTTATTTCAAAACAATGTAGCTGTGTTTCTTTGTCTCCACCTTAGAGGCTATGCCCTTTGTCTCTGAGGCTGTATGTATACTGTAACATATAGTATGCTTGCTGGGCAAGTAAGTTATGAGATTTCAGGAGACAATATGAAGTCTATACAGAAGTAAGGAATATTGAATATTACAGAAGTGAGGCATGCTGAATATTGATGAGCACCCTTAATATCTACCATTATTTTTGTCACAACTATCTATGTAGTTCACTTTTTTATATACTGAACATGCTCACTTTCCTTCCCAGGGTAGAGAACCTAAATACTATTCCTTCATAATTATTCTTAGATCATGGAAGAGATGCCACCATCTCTCCATCAGATACATTTGTCTTAAGAAGCAAGCTAAATAAAATTGACCTATACACTCTCACAGGACAGTGGTGAAGCATGTATACACTAACTACAAGTAACATTTTCATTTGGAAAGGGAAATTATAGGTTTTGACACTTCACCAGACAGAAAATATGAGGTTCCCTATTTTGGGATGCTAGTATTCATTAATGAGTCCTTGATTATTCTTTCTGAAAGGAGGTGCAAGGTGCACTGATTTTTGTTGTCATATGTTTGCTTATTTATTTGTTGTGACTGCAGGGTTTTGAGTTTCATTCCCCATCTATCCTCATTTGAAATAGTTGGTGAGTCCACCATTTCAGGGGCTTTAAAATGTTTAGAACCTTACAATTCAAGTATTGAAGCAAGGATTAATTAAAGTTTATCAGTATATTTTGTGTGAATGCATGCATTACATATGGATATTTTGTATAATACATAATATATGTATAAAATATTTACATAACCTTGTATGCGTGTTTCATTGGTATCCCAATAACATCAAATATCAACAAGTGAATATTTGATCTACTTGCTTCCTATAAGTTCTTTGCTAGATAGATATAGTTTATGTTTTGTCTTTTGTTTATTTATTTTTCTCTCCAGAACTCATGACAAGTTCTTAGAGCTGGATGTTAGGCATTGAAGACCATTTGAAACAATCAACCTGAGCAGAGATAACACTTAAGGTAAGAATACAAAGTAATGAGAAGTAACATTCAAAGCAACATTTTTGAAGTAAGCCAACAATAGATAATCCCAGTAACAAAATAACATTTTGACCTTTCCTAAACAATTGCCTTATAACTACAAACTGTATATATCCAGAGTGCTCCTAATTTCTTGTGTAGTTCTTTCAATACTATAATATATGGAAGAGGAAATTATAAATTTCTTTGGAAATTAAATTTCTTTATATCACTTTGTAAAGTATACAGTATCATTTTTAGATATTACCTAGAATTATATGGGCAATTTTAATACCTGTAAGTACAAAAAAAAAAAAAGAAAGTCAAATGTTCTTATCTCTAAATCATTTACATTTTCTCCTTATAAATTAGATACTTTATAAATATTTAAACTTTGGAGGGAGGTAGAAAAAAAATTGATACATATTGTGACATTTCCAGTTAAAAAATGATCTAAGAAACAAAAGAAACACAACACTCCTTTATTTTGTAGGTAACAATAACACTTTTTCCCCTGCAATTAACTAATTGCATACAAAATTAACCTGCCCACCTGAGGAGAATATGACTTTTAGATTTTACTCATTAAGATCATCATGTTTTTTGGATGGAAATTATACAACAGAGCTAAAAATGAAGTCCTTATGGGAAGAACAAGTTTTACTGAATAATTTACTAATAACTATTATGCTCCCATCAAGTGTATTCCCCCAGCAATTCAGTTGTTCTAATTTGAAAGCCTCTCAGTTGTACACAGAATGACATTGCTGCAGATGGCAGTGGAAGAGGCATATTATATGTATGAGCAAGTCGATAAAAATGAAATGTAGTTAAAGTAATTCAGGTAAATATAAATAGTATCTGATATTTTTTACATCCTAAATGTACTGTAAAGAGGCCAAAGAATAGCATTTAACAACTGATTAAAGAACTTATTGTTATAGTTGCTTTCAAATTATGTAAACATTATAAATCATAATGTAGAAAAGCTGAAAGGAATTGGATATATTTGTTTTTTGAATTGGATCTTACTGCTTTCAAAATGTGACACATGGCTATTAAAATGTTAGTATTGACAGAACCTGAAAACTTTATCCAGATAATATTGAAATCTAATCTTCAAAAAGCAAATTACCAAAATATGTCCCATCTCCCCACAAGATAAGCTTCTGGTTTAATACATTCTTAGGTAAAATATTTTATAAAATAGCCATATATTACTAAAATCACACTATCTTTTCTTTTTAACAAGCATTGGTATTTTAATCAGATTGAGACCAAGAGAACAAAATGTCAATTCCTGTTTGTGACAGGTATTTCAAATTCTTTTCATTTATTAAGAGGTGTGTATTGTTGCTACATGGGAGTCTACCTAAATTTTCCCCTCTGTAATGTCGATTGTTTTTCTCTGTTGTATGAATTTCAGTGGATTTTCAACATCTGAAAATGACACTAAAGTCGTTTATCAAGTTTAACAAATGTTAAGTGTTTAATTTTTTGCTGATTTTATAAAAATAGCTTTGTACAATTTTTTTGGAATAAGGAACATATACTGATTAATATTAACTAATTAATATCTGCAAGTTGAATATTTACATTTTCATTTTTTAAGATTCTAAGAATAGAAAACATTCTTTAAAGTTTTTACATTAATGTTTCGTTAAGTTTGTTTTAAAGTTCTTTCCTATGCATCTATGATTTTTGCTGTTCTTTAATCAGATTTTATCCACGTGCTATTTCTAAACAGAGAAATAATTTGTTTTTTCTGTGTGAATTATGCTTATAGATTTAATTATTATTTAAAATATGAACTCATATTAACTGTACAAATTAATGGGCTTCACTGTGACATAACCCTTCATTCATATATTGTGTTTTAATCATATCTCATAGTCACAAACCCTACTATCCTCTCTTACACTTCCCCCCTCTCCCATCCCTCCAGTCCCATTTTTCTTTCCTAATAGTTCCTCTGCTACTTTCAGGTCTTTTAAAAATAGGTTTACAAATGAGAGAAAATATCTGATACTTTTCTTTCCATGTTTGGCTTATTTTACTTAACATGGTGTCCTCCATTTCCACCTATTTTCTTTGCACAGAAATTTTGTATCACCAAGCATACCACAATCATGAAGTTTATCAGAGACCCCAATTCCAAACACAGAACACCTACAGACAGGACTCCCCTGTGTTTCTCCTTTGTTATTAAAGCAATAAAACTTATTTTTCCTTTTTCTCAAAACTGTGTCCTCGTTATTGAATTGGCATTGTTGCTAATACACAGGAAAGAAAAGTTATATTCCACAAACTTGCTAGATGTTCATATTAGTTCTAGGCATTTTTGGTTGACTCTATAGAATTTTATCAAGTATTTTCACAGCATATATGAACAAAGACATTTTGACTTCTTCTTTTAAGTTTTACCTTTTTTGTCTTCTTGCATTACCTAGAAAGTATGGTGTGATATTTTGAAATCATTGTAGGAGGTTACTTACTTTTTCAGGATGTGCCTGAAAAAGTAATGGTTCTGTCAGAACAAAATTTCTGAAAAATAAAGAATGAAAATAGGCATGAGGAGAAAATGCAAACAGATAAACAAAGAACTCTTTTTAAGGCAATAAGAGCATCCAGAATTCAAGTATGATGAATTTCTGTAAGCAAATATATTTGAATACATTTATCATCATTATATAATAAAGTAAGATAATCGTAATGTAAAGTATACTTGAAGGAAAGTATAGAATGCCATACACTATCATAAAACTTGCTTAATTAAAATAAAGTAGAAAATGGATAGATAGTGACAGTATTATTATTATTATTAGTAGTAGTAGTAACAAGGATTAAGAGAGGGATAGCTGATTACTCATTCTAATATCAATCTTGAGCAAGTGATTTGCCTATAAAAAATTCTCCTATCTTTATTTAAGATCATTTGCAGTCCTATCATATTTAAAAATGTTATGGTATTATAATTTTTTTCAGTACAGTTAAATATATCACTAATATATCACCGAGATACATAAGAGCACATTACATTTGTATGTATGACATTATAATTATATGCTCACTTTATCTTGAAATTTGTTCAAAACTGTGAATTGTATTCCAAAAGTTGGATTTTTCAAATACGGTGACAATAATAACTACATACTTACTATGTGAAGGAAAAAGTTACACTATAGAATTTGTGAGAAGACACACTAGGAAATACATATGCCTTTAATAGGGTAGGGAAGACCTAGTAGATTTAGAATGTAGAAAGTTGATTTTTATAAAGAGAGAGAGAGAGAGAGAGAGAGAATTTTTTAATATTTATTTTTTAGTTTTTAGTGGACACAACACCTTTATTTTATTTTTTTATGTGGTGCCAAGAATGGAACCCAGTGCCCCGTGCATGCCAGGCGAGCACATTACTGCTTGAGCCACCTCCCCAGCCCAGAAAGTTGATATTAGTGATCAGTTTTGGCAAAATAAATATGATTTAGATCTTTCCTGGGCAGTATCTGGATGATTCATATTCTGTCTTTCTGAATGAGGGCAGATATTCAAATTTGGAAAATAGATTCACAAAGTAAAGTACTTCATTGTGAATGTAATAAAGTCTAAAATTTTTTATGGGACTATATTTATTTTCTAAATGTAACATTCTGACCACTGACATCATTATATATTTCAATGGACAACTTTGCAATATAATTATTATCTGGTATTTTTAATCAATTTAATTAGTTTAAGAAAGTTTAAAGTTCAGAACTTTTGTAAGGATACTTCCATTATCAGAGATGGGTGACAATGGGTTTATAATAATCAGGATTTTTTTATTTTTTCCTGATGATAGAGATACTGGTTCTGCAATTTAAAAAAAGGTAAAATCCAAAACTTCAAGTATCAAAATCTCCCATATAACTATAACAAACACCATTAGGAAAATGAAGAAACACTTTGGGAAGAAAAAAATTATAAGACTAAACCAGTATGAGATCTGTCAGATATGGAAACATACCACTCATTAATGTCCTAGAAATACAGTAGCAGAATGAAACAAAGAAGGTGCTTTTCAGATAATCAATATGTATTTATCATGAATATTTGTATAAAATGATGAAATCAAATAAAATCTTATTAGTTTTAATTTGAAGAAAAATAATTTTGTTATATGAGGAAATTACTTTCTAAGTTTAACATTTTTATGCCCATATATTACTTACTCAATTGGATTCCATTGAAATAGGGGCAAGAGATTTTAGGTTCAATACAATGTACATGCAATTGGATTAAGCAGTTTTAGGTATACAACTTGATACACTTGTCAACTATTCCCACTATGCACATACAAAGATTTGACACATTTTTGTCACCACCCAAGTTTCCTTTACAACTCTGGAAGTTATTACCACTCATATTCTTTCACCCAAAGCAAACACTGATCTATTTTAAGCCTTTATTCTGTGAAATTAGGCTTTTCCATAATGTATGGATAATAATATCTCTGATCAGTTGATTTTTTTTCTCTTTTTCTTATTTTTAACTTTGTACAAGTCAGTATTATGTTTGCAAAGTTACAGAAACTTTCACCAATAAGTGGTGAAAGTGATCTATGTACTGATCAAAGTTTGAGTTCAAATTTCAGGCAGTTTTCAAATATCCCACATCTTTCACATGTAAGGAATCATGCCACATGTATGTTGCTTCCAAGCCTACCAGAAATGTGTGGAGAACTTTGGTCATGGTATGACCTCCCTGATCTTACACACAGCCTTCCCTAGACGGCTGTGGTTACATGAAAATCTTGGGTCTTTTTCAGGTTTTTTTTGGTTCCTGTAGGAAAAAAAAAAGCACTAAAAAAGATGTAAAATGTTTATTGCTTATTTATCAGTCAAGTATATGGTAATAACTTACAGCTTTTCTCAATGACTTTTGAGAAAGTCATTCTCAGTACCCTCTCTATTTCTAAAAATCCTACAATTCAATTTACTATTTAAAATGATTTTATTGGTGAATTATATTTATATATAATAGTAGGCTTCCTTATGATATATCAATATATGCACATAGCTTAATTTGGTCTACTTAATTTCCCTGCTTGTTATATTTCTATTTAGTGTTCTGTTTTGCCACTATCCCACTGAGACCATGATTTCAAGTAAAGAGAATTACAGGATTTCCCTGCTTCCTATTTTTCCATGATTTTTTTTTCTGCCATCTGTTGCAACCATGCTTGTCTCTTCCAGCAGATTTGCATCTGGTTTTGATGGTCAAATCTTCCTCGGTAGACTCAGCATACTTACCTTGACCAAGCTGGATTGGGACATAAAGACATTGCTAGTCAAAAGCACCTTATATCTCTTTTCATACTGAAAGTTTATCAAGTTTTGAGTAATAGTCATTTCAATTTTTTAAAATTTGCATTTGTTTGATTTTCAGTCCTAAATTGGTTGTGAATTTTTGAAGAATTAATTCTGTATTGGATACCAAAAACAATTCTATCTTCTACCAGTGTTATGGTTTAGATATGAAATGTTCCCCAATTCTTGTGTTGTCATGTGTTAGACAATACAAGAAAGTTACGGGAGCCTTAATGCAATCATTGTATTTACCCAGGCTGGTAGGGTGTGGGTGAAGGAGTTGAGTCATTTCGGGAGTAACTTTGTGGTTCATATTTTGTCCATGGTGATCAGAGCTTTCTCTCTCTTTGCTTCTGGATCGCCATGTCCTGAGCTGCTTTTCTCTTCCACACTGTTCTGACAGGGTAGTCTGCCTTACCTGGGGCCCAGAGAAATGGAGTCATCCATATATGGACTGAGACATCTGAAATTGTAAGCCCTGGAATAAACTTTCCTTCTCTGTAATTGTTCTTTTTAGGTCTTTTGGTCACTCTGGCAAAAAAAAAGTGGATTAAAACAATCACACTATACTTAAAAGAATAAGTGAAATCCACTACTTACAGATCCTGACTTACAATATGATGACTGAATATGTTCACCTGAAAAAAGAATATTTCTGTCAAGTTACAGACATTTTAAAAGATAATTATGATGAAGAACATTAGAACTCAATGTTTGTCTCAACAGGGTTGTAACATTAGCATAAATTTTAGTAATATTTTTGTGTCTACAACCTCACATTTTGAATATAGATGGTGCCATTTATGTAAATGTAGAAAATGTTGACAGTTGAATGATTTTCATGGCTTATTCTTAAGGAATATCAAGATTCTAACTAGCTTTAGAAAAAAATATTAAAATACAAATGAAAAGGCAGATATTCATATTCAATCCATCTCCACATACACTCAATTTCTAAACCACTTTGTGAAAAATAAATACAGAAAATGTGTTCAAACACAAGAAGACGGAAATTTTAAAATGAAAAATATCAAGTAAATAGAAAAATCACAAAAGTAATGGAATATAAATCAAAGAAAAAAGTTAAAATTATTAACTTTTAAGTTAATAGTGTTGAAAAATCACATTGAAGGTACATAAAAAAATTGCAATATAAGATAGGAAATCAAGTCTGTAAAGTTAGAAGAAGTAAAAATGTAAAAAGTATTACTGTTTTAAACTATTCCAATTATTCTTTCTATAAATTTTGGGAAAAAACAATGTCATAGAAAGTAAGCATTATCATAGAAATATATTATTGTCAAAGAGTTCAAGAAGAGCAACATCATAATTGTTTTATAAATGTTGAATCAATTTAATCTGTTATTGAAAGTAATTCTGAAACCCAGGATCAAGACAATTATATCAATATTGTGAATACTATTTAGTGCTTAATGCATGTAAGGTTTTCCATATTAGAGAATATTTAGTGTTTTAACATAATATAACAAGTTATTATAATTTTTATACAGACTATAATCTAAGTGTCTATACCATATAGGCTTTCAAAGAAGAATACTTGCTGGATTTATTTATTTTTTCTCATAATTGTAGATAGAAAGAATGCCTTTATTTTATTTGTGCTTTTATATGGTGTTAAGGATTTAACCCAGTGCCTAACACATGCTAGGCAAGTATTCTGCCATTGAGCTAGAGCTCAGGCCCTACATGTTATATTTTAATGTAGTCTAATAATTATTTTTTAAAATGCTTTAATTTCATGAATTTCCACATACATATCCATTAGTAAAACTTTGAAATTCTGTCTTCCCCCTTTCTGATTTTTGCTTCTCCATTTTATGTTTACTTTGTTATGTGATGTTATCACCTTCCTTCAAGATTAATTTTATAATCTTATGTCAATATGTCTTCTCACTTAAATCAATCTACATTATCTTATTTTCCAATATCTAGTCATTCTAACTACTTTGTAACAAATGGGCAGAGTGGGGTAAAACAACGTAGAAAATTTATTTTGAGTGTTTCAGCAAATACAAAATCCTCTGTTAGAGTATGATTATAACCCAACCATTTTTTTTTAATTCAACCTTTCTTTAATTCTAATTCCTTTAATCAGTGTGAAGATTTTGAAGAAATTTGAGGCAAAAGAAAATTTAAAAAAAGGGAAACAATAGGATATATGCAATATAACTTAGGCAAATATTTTGTCTCATCAAAGAATAAATTGAATATTTTAATCAAGAATTGATATATTTTTAAAATGCCAAAATCAACCAAAAAGACTAATAATGATATTAGTAAAGCAATCTTCACAACCATTCAACATCTGTGTTTTGAAACACAAGAAGACCTCGAAGTGACTGACATGTTGTTTTCCTGTGTCCTCCAACCATGAATTTGTCATGTTTATTCTTGTTCAAAGAAGGTGACAGCAGATGAGAAGAAATTGAATGGCCTTTAAAAAAATAAAACACATATGACAGGTGCCATATGGCTTTTCTCCCCCATAATTGCTTTGAATACATTTAGCAAAGAATAGCAAAAGAGAGTAAAGTAAAAACTTGTTTTAGAAATGGGCTTGCATTTCAACAAATGTCATTGAGCGTTCAGTGACCCAGTGAAGTCCTCACCAATGAGTTATAAAATGATAGAAAGTAATAACTGCAAGTGTAGGAGAATAGAGCTTTACATTAAGAAAAAAATTAAACATATTCAAAAGCAAGCGGAGAGACGGGAAGAATGAATCACTGTATGACTGTCTGGAAATTTTATCACAGAACACACAGTAGGTCATTTAACATGGAATCAGAAGAGAGAACACTGTCAATTCATTTTATAAAGCAAATACTACCCTGATATTGAAATCAGACAGTCAAAAAACATATTCCTCATGAATACATAAAATGCTAACAAAATGTATTTTAAAATACATTAATTCATACATATTTTATCTTACTATCACCAATTAATGTTTATTCCAATTCCAGTTTAAATTTGTAAATAAATGTAGCTCACCATATAATTAGGCTAAAAAAGAAAAATCATATGCAGTTATTTCAGTTGACACAGAGGCACTTAACCACAGAGCCACATTTTTAGCATTTTTTTGGTATATTATTTAGAGACAACGTCTTGCTGAGTTACTTAGGGCCTCGCTAAATTGCTAAGGCTGGCTTTGAATTCATGATCCTTCTGCCTTAGCCTCCCAAGCTGCTGGAATTACAGGAGTGAGCCACTGTGGCCGGCTTCAGATACTATTTTTAAACTTAGAATGTATCATATTAGGAATTTAATCAACATATTGGATTTTACTATTACTTGATATGGTTCCTGTCATGTGTTGATGTCAATATAAAATTAACTTTATTTTCAATTTTTAAGGATGACTGCAAGAATTATTTTAAAAATATAAAATATTTACCTGGTTCCAAAGGAGTCAAATCTATAACTTAAGGTTAAGTCAAGAAAATATATATTCTATTTTTTCCCCTTTACTACTGTGTATTCTCCTTCCACATAAAGGTAATATATGAATATATGTGCATATACAATCATGCATATATAATTAATTATACACACATACCTCAACATACAGAATACACACAAAGGGATAGCCTTTTCTGCACCTGATTACCTTATTTTAATGATAAATGTATCCTGAGGTCATTTCATCATATGATAATATGTAGAGATCTTTATATATTATTTCATTACATTAGTACATGCATATTATATCATTGCATTATAAATATGCCAAAGTAAATTTACTTGTATATTGCATTTTTTGCCAATATAACTTTGAAATATATTTCTAGGAGTGAGATTTTTGGGGCAAAATCAAAGTTTGTCTCCTAGATAGTGGGCAGTTCCTTTCCATTGGGGGAGTTATGATTTTGTACTCTCACAAGAGTTGATAGAATAATTTTCCTGTGACTTCATCAATTGAGTACATTTTCAAATTTTGAATATGGTTCCAGCCTAAAGGCAAGAAATAAAATCTTACTCTATTCATAGTTTTTAATATTATTCACATGACTTTAGGAATATTCTCATGTGCTTAAGTTCATTGATTCTTTGTTCTATATAATTTATATTTATTACCATACCTTTATATAATATGTTTTAGAAATATCAGTTATATACTTGATTTCTTTTACCAAAATTTTTTTTAGTTTCTAATTTGCCATTTTAACTTGTTTTCCTTTGTTTAAATTTTCTTTTTACAAATGATCTGAGGTATCCATTTTTTAATCTAATTCTACCTGAAGAGTAAGTTATAACCAGAAAAATTTTCTCCATGACCAATTATTAAAAAAATCGTTATTTTCTCATAAAGTCTCTAATTTGTCTAGAATTAGCTATTGTATATAGTGGGAGGGATAAATTCATTTTTGTTTCAGATTGTTATTGTTATCACTTATAGAAACACTACAACATTTAAAAATATACATCTTCCTCCAAAATTTAAGATGTCACTTCTGATTTATTTGGATGTCTATGTATATATGCTTCATTGGATCTAATTACACTTTTTTTCTATTTTGTTTTGGATCTATCCATTTATTCACCTTATCTCACTGTTTTAATTATAGAAAATATTTTTTAATATTAGATAGACCCTTCAATAATGGTGTTAGGAAAACTGGTAACACATATACAGAATAATGAAATTGGAATGTAATCTCACTTCATATTCAAAATAAACTAAAATATATTAAAGACTTATATATAAGAAATAAAACTTTAAAGCAATTAGAAGAAAAATAGATTTTAATATTGATATAGATGATTTTTCTTGATAAGATCCCCAAAACACAAGCAAAAATAAATAAATAAACAAATATAAATAATTAGAAAGACGCTTAATTAAAAATCTTTTTTATACAATCAATAGTATAAAGACAATCTGAAGAATGGGACAAAATATTTGCATGCTGTACATGTATTATGAGTTAGTATTCAGAATTTATAATAGACTCAAAAATCTCAATAGCAAAACTAATTAAACAACCTGATTAAAAATTGAGCAATATGGCTGGGGCTATGGCTCAGTAGGCAGAAAGCTTGCCTTGCATGCACAAGGCCCTGGGTTCAATCCTCAACATCACCAAAAAAAAGAAAGAAAGAAAGGAAGAAAGAAAGTAAGGAAGAAAGGAAGGAAGGAAGGAATAAAAACAATGAGCAATAGACCTACACAAACATTGCTGAAAAATACACACATATGTGGCCAAAAGGTATTTGAAAAGAAAATGCTCAACATCACTAATCATTGGGAAATGCAAATCAAACCCACTTTAGTAAGAATGGCTATTATCAAAAAGACTAAAAATAAGTACTAGCAAAGATGTGAGGAAGGATTAAGCTCACTGTTACAAATGTAAATTAGCACTGTCATTGTGTAAAAGGGTTTGCATTTCCCCCAAAATGTAAAAAATAAATTTTTGCTATTTTATTCAGTAATTCCACTACTGACTGTGTATACACACACACACACACACACAAGGAAAAGAAATCTGTGTGTCAAAGATGATCTACACTGCCTTATCCATGGAAGTTCCATTCACAATATCCATGAAATGACAAGAAGTATTAATTAATTAATTAATGATACAGAAAAAATGGTCCATATACATAACAGAATACTCTTTGTCCATAAAAAGAATGAAGTGCTGTCATTTGCATCACCAGTGATGCAACTGAAGAGCACTAAGTTAACACAAAGTGAAAGAAATCAGGCATTGAAAGAAAAATAGCTCCACAATCTTACTCATAAGTAGAATGTAAATAGTGGATATTATAGGATTTGGAATGGGGTTATATAGAATGAGGTTATCAGAGGCTGGGGGAAAAGGAACAGACATTGCTTAGAAAAAGTTGATCAAAGCTACTAAGGTGGAATTAGAAAGGAGCAAGAAATTATGGTGTGCTATTTGCACAGTAATGTGACATTAGATAACAATAATGTACTATATATTTAAAAAACTAGAAAAAAGTATTTGAAAGTTTGTACCATATGGAAATGATACATGTTTGAAGAAACACATATAATTGTATTTAAACATTACACAATTTATTTATTTACCAAAATATTACATGATACCTCATTAATATATATGCATATATATACATATATATATTTTAATATTCTTATGTACTAGTTAAAATAAATTTAATTTAAATATTAAAAGGACTTTTTAAATATATTGTTTATTTTTTTGTCTTTGTTATTTGAAAAACTTCTCCTCACCCTGTATTTTATCCATAGAACAGGAATATAAGCTTTCTAAAAGAATAATAATTTAGACCCTACATATCAAAAATGACTAAACAATTTTAATTCATTTCTAGAAGAAATTAAAACATCTTATTGCTAATGTTTTCAGAAATGATTAAAGTAGCATGTATGAACCTAGAACTATTTTTCTTTTGTATCCCTAACAATTGTACAGCAAAAAAATAAACTAATGTTTAAAAGAATAAGGCAAGCATTGATAATGTCATCACATAATTACTAAACTTTTTAACTAATTGAAAGATAAAGACACATAATCCTATTTCAGTAATAAGCAACCAAAGGTAGCAGTGTGTGCCATGCACTGGGCCCACAAGAAATACTCTTGGCAAGTCGGCAGTTTCCTTAGAAAATACTCCACTCCAGACATATGTGAAAGAGAATATGAAGCTCTCTTTTCCTTTGGAACATTGCTACTCTCCTGCCTGCATTAGCCTGGGTTTCATTAACAAAAGTTCTAAATCAGAAATTTCATTTCAATGGAGAACTTTTGGTATTAATTTTAAAATGTCAAGTAATTATTATTGAAGATCAAAAACATTGTTCAAAATGCTTCAGCTAGTTGAATGTTATAGAAATATAGTGGGCTAAACACTGTGTATCTATGATGGAATTTTTTTTTCCTTCTTATATCTTTAAATATACTGTTTTCTTTTGATTCAATCATGTAGGTACTTGCTATCTGGCAGAAATTTAATAGATATTTTATCTTCTCATTATGGGTATAGTTGATTTTGCACATTATTGAATTGGAAATCATTCATCTAAAAAGAGATCATCTGTGCATTAGCCAGCATAACTTTATTTTATTGCACTTGATATACATGAGGGAGTGAAGTGATTATGGCCAGTATCATTAAGCAGATGGCAGTGAATTTTCCTTCTATTCTCTGTAACTCAGAAGGAGCTTGCTTCCTTATTCTACTGCTAAATTAAGTTTAACCTAAAGAATAATTGAGTCAATTTCATGGTTTTCCACTTACAATTAGAATGTGGACTTTCACTGATGACCACTGTTTTCATGTCAGTAAGAAATCAGATCATTGGGAAATTTCCATACCTAAAGGCCGTCGTGGTGACAAATCCTCAAAAGAAAACAAAAGAGAACTAAGCAAATTAAATATTACTTATCACATAAACATTCTATGACTGTTTTCAAGCCTAGAAGATCAATAGAAAGAAGAGTAGACACAACATAAGTAAATGGCTCAGAAACTAAAATAAATGGCTCAGAAACTAAAATTAAATGCTAGGTTATGTTTTTTTCCTCTTCAAATGTATTGTTTCATTCATTTAATAATTTTTTTTTGCTTTGTGAAATACATAAAATAGAGAACTGTAAATACAATATAAAATGAAAAAAATGCTGATGACTTTTACTTAACAGGTTTGTCAATATTCCTTAGAAAAAGAGAAACCATTCCTGTTTTTAAGCTATGTACAAGGGCTAGAGGGATGATCTTAAATCCACCAAAGCCATAATTGTGCAGTGATCTGGGATACATCTGCCATTTGAGTATTTTCCATTGACCCTTTTACATGGTGGAACTCCTATGGACTGGAGACCTTGCCAGGAGTTAATAGTGATTCCACAAAAGGACAGAGTAGCTACCTCTACTGAGAAAAAAGGTTGTGATTTAATTATTTTTGTATATATGGGGACACATAAACTTAAAGAACAAATTAAAAGTTAATGTGATTCAAAAGAGACAGACATGGGTTCAACACTGAAAAAGGACATTGTTAATCAATGTTTGCCAGTCAGTCATTAACATCTAGTTAAAACTGCTTTGATTTTCCTGTCTGAATATACATAGGATTTCCTTTTGAAATAACTATATACAATAGAAAGACAAAATCAGAAGACCATGTCTCTGGTAAGCAGTCTTAAACAGCAAAATAAGGAATAAATGAACTATCTTGGGAAAAAAAGAAATTTAAATTCCTACAAATGGCTCAGAAACTAAAATTAAGTGCTAGGTTTGTCAATATTCCTTAGAAAAAAATTTTAAAATCTGCTTGTTTTGTGTATATACCAAGGGAAAAAATAATATAATTTCAGTGGGGAAACATGCCTAAAGTATATTTATATTTTTAAAATTTTTTATTTGTTCATTGACAATAAAATTTTTATATATTATACAAACATGAGGTATAACTTCCCATTTTTTATGGTGGAGTTACACTGGTGGTGTATTTATATATGAACATAGGAAATTTATGTCTGATTCATTCTTCTGTCTTTCCTATTGCCGCCCCCCTCCCTTCTCATTATTTCCCATTGTTTAATACAAAATACTTCTATTATTTCCTACCCACCCCCTTGGGTATTAATATCTGCATATCAGAGACAACATTTGATTTGGATTTTGGAGATTTGGCTTATTTCACTTAGTATGATAGATTTCAATTCCATCCATTTTATTTTTTAATTATGTATTTGTAGAGAATTATGAATCTAGTTTTAAAAATATATCCACTATTCTCCAGGATAATCTCTAATTTTACTTTAATAATAAAAAAAACTGTAAGATACTTGTGGGCAGTATGTTTTGTGTGTTGATAAAAATATAATGATATATTAAACATTTAAGTATGCTATTTTTAAATTATTTTTAAATTATTATTAAAATAAAGTCTTTTTTGTCTCTCTTTTTCTCTTGTGTGTGTGTGTGTATAAGATGGGGTGGAGGGAGAGAGACTGTGTTTCCATGGGTCTATGTGTATGGCATCATCTGTCTTTATTGTACTTCTATGAAAGTTAGCTAACTACAATTATGTGTTGCATGACAACATTTGTCGAGGGTGGATTATATATACAATGATGGTTTCATAGGATTGTAGTGGTGGTGAAAAAATTCACATTGTCTGCTGATTCACAACATCATTGTGCCATTCATGATGGGTGTGTTTGTGATGATGTTGGCATAAACATCCCAACTGCATTACCAGTTATATACTTACACAATTGTGTACAATTATACAATTATGTTGCTGGTTTATGTTTCCACTAGAGTACACTTTAATCACTCTTTTAGGGTGTGCTCTTCTGTCTATATCTAAAAAGTCCACTGTAACACAGCCTTAGGCAGGTCTTTCAGGAGGTATTTCAGAACAAGGCAAAATAATTCTAGGAAACAAGAGCTACAGGCATGTTTTGCCTTCTGAAGGCCTTGCATGGGATAAGAAGTGGGAATGAAGACATTAGTACTGATGACCCTTACCTTTTGTAGCCCTGGCTAACACATGTGTTTGTATCTTAAAAAGGAAAAGTAAGTAAAATATTTAAAAACAGAAAAAAGCTTATAAAATATAAAGAAGGAAAATATTTTGTACAGCCACAAAATATGTATTAAAAGAGTCAATATATAAGAAATACAGTTATGTTAAAAATACATTGAGTGTTAAAAAGTTATGGTGAACTGAGTTTAAATTATTATTGGTGAGACAAAACTAGTTTTTACAAATTTACTATAACATAATTTTACAGTGTTTCTAAAGCCTACAGTAGTGAACAAAAATGTCCTGAGTCTTTGCTTTCTCTTGACACTCACTGACTCATGAAGAGCAACTTCCAGATCTGTAAGGTCCACTCATGACAAGTGCTTCAGAGGTGCTCCATCTTAAATCCTTTATACTGTATTTCGACCTTAACTTTACTACATTTGGGTATGCTTGATACACAGAGACATATCATTGGGCTACAATTGCCTATGGTACTCAGCATGATCACATGCTATGCAGGTGGCAGCCTCTGAGCAATTGGCTGTGCCATATGAACTCTGAGGTACTAGGCTAAGCCATCCAGGTTTGTGTAAATGCACTTTCTCATGTTCACTCAATGGAGAAACTTATCTAATGACCCATTTCTCCAAATGTGTCCCCATTGTCAAATGATGTATGACTTATCTCTCACTTTTGACTTCTTAATATAGGAACTGAGGTAATCATTTCAAAATGTAAATCATATCATATTTCTTCCTTGCTTCGCAGTTTTGATGACTCTCCATTTCACTTAAAATAAAATTCAAGTGATTATCATATATTATCTTATATTGGGTTAGGAAAGCATATTCGTGCACAACCCAATATTCTTGCTGGCAGTACAAAATGGATCAGGTTCTTTAAAAGTCTGATTTAGAAATTTTGGAAAACTAAACTTACATGTACCACACGCTCTATCTGTTCCATGGCTAAGAGGTATCTAGCCATAGGAAATGAAATCTGTTTAAAAAAACACATTTTCATTAATACAAATGTTTGTATTACTACAAATGTTTGAGATCTTTATTTTGTTTTAATAGCTTCTTTTTAGTTATATACAACAATAGGATTCATTTTGAAAAAATTATAAAAGCATGGAGTACATGTTCTAATTCAGTCTCCAGTCTCCCCCTTTCCCTCACCTCTTCCCTCCCTCTGATCTCTTTTATGTATCTACTAAACTTTTCATTATTTACTTATAGTATTTTTATTTTTAATTAGTATCTTGTGGATGTATATGATTGTGATATTCACTGTGGTATATTTATATATGTACATAGGAAATGTAGGTCCTCTGTCTTTCCCTGTTCTATCCCTTCATTCCTATTTGTCTGCTTCACTGATTTTTCTTCTATTTTTTTCTATCTCTGCCCCCTTATTTCAGATTAGCTTCTGAATATCAGAGAAAACATTTGACCTTTGATTTTTGAGACTGGTTTATTTCATTTAGCACGATAGTATCCGGTTTCATAAATTTACTGGCACATTTTTGTTTTTGAGAATTTTATATTATGTTCTGAAAAAGGAAAAGATAAAAAAGATCATTAATTATCAGTGTTTGGAGATATAAGAGAAGAAAGTGGCAATGCTATAAATAAGGATAGGGGAGAGGCTAGAACAAATCTTGAGATAAATTGGATTGGAGGTATCAAAGTATGTGTATATATGTATATATAAACCACATGAATATACATATATGTTCTCTCTACTTCTCTCTCTCTCTCTCTAACACACGTGCACACACACACGTGCACACACACACACCCCTACACACCTGATTTCTTTGTCCTAAAACAAATAATATGACAATAGTGATTTTTTTTATTGGTTATTCAAAACATTACAAAACTCTAGACATATTATATTTCATACATTCGATTCAAGTGGGTTATGAGCTCCCATTTTTACCCCAAATCCAGATTGCGGAATAGTGATTTTTATTCCTAGTACCCAGGTCTTAGTTTCTAAATACCATTTTTCAATTAAGAAAACATCAAGATGCTTTTAAAAAGTGCCCTATGACAGGGATATGAATGATACAAGATGAGCCTAGATCATCTTATATTTCCAGAAAACAAAGTAGGCAAACAGGCAACACGCACATGCATGCATGTGTGCGCACACACACACACACACATACACACACACAAACTTAATCATGCAAAGATGAAAATATCAAATTTATGCTACAAAATAATCAAAAGTGGATCATAATTGAATGAATGAAGTGACTATCCTAAGTCTGTTATGATGCATTCCAAGAAGAGAATATACCACTCTTCCAGATTAATTCTAATTTACAAATATAAAAGAAATGAGTAAAATATCATACTAGGATGCCATATTAACAATTTTCTCAGGAAAGATGCATGTTTGGGGACTAAATCAGCTGGTGCACAATTGAAAAGAAACAAAAATCTTGGGTTGTGGAAATTTTAGGTTGTGGTGTGTCACTGTTCTCTGATAAACCTGAAATTACCTTATTTCTATCAGCATACATTACTTTATATGCTGTTTCTGCTCTTCTTATCATGTTTTATTTCTTTATTATATAATAATTGCTATTAATAATAAATAGTTATGGTTTGAAAACAAGTAGTAGCCATAGAAAATACATAATTTACATGTAGGTATATGCATGTATGTAGAAATATACCACATTTTTTGTGAACCATAACGCCATTCAATTCAGTTGCACATATACATATAAATAAGTAAAGAAAATGACAAACCTTGTTCCAGTTTTTAGAGGAATGCTTTCAAATTTTCTCCATTTATTATGATGTTCCCTTGGGGTTAGCATAGATAGCTTTTACAATGTTGAGGTATGTTCATACCATCCCTAGTTTTTCTCGTGCATTGAACATGAAGGGAGCTGTATTTTGTCAAATGCTTTTTCTGCATGTATTGAGATGATGATATGATTCTATTGATGTGATGAATCAATTTATTGATTTCTGTATGTTGAGCCAAACTTAAATCACTGGGATGAACCCCAATTGATTGTGTTGCATTATCTTTTAAATATGTTTTTGTTTGTGATTTTCCAGAATTTTTGAGATGTTTTGTATCTATGCTCATCAAGGATAAATTTTTCTTTTTCCTGATATGTCTTTCTCTGGTTTTGGTATCAGGATGATACTAGTTTCATAGAATGAGTTTGAAAGGGTCTGAACTTTTTCTATTTCATGGAATAATTTGAGGATATTGGTGTTAATTCTTCTTTGAAGATCTTGTAGAATTCATCTGAGAATCCATCCTGTCCTGGGCTTTTCTTGGTTGATAGGCTTTGATGATATCTTAAATTTCATTGGTTGAAATTTATCTATTTAAATTGCATATTGAGTTTGGATAGATCATATGTCTCTAGAAGTTTATTGATGTACTCAACATTTTCTTTTTTATTGGAGTATAAAATTTCAAAAAATAGTTTCTAATTATCTTCTGCCTTCAGTCATGACCATTGTGATATTTCCTTTTTTCATCACAGATTTTAGTAATTTGTGTTTCTCTTTCTCTTCATTAGTGGGGCTAAGGGTATATTAAATTTATTTATTTTTTCAAAGAACCAATTTTTGTTTTTTTTCCATTTTTTGAGTTGTTTGTTTTGTTTCAATTTTATTGATTTTAGTTCTGATTTTCTCTCTTCTACTGCTTTTGGTATTGATTAGTTCTTTTTCTAGGCTGTAAAATATACTGTTAGGTAATTTGTTAGTTAACTTTCTATCCTTTAAATTGAAGAGCTCAATTCAATAAACTTTCCTTTTAGCACTGCCTTCATAATGCCCCGATATTTTGATATGTTGTAATGGTGTTCTCATTTACTTCTAAGTATTTTTTTAAATTTCATTCCTGATTTTTCTGCTATTTACTCATCATTCAGTAGCATATTATTTACTCTCCAGGTATTGAAGTAACTTCTTTTTTAATTTTGTTATTGATTTCTAATTTCATTCCATTATGATCTGATGGAATGCAGGGTAGTATTTCTACTTATATGTATTTGCTAAGAGTCACTTTGTTGCATAATATATGATCTGATTTAAAGAAGGATCCATGTGCTGCTGAGAAGAAAGTGAATTCGCTCATTAAGGGTTGAAATATACTATGAATGTCTGTTATGTATAAATTATGAATTGTATTATTGAGTTATATAGTTTCTTTCTTTAGTTTTTGTTTGGAAGATCTATTCAGTAATGTAAGAAATGTGTTATATCATCCAGTATTATCATGCTGTAGTCTATTTAATTCTTGAAATTAAGAAGCGTTTGTTTGATGTACATAGATACTCCATTGTTTGGGGCATACATATTTATGATTGTTATGTTTTGTTGATGTATAATTCTCTTAAGAAATATGAAATGTTCTTCTATGTCCCTTCTGAGTAACTTTGGCTTGAAGATCACTTTATCTGATATTGGATGGAAACCTCTGCTTGTTTATGTGGTCTATGTGAATGATATGTATTTTGTCATCCTTTTACCTTTAGTCTGTGTACTTTTTTGCCTAAGAGGTGAGTCTCTTCCCTGTACAATCACTTCTATTCAACATAGTCCTGAAAACTCAACAGATGAATGGAAAAAGAAAATGTGTTGTATTTAAATAATCGAATATTACTCAGCCTTAAAGAAGAATGAAATTTTGTCACTTGCAGGTAAATGGATAGAGCTAGAAAATATCATGCTGAGTGAAATAAGTCAATCCCCCAAACTAAAGGCCTAATATTTTCTCTGATATGCAGATGCTAATTTTCAATGGGGGTGGGAGCTAGGACAAAATAGAGGTACTTGGATTAGGCAGAGAAGAATGAAGGGAGGGGAGGGGATATTAAGGTAAGAAGAATAGTAAAATGTATCTGACATTACTACCCTATCAACATATATTATTATACAACCTGTGTGATTCTACATCAATTATGTTTTAATTAGCTTTCTTGCTGTTGTGACTAAAAACTCAAACAGAACAATTTGAGGAGAGGAAACATTTATTTGAGGGCTTAAGTTTCTGAAGTCTTAGTCCATAGAAGGCCAGCTCCAATCCTCAGGGCTCAAGGTGAGGCAGAACATCATGGTGGAAGAGAGTGGCAGAAGTAAGCAGCTTACATGGTGGGTAGGAAACAGAGAGAGAGAGAGAGAGAGAGAGAGAGAGAGAGAGAGAGAGAGACTTCATTCTCCAGATACAAAATATATACCCCATAACTATGCCTCCAATGAACCACTTCCTTCAACTGCACCCCATCTGCCTCGAATCACTACTCAGATAATCCCATCAGAGATTAAGTCATTTAATAGATAAAGACTATAACCCAGTCATTTCTCCTCCAAACCTTGCATTGTCTCATACATGAGCTTTTGGTGAAACCTCACATCCAGACCTTAACATTTTGTCCCTGCCCCAAAAAGCTCACACTCATCTGACAATGCAAAATACGTTTAGTCCATTCCCACAAATCCACATATTCTCAATAGTTGCAAGCTTGCTCAAATTTCAAGTCCAAAGTCTTCTCTGAGGATCAATGCAAACTCACAATGGGAACTCCTGTAAAATTTTAAAAAATTACAAGTATCCAATATACAATAGTACAGAATACATATTTTCATTCACAAAATTAGGGGCATAGAAAGAAGGGATAGGACCAAAGAAAGATCAAAATTCATCAAGGCAAAGAAGTCCTGTAACTCCAAGTCCAGCATCTGGGGCACATGGCATCATGATGTTCTCTCCAAAGGGCTTATGTAGATCCACCCTTGTGCCCTTGTTTTTTGCCGCATAAGTGGCCTTTCTGTTGGCTTGTCACTGCTTGATTCCTGCAGCTTTCCTGGGATGATGTCCTACATTACCAGCATTTCTTAATCTCAAGGGTCTCCACTGCATCTTTGGCTTCTTCCTCACATCTCCACACTTTGAATTTTCAGGAGGTGCCCACAGGGAATCCAACCCTGCTGTGATTAATGTGGCCTCCCAGGCCTTCATTTGAAATCTTGGTGGAAGCCTCCATAAACCCCTAATTCCAGCATCCAGCATTCCTGCAGATCCATCACCATGTAATTGAAACCAAGATCTGCTGCCATCTCCAGCAGTAGCCAACACTTCAGGGACCCTTGCTGCAGAAGATCCTGAGTGACTAGGTGGCTTATCACATTGAAAAAACTTCTTAGGCCCCTTTGTGCAATAAGAGTGCCCTACTGGTCTTTTCTCAAGAAAATTTTCACCTTTATCCCTTGAGCATTAGATGGGTGTAGTCTTGCCAGCTCCTGAGTTGCCCTCAAGTCATCTTTCTTATTTTCTCTGGACTTGGTCTTTAGCATTTCTTTAGTGGCAGCAATGTCTTTAACAACTGCAAGTCCTTAGCCCTAGTCTTACTCTGGCCTTTCAAGTCCAGGTTTTTCAAATATTTTTTATTTGTTTTCCGTTCCTAAGTATCACAATAAATTTGGCTAAAAGCTGCCAGCAATATTGATGCCACCACCTGAAGGTTATGCTGCCTTGAAATTGCTTTTGCCTGATTAAGAAGTCTGTCACTTTTAAAATTAGCTTCACAGAAAGTCTCAAGATTCAGGCAAAATGCAGACAACTTCTCAGCCAGAACATAACAGGAATGGCCTCCAGTCCAATTATGGATAGTGTCCTCCTTATCCTCTAAACCTTCTCAGGCTTTCTTCACTGTCCATGATCCTGTTGGCATTCTGGTCTTCTGAGCTTCCACCAGAATCAGCCATTAAGCTCCATTTACAATAACTAAAGAATTCCTTGCTTATACTGCTAAACATCTGAAAATTCCTCCCACCAATCCCAAAAGGGTCAAACCACATGGTCAGGTTAGGAACAGCAACAACTCCATTCCTGGTACCAATTTCTTTTTTAGTCAGCTTTTTCACTGCTGTGACTAAAAGACTCAAACAGATCGATTTTAGGGGAGGAAAAGTTTATTTGAGGGTTTACAGTTTCTGAAGTCTTAATTCATGGAAGGCCAGCTCCATTCCTCAGGGCTTCTGGTGAGGCAGGACATCATGGTGGAAGAGTGTGGTGGGTGGGAAGCAGCTTACATGGTGGTCAGGAAACAGAAAGAGAGAGAGACTCTATTCTCCATATACAAAATATATACTCCATAACCATGCCCCAATAAACCACTTCCTTCTGCCACACCCCACCAGACTCCAATTACCAGTCATTTAATCCCATCAGGGATTAATTTACTGAATAGTTTAAGGCTATAACCCAATCATTTCTCCTTCAAATCTTCTTGCATTGTCTCATATGTGAGCTTGTGGGGGACATCTCATGCCTAAACCATAAAATTGTACAACCAGAAGAATGAGAAGTTGTACTCCATTTATATATGATGTGTCAAAATGCATTCTACTATCATGTATAACTAAATAGAACAATTTTTTTTAAAAAAGAAAGAAAATGACAAATATATGAATTTGGAATGTGGGAAAGCCCAAATATCTACATATGTCAAGTTTTGTCAAGTCTGAAAAAATGAATATAGAATAGAATTATTTAGCTAGTTTGTATTTAAAGGAATTATTTAAATAGGTGAATTTATACCTAGGATCCTACTTTTTTATTATGAGCTAGTTCGATTTTCCTTTCTTCTATACCTTGTTTTTTATTTAAATTACTATGTGGTTTCCTTACTTCACTTTCTCTCTATTAACTTTTCCATTAAACATTTTGTGTTTTAGTAAGTACTATATAGAACACATGTAACACTGACTTATATCAGTCCATTATAAAATAGTGCTGTCATTACTTCCCTGATAACACTAAAAACTTACACTTTTTATAAAATTTTCCCTAATTAGTCCTCTCTCCATCTTTACATTACTGTATTTATTCATTTAGTTATATTTTAAACCTATAACTCATAACTATTATAATTGAATATAGTTAATGCTTGCCCAATATTCATTATATTTACCTAATATTTACCTTTTGGGTGAGTCATTTTGCTCTCCTATTTCAGCAAAACAAAGTTAAAGCCAGCAATCAAATAGAGCTGGAAAGTAATGTGAACATCATGAAAAAACAAGGGAAAAAATGAGTACAAATAATTCAGGACAACTTAATTCTACAGGAGGAGCTAGAAGCATCAGAAACAGGGATAGGGAAAGAACTCAAGGCATACCTAACTCAGATGGAAAGGAATACTAGAGAAGACATGAGGCAGCAAGTCCAAGCAATAAAAGTATATTTTGAAAATGAATTAAACAAACAAATTCAAATGGCAAAGAACGAGCTTTACCAGGAGATAGAGATCTTAAAAAAAAATCAAACAGTAATCCTAGAAATGCAGGAAACTATAAACCAAATTAAAAACTCAAATGAGAATATTACAAATAGACTAGATCAAGTAGAAGTCAGAACATCAGATAATTAAGACAAAGTTTATCAACTTGAAAAGAATATAGTCAACACAGAAAAGATGATTAAATCCCATGAGCAATCTATTCAAGAGATATGGGATGTCATAAAAAAACCAAATATGAGAGTCATCAGGATAGAAGAAGGCATAGAGATTCAAACCAAAGGAATGGACAACATATTAAATGAAATAATTCTAGAAAACTTCCCAGAGATGAAAGATGGAATGGATTGCCAAATCCTGGAAGCCTACAGGACCCCAAACATTCAAAACCGTAATAGACCAACTCCAAGACATATAATTATGAAGATAGCCAACATACAGAACAAGGAGAGAATATTAAAAGCTACGAGAGAAAGGAGGCAGATTACATTCAGGGGTAAACCAATTAGGTTAACGACTGATTTTTCATCACAGACTTTGAAAGCGAGAAGATCCTGGAACAACGTATTTCAAACGCTGAAAAATAATGGATTCCAACCAAGAATACTGTATCCAGCAAAATTAAGCTTCAGATTTGACAATGAAATTAAAATCTTTCACGATAAACAAAAGCTAAAAGAATTCGCAGCCAGAAAACCAGCACTGCAAAGCATTTTGAGCAAAATACTACAAGAAGAGGAATTGAAAAATAGTGCCCAAAACTAACAGCGGGAGGTATCTCAGTAAAGGGGGAGGAAAATAACCAAAAAGTAAAAACTAGCCAAACTAAAATAAATAAATAAATAAACATGACTGGAAGTACAAATCATATTTCAATTGTAACCTTAAATGTTAATGGCCTAAACTCACCAATCAAGAGACATAGGCTAGTAACCTGGATCAAAAAAACAAATCCAACAATATGCTGCCTTCAGGAGACTCATATGATAGGAAAAGACATACACAGGCTGAAGGTGAAAGGTTGGGAAAAATCATACCACTCACATGGCCCTCGGAAGCAAGCAGGAGTGGCCATACTCATATCGAATAAAATCAACTTCAAACCTAAGTTAATCAAAAGGGATAAAGAAGGACACTATATACTGTTAAAAGGAACCATCCACCAACAAGACATAACAATTATCAATTTGTATGCACCAAACAATGGTGCTGCAACGTTCATAAAACAAACTCTCCTCAAGTTCAAGAGTCAAATAGACCACAACACAATAATTATGGGTGACTTCAACACACCGCTCTCGCCATTAGACAGATCCTCCAGACAAAAGCTGAATAAAGAAACTATAGAACTCAATGACACAATCAATAACCTAGACTTAACCGACATATATAGAATATATCAACCATCATCAAGTGGATACACGTTCTTCTCAGCAGCACATGGATCGTACTCAAAGATAGATCATATATTATGCCATAGGGCAACTCTTAGTAAATATAAAGGAGTGGAGATAATACCATGCACCATATCTGATCATAATGGAATGAAACTGGAAATCAATGAAAAAAGAAGGAAGGAAAAATCCTGCATCACATGGAAAATAAACAATATGTTACTGAATGATCAATGGGTTACAGAAGACATAAAGGAGGAAATCAAAAAATTCTTAGAGATAAACGACAATTCAGACACAACATACCGGAATCTATGGGACACAATGAAAGCAGTTTTAAGAGGGAAATTCATTTCCTGGAGTTCATTCCTCAAAAAAAGAAAAAACCAACAAATAAACGAACTCACACTACATCTCAAAACCCTAGAAAAGGAAGAGCAAAACAACAGCAAATATAGCAGAAGACAAGAAATAATTAAAATCAGAGCGGAAATCAACGAAATTGAAACAAAAAAAACCATTGAAAAAATTGATAAAACTAAAAGTTGGTTCTTTGAAAAAATAAATAAGATCGACAGACCCTTAGCCATGCTAACGAAGAGAAGAAGAGAGAAAACTCAAATCACTAACATACGGGATGAAAAAGGCAATATCACAACAGACACTACAGAAATACAGAAGATAATTAGAAAGTATTTTGAAACCCTATATTCTAATAAAATAGAAGACAGTGAAGACATCGATAAATTTCTTAAGTCATATGAGCTGCCCAGATTGAGTCAGGAAGACACACACAATTTAAACAGACCAATAACAAAGGAAGAAATAGAAGAAGCCATCAAAAGACTACCAACCAAAAAAAGCCCTGGACCAGATGGGTATACAGCGGAGTTTTACAAAACCTTCAAAGAAGAATTAATACCAATACTTTTCAAGCTATTTCAAGAAATAGAAAAAGAAGGAGCTCTTCCAAATTCATTCTATGAGGCCAACATCACCCTGATCCCGAAACCAGACAAAGACACTTCAAAGAAAGAAAACTACAGACCAATATCTCTAATGAACATAGATGCAAAAATTCTCAATAAAATCCTGGCGAATCGAATACAAAAGCATATCAAAAAAATTGTGCACCATGATCAAGTAGGATTCATCCCTGGGATGCAAGGTTGGTTCAATATACGGAAATCAATAAATATTATTCACCACATCAATAGACTTAAAGATAAGAACCATATGATCGTCTCGATAGATGCAGAAAAAGCATTCGACAAAGTACAGCATCCTTTTATGTTCAAAACACTAGAAAAACTGGGGATAACAGGAACTTACCTCAACATTGTAAAAGCTATATATGCTAAGCCTCAGGCTAGCATCATTCTAAATGGAGAAAAACTGAAGGCATTCCCGCTAAAATCTGGAACAAGACAGGGATGCCCTCTCTCACCACTTCTATTTAATTTAGTCCTTGAAATACTAGCCAGAGCAATTAGACAGACAAAAGAAATTAAAGGCATAAAAATAGGAAAAGAAGAACTTAAAATATCACTATTTGCGGACGATATGATCCTATACTTAGAAGACCCAAAAGGGTCTACAAAGAAACTACTAGAACTGATAAATGAATTCAGCAAAGTGGCAGGATATAAAATCAACACGCATAAATCAAAGGCATTCCTGTATATCAGTAACAAAACTTCTGAAATGGAAATGAGGAAAACCACCCCATTCACAATATCCTCAAAAAAAATAAAATACTTGGGAATCAACCTAACAAAAGAGGTGAAAGATTTATACAATGAAAACTACAGAACCCTAAAGAGAGAGATAGAAGAAGATCTTAGAAGATGGAAAAATGTACCCTGTTCATGGATAGGCAGAACCAACATCATCAAAATGGCGATATTACCCAAAGTTCTCTACAGGTTCAACGCAATGCCAATCAAAATCCCAACGGCATTTCTGGTAGAAATAGATAAAGCTATCATGAAATTCATATGGAAAAACAAAAGACCCAGAATAGCAAAAGCAATTCTAAGCAGGAAGTGTGAATCGGGAGGTATAGCGATACCAGATTTCAAACTGTACTACAGAGCAATAGTAACAAAAACAGCATGGTACTGGTACCAAAACAGGCAGGTGGACCAATGGTACAGAATAGAGGACACAGAGACCAATCCACAAAATTACAACTTTCTTATATTTGATAAAGGCGCTAAAAGCATGCAATGGAGAAAGGATAGCATCTTCAACAAATGGTGCTGGGAAAACTGGAAATCCATATGCAACAAAATGAAGCTGAACCCCTTTCTCTCGCCATGCACAAAAGTAAATTCAAAATGGATCAAGGACCTAGATATCAAATCAGAGACTCTGCACCTGATAGAAGAAAAAGTTGGCTTCAATCTACACATTGTGGGGTCGGGCTCCAAATTCCTTAATAGGACGCCCATAGCACAAAAGTTAATAACTAGAATCAACAAATGGGACTTACTCAAACTAAAAAGTTTTTTCTCAGCAAGAGAAACAATAAGAGAGGTAAATAGGGAACCTACATCCTGGGAACAAATCTTTACTCCTCACACTTCAGATAGAGCCCTAATATCCAGAATATACAAAGAACTCAAAAAATTAAACAACAAGATAACAAACAACCCTATCAACAAATGGGCGAAGGACCTGAACAGACACTTCTCAGAGGAGGACATACAATCTATCAATAAGTACATGAAAAAATGCTCACCATCTCTAGCAGTCAGAGAAATGCAAATCAAAACCACCCTAAGATACCATCTCACTCCAGTAAGATTGGCAGCCATTATGAAGTCAAACAACAATAAGTGTTGGCGAGGATGTGGGGAAAAGGGTACACTTGTACACCGCTGGTGGGACTGCAAATTGGTGAGGCCAATTTGGAAAGCAGTATGGAGATTCCTGGGAAAGCTGGGAATGGATACACCATTTGACCCAGCTATCGCCCTTCTCGGACTATTCCCTGAGGATCTTAAAAGAGCTCACTATAGGTATACTGCCACATCAGTGATCATAGCGGCACAATTCACAATAGCTAGACTGTGGAACCAACCTAGATGCCCTTCAATAGATGAATGGATAAAAAAAATGTGGCATCTGTACACAATGGAGTATTACGCAGCACTAAAAAATGACAAAATCATAGAATTTGCAGGGAAATGGATGGCATTAGAACAGATTATGTTAAGCGAAGCTAGCCAATCCTTAAAAAACAAATGCCAAATGTCTTCTTTGATATAAAGAGAGCAACTAAGAACAGAACAGGGAGGAAGAACATGAGTAAAAGATTAACATTAAACAAAGACGAGTGGGGGAAGAGAAAGGGAGAGAGAAGGGAAAGCATATGGAAATGGTAGGAGACCCTCAATGTTACACAAAATACATATAAGAGGTTGTGAGGGGAAAGGGGGGGGAACAAGGGAGAGAATTGAATAACAGCAGATGAGGTAGATAGCGAAGATGGGAGGGGAGGGGAGGGTGGATAGCAGGGGATAGGAAAAGTAGCAGAATACAACAGTCACTAATATGCCATTATGTAAAAATATGAGTGTGTAACCAATGTGATTCTGCAATTTGTATTTGGGGTAAAAATGGGAGTTCATAACCCAATTGAGTCAAATGTATGAAAGATGATATGTCATAAGCTTTGTAAGGTTTTGAACAACCAATAAAAAAAAAAAGTTAAAGCAAGCACTTCATTTCTGAAAGAGGTAAACATTTGGAAACTGCTTTTTAAATTGATATTCTAGAAAGTAAGACATGTGAACAAGACTCTGGAGAACACAAGGGCAGTAAAGCAGAAACACTATTGTCTAGATAAGGGAGGTAACTCAAACTATTTAAAAGTCTTTTTTTTTTTTGGCCCTTAAATTAGACTCTACTTTTTATAGCAGTTTCAGGTTCACAGCAAAAGTGAATGGAAATTAAATTTTCTTGTAAATCCTCTGACCCTGTTCCCAACAGAGCCTCACCATTATCATCATATCCCTCTGAGTTGTGCTACATTTTATTATATTTCATGAATTTATATCAACACATCATTACTGCAGATTGAACCCAGGGGTGCCTAACCAATGAGCCACATCCTCAGCCCTTTTTATTTTTACTTGGAGATGAGTCTGTGTCACCTAGGAGTTTAGGACTTTGGAAGGTTGCTGAGGCTGGCTTTTTTTTTTTTTTTTGGTTCTTTTTAGTTATATGTAACAATAGAATCCATTTTGACATAATTATAAAAGCATGGAATATCTCTTGTTCTAATTCAGTCCCCAGTATTTCTCCTTCCTTTTCCTCCCCCTTAGCTCCTTCTCCTTTCCCTTTATTTATATTTCTGCCATAAAATATTTCCTAAACATTGTACAGAAAATAGGATGAGATGAACACAACAGTTGAGATTAAGGATCATTGCAATAGATGGTTAAGACAATAGAAGTATCTTACTAAATCTTTAGGGAGTAAAATGCAATGCTTGATATTAATACAGTAAGACACATGAGGGAGCAGAAGTTGAAGAGCAAAAGCAGAATCAGAATATTGAAAGACAATTTATTAGGCAACATCTCCGCTACTACAAAGTAAACAGTAGTAATATAAATATAAAACACGGAAATTTGAGGACAAGCATAACAATGTCTAACATTCATGTACCTGGACTCCAGAAGAGAGAAACAAGTAGTTCCAGCTGCTCCTGGCAATGTGAGCAGGGCCTGTGTGGTTTAAGTCCAGTGAGCACCGGTCTACCTCAGCTTCACCTCTTATCCTCCAAGATTGCCAGCCAGAGTCTCATCTTTGTTCTTTTTATCACTAATGTACTGATGTGGTCGGTGTTTCTAAAACTTTCTGATCAGATGTTCACTGTCCAACTTTCCCCAGCCTCTGAGGAAAAAGTTAAAATGTGCTTGAGACATATCCAGTTCCTTTAAAATTTGGGGTTTATCTCCCATCAATAGTAACCTGTGGAATAACTTGAATTATCACCTAGTTGTTTTGTCTTTTCTATTGCTCTCCCTACCTTCCAAATTCCCACAACTTTTGTGGCATATGGCATCACAAAATTATGACTTGCAGTTCTGCAGGACAGAAATCTGACTCCTGTCTCCATAGGCTAAAACCCATATGTTGCCAGGGCTGAGTTCTTTCCTGGAGGCCTCGTGGTCGAATCTGGTTATCAGACTCCCAGTTTCTGAGGCCATGTGCCTCTCTTTACCTGTGACACCTTCACTCTTCTTCAGAGCCAGTGGCATAGCATCTTTTGACCCTTCTATTTTGACATTCCTTTTCATCATTTCCAGCAAAGCTCCTCTGTTTTTAAGGATTCGGTGATTTGATTGGGCCCACTTACACAACCCAGGCTTATTTCTTCATCTCAGGTCAGCTGATTACGAACCTCATTGTGAGATGGAAATTGAACTCCTTTTCACAGATTTCAGGGGCAACATTCTGCCTAATACATTCCCAGAAGTTTCAAATGCCTTCAGGATTAAAGTCTATAATAATCATTTCACCTCACTGAGTCCTCTGTCTCTGGAGTTTTCATTTCTCAAATTTTCTTGCCTTTGAAGTTCTCTGTTGTCTTCAACTATTTGGTTTCTTTATTTTAGATGCCTTATTTATTAGTGATTTTGGTGGGGATGCTGGACTTCCACCAGGAAGGTCTTCATTCCTGGAAGATGAAATCTTCCTATTTCAATCAGTTTTCAACATAATGATCTATCTATGTAAGACAGATAATAAGCACATATTAAAAAAAAAAAAAACAGAAATCTACAAACCCCACAACAATCTTAAACCTGACACTTACTTTGTGGTTTTAGATAATAAAACTGGAATAGAATTCTCATGATGTTTGAATTGCAACTTTCCAAATTGGAACACTTTGATATAAAGAACATAATTCAGCCTTTGCTCATGTATGGCCTCAGAAAAACCAAGAACTTTTTATAAGTTATTTATTATTTTGCACAGTCTAAAACTAATCACTGGTCAAAAGGCTTTTTATCATAATACTAAATACATTAAAATATTTTCTTTCCATTTTACGTATAACATAGTGGAGTTTCCCAACTGGAAATTAGATTAACACTTTATTTTTTATTTAATTAAATACTACTAATTATAGAAATAAATTATTTTAAATGTAAAATCCCTTAAAATTCTCAAACCCATGTGACATCTCTCTCCTTGTGTGTATATGTGTGTGTGTGTGTGTGTGTGTGATCATGAAAATCAAATTGTTTTAATAATCCATTCTCTTAAAATTTCGGTAGCTAAAGAGTAAGAGTCATAAAGAGTTTTTGTCAGTGATTTAACTTAACTTTTCACAAAGGCACAAATAATACTGAAATGTCCAGACAAGGACCTTTAGTGAGGATTTATTATCAGAATTCAAGCCTTAGAAATCCCTTTGGAATTCTGTAATCATTTCTGTAAGTTCTTAAAGTGATCCAATGTCATTGGGAAAACCAGTATTTTATCCATAAAATAAATTTATTTTCCACTGCTTGAGGTTAGGACTGTGTGGTAGAAATAAGTCTCATAGGCAAACTTTTTAAATGAAAGCCAGAAAATTCAATTGTCCCTCTTTATGTTCTCACAGTATTACTCTTTTATAGATCCCTGAGTGCTTTTTTGAAAGTGAAAATGAAGAGAGGCTTACCACTACATTTAAATTTTTTTAAAAGATGAAATTATTTTTAAACTGATACATAAAGACAAAATTTTACATATTAATGGAGTACCAACTGAAGTTTTAATACATGTGCAAATTCTATAATATTTAAATCAGGTTAAATATAGCTATGTCCTCAAACATTGATAATTTCTTTATGGAAAATCATTCAAAATTCTTTCTTCTAGCCATTTGAAATTTGCAGTACATTATGATCATTTATAATCTTACTTTTTACCATAAGCTACTGCTCCTATGTAGCTCTAACTTACTATCCATTGATCAACATCTGCCTTCCCCATCCTCTCCCCTACTCTTTCTGCCTTTGGTGCCCCCATTCTCTTCTCAGTGTTTTTTAAACTTACTTAGGTTCCATATATTAATAAGATCATGCAGTACTGGTCTTTTTTGAGCCTGGCTTTTACTTACTTAACATAACATATTCCAATACCACTGATGCCTTTGCAAACAACAGGATTTCATTTGTTTCAAGTCTGAATAGTATTTCTGTGTGTATATGTTCCATACTTTATTTATGTCCTCTCATGAGTTGATGGACATAGGTTATTTCTATTTCTTGCTTGTTGTGAATAGTACTACAAGGGATATGAGAGTGCAGATGTCTCTTCAACATATTAATTTCATTTTGCTTGCATTTAGCAGGAGTGGGATTGCTGGGTCATATTGTGTGTGTGTTTGTGTGTGTGTGTGTGTGTGTATTTTAAATTTCTGAGGAAACTTCATAGTGTCTTCCACTAATATGCATTCCTACCAACAGTGTACAAGGGTTCCCTTTTTTCAACATCCTTGCTAGCACTTTAGTTTTTTTTTTTTTTTAATAATAGTTATTAGATTGAGGTGTTATCTTGCTGTGGTTTTGATTTGCATTTTGCTGGTGGTTATTGATGTTGAGTATCTTTTTTCATGTAGGTGTTGTCCATTTGAATGTTTTCTTATAAGAAATTTTGTTTTGGGTCTATCAGCATTTTTTATTATTTAAACTGATACATAAAAACATTCCCATTGCCTAACCTTTCCCCATTTCTCCCTAAATCTCCTCTTCCCAGGTTCTTATAACCACCATTATACTCTCAATTCATTTAATATAAACATTTCTTCCTTTTTATTTTATTTTTTAATTGACATATAAAACATAGAAATATTACTATTAATGGAGTACCAGGCAATGTTCAATACATGTGGTGTACTCTGCATAGTTTTTAAATGAGGTTAAACTTATTTAGCTTCTTAAACATTTATCATTTCTTTATGGTGAAACTTTCAAAATATTTTCTTCTAACTTTTTAAAAATGTACAGTACATTATTGTTACTTATAGTCACCATTCTATGCATTAGTATACCAGAACATTTTACTCCTGTGAAATTGTGTCTTAGTATCAGTGGACTGACCAACTTTCCCCATTCCTGCTGCCCACTCTTTCTTACTTCTGGTAGCTACATAATTTCAACTTGTATGGAATCAATTAAAAAATCATGTATAAGTACTTGCATTTCTCTGCTTAGCTTATTTCACTTAACATGATAATATTGAGTTCCATCCATGTTGCAACAAATTACAAGATTTCATTTTTTTATGAGAAAACAATATTTCATTTTCTTATCCATTCTCTGTTAATTAACAATTAAGTTGCTTCCCAATTAAAAAGTGGGCAATTTACCTAAATAGACATTTCTTAAGAGACATATAGTTGGCCAAAAGTATACAAAAAAAAAAAATGCCCAGCATCACTAATCATCAGGGAAATACAAATCAAAAACAAAATGAAATGTCTTCTCAACCCAGTAAGAAGAGCTATTTCCCCAAAGAGGAAAGATAACAAGTGACCATGAGAATATAAAGAGAAGGGAACCTCACACTCTGTTGAGAGACAATGTAATTAGTACAATCAATATTGCACATTTTTAAATTGTGTTGCTCAATTTTGTGCTATTGAGTTTTGGGATTCCTTATTTATTTTGGTTATTATTTCTTTGCATATTTTACAATATTTTCTCTCAGTATGTGATTTGTATCTTCACTCACATGATTGTTTTCTTTGTTGTGCAGAATCTTTTTAGTTTTATGTAAATCCATTTGTCTATTTTTACTTTTGTTTCCTGTGATTTGGGGGTCTTTTCCCAAAATTCCTTGCCCGTTCCAATGTCTTAAAGCATTTCCTCCAAGTTTTCTTCTAGCAGTTTCAAAGTTTCTGGTCTTACATTGAAGTCTTTAGTCTTCTTTGAATTGATTTTTGTAACTGGTGTGAGATAGGTGTCAACTTTCATTTTTCTGCAGTTAGATATCCAATTTCCCAGCACCATTCACTGAAAAGACCATGCTTTTCCAATGCTTGTTCTTAGCACCTTTGACTAAAAGCAGCTGGATATAGATGTGCAGGTTTACTGCTTGACTCTGTTCTTTTCCATTGGCCTATGTGTCTGTTTTTATACCAACACTATGCTAGCTATTTGGCTAATATATTTTAGTAGAGTATCCTGAAGTCAGGTATCATAATCCCTGCTTTTTATTATTATTATTATTATTATTATTATTATTATTATTACTCAAGATTGATTTTTTTTGTGTGTGGTTCTATTCAAATTTCCCAATTGTTTTTCCTAGTTCTGTGAAGAATGTCCTTGATAATTTAGTAGCGATTACATTAAACCTATTAACTACATTTGGGAGTATAAATATTTAAACAACATTGATTTTTCCAATCTGGGAGCATGGATGTCTTCATAAATTGTCTTTTTCAATTTCTTTTCATCGATATTTTATTATTTTCAAAGTAGAGATTTTTCATGTTTCAGAGAAAACTTTATGCCTATGATTGTGAAATGCTTGTGTGTGTGTGTGTGTGTGTGTGTGTGTGTTAAACTGTTGTAAATCAGATTGCTTTGTTGATTTCTATTTCTGACAATTCACTGTTGGAGTATAGCAAAGCTACTCATTCTTCCTGATATATTCTTATGAATTTGAATTTCAAATTTTTCCATTTCAAGCAATAAGCCAGGATATATATTATGCATTCCCAGGATTCCACATGTTGATTGTGTGAGTTTGGGCACGTTTGTTTACAGCACCATGTCTATCAGTTAGTTTCTAATAAGTAGAAACTAACAATAAAACTTTGTGCATTGGTATATTGAGACAACCAAATGACTTGACATTTTAAATATTGTAATTTATTGACCACCTAGTAAATGCTCAACAACAGTCTGTTATTGTTTCTGATACATGGCACATGTAATATTACACACACATTTATATAACATTTATATATTTATATCTGTGTCATAATCAAAATCTTGTGATGAATTGCATAATTACTACATATATGCATATAAAATAATATATGTGCTTAATCATCATTATCATATTTATCCTGTTGATACTTGTTGAATACTTTCCATGATAACCATGTGCTTGTACTCCACTAAGTTTTGCATAATTATCTCTTTTGACACTTAAAGTAATTGTTTAAGATGAGAATTATTAGTATAACTAGATTTACTCAAGCATAGAAAGCTCGACTATCTTACTTATTGTATATGTAGAAAAAATAAATTATCAAAACTGAGTCTTGCCAGATTCCAAAAAGTACTTAATTCTAACTTACTGCCTAGGAAAGGGAAAAGTGATTTTATTGAGAACAACAGATGAAGTAATTCAATGCAAAACTATTGAATTAATTATTAATCTATATGTATCATATTACATGTTATTATTTCACTGCTAAAAAGAATATTAAATTACTAAAAAACATTAATGCTAGCTGGGTATGGTAGCACATGCCTGTAATCCCAGCAGTTCTAGAGGCTAAGGCAGGAAGATCATGAGTTCAGAGCCAGCCTCAGTAATGGCGAGGCACTAAGCAACTCAGTGAGATCCTGTCTCTAAATAAAATACAAAATATGGCTGGGGATGTGGCTCAATGGTCAAGTGCCCCTGAGTTCAATCCCTGATACCGAAAGAAAGAAAGAAAGGGAGAAAGAGAGAAAGAAAGGGAGAAAGAAAGAAAGAAAGAAAGAAAGAAAGAAAGAAAGAAAGAAAGAAAGAAAGAAAGAAAGAAAGAAAAAAGAAAAGCATTAATACTTTTTACTTTGACCAACTTAGACAAAACTAATAATTAGTTCCTATTTTTACTTCAATAAGAACATTTCTTTTTGCACTTTTATCCTCTTTTACTATATTTAAGAATTTGGAAATAGGTCTGTTTTTTAAATTATAGCATTGTAGTTATACAGTAGTTGGGTTAATTTTGACAACTCATACATGCAAGGAATTTGATTTCAATGCCCTTTGTTCCCCTATTTCCCTCCTCTCTTCCTCTCCCTATTTCTCTTTCTATTCTACAGATATTCTTTTTGCTTATTTACTTATTTACACATTTATGTATTTATTTATATATTTATGTATTTTGACTGGTACTTTCTACGTATATAACAGTAAAATTTCCTGTGGTATATTCACATAGGCATATAAAGTGATTTTGTTAAATTCTCCCTTTTCTGCTCCCCCTCCCTCCCTCTTGATTTCCATCTTCTGCTTCACTGATCTTCCCTATATCTTTGTGATCTGAATCAAATATGAACCACACACATCTTCTTTTCCTTATTTTCCTCTAACTTCTACATATTAGAGAAAACTTATGACCCTCAACTTTTTCAGTCTGATTTATTTAACTTAGCATGTTGTTTTCCATCTCCATATATTTACTTGATTCTATTTTCCATATAAATGTAAAATCAGGTAGTTTTTCAAAACTTCTTCTGTTACTTTTATTGAGACTATATTAAACATTTTAACNTATATATATATATATATATCTCAACAGAGATAAAAGAAAAAAAAGTGGTAACTTCCATATTCCATCCTCCAAATCAGTATCTACAGAACAAATAATCACAAACACCCTCTAAAACAACTTTTTTAAATTATTTTTTTTAAATAATTGAAAGCACAAGGTGCACAAATGACAGAGGCAGGAAGTGGGAAGCATTCCTTGCATCAGCAAGCTCTTCTTTATTCAGCTGTGGAGTCAATTGGCCAAACACCTGGTGTGGCTCATTTTTAGGGGGAAAGATGGCTGCTGGCCACCAGGAGGGGTCTGAGTTTTATACACAGTAGAGCCAGGCCATGGGAGGAGCTAGTTGCTTTTGATGGGCCAGGGACAGGGCCAGGTCATGAGAAGAGTTTTGGTGACAGGATCATTTTGGGTGAGAGGACAGGTAGAGAATCATATCCCTCAATAATAATGTTAGGAAACCATAGATTGTACATTAAAAGAAGAAATCATATATTGTGATAAAATGAAAGTGATATACATTTTTTCAATGGTAGAGGAAGTGCTGAATTTGAATTCTTTAATCAATAAATTATGTTTTATTATCTAAATTTAGAGGAATATCCACTTATTTTTCTATTAGACTAGACTGCTCTAGGGCTGGGGTTGTGGCTCAGCACTCGCCTCCAATGTGTGAGACACTGGGTTCAATCCTCAGCACCACATAAAAATAAATAAGTGAAATAAAGGTATTGCGTCCAACTACAACTAAAAAATAAACACTTAAAAAAAAGAATAGAGTGCTCTAGAATTTGGCCAATACCTTCCTGACTTTTCTTACTCCAACTGTGCATGTAACATAAGTAACACATTTTGTTTAAGAAAGTATTATACAGGTAAAAGAAAAATCACTATTTAGGTCCAGGCTTTCCTTGTCACACATTTAAATGAGGATCACAGTGGAAACAGATCACACCACAGACTTTCAGTTGGTATTACTTCATCATTAATATAGCACTTATGAAAAATAAATCAGCATTTGTGAGAGAAAGGAGCCAAAATAAAATGGTTATGATTGCATTAAGTATCTAAGAGGACCATTAAAAGAAAAGACTGGAAAACATATCTAATGAGGATTTTCGAGACACTGAAGAAATTCTACTAAGAAACAGATTGATGAGTATACCATAGTATAAGGCCCTGGGTAGGAGTTTAAAAGGATGAACTTTAGCATCAAAGAGATCTGGATTAAAAAGTTAGTATATCCCATTTATAGCTTCAAGGAAATTAAAATTTATTGGTTTGTCAAAAATTCTGTCACAGTTTTAGTTACCTTTTTTTTGCTGCTGTGACTAAGGACTGGATCAGAGAAATTTTAGAGGAGGAAAAGTTTATTTGATGGTTTATGGTTTCATAGGTCTCAGACTATAAACAACTGGCTTTATTCCCTGGGATTTGAGGCTGAACATCATGGCTGAAAAGTATCATGGAGGGAAGCAGATCACATGATGATCAGAAAGCAGAGAGAGAGAGAGAGAGAGAGAGAGAGAGAGAGAGAGAGAGATCTTCACTTGCCAGATACAATATATACATTAAAAGCATGCCCTCAATGCCCCACCATCTCCAACCTCACCTATCCACCTTCAGTTTTCACCCAGTTAATCCCATCAGGAAAGCAATTCATTAGGTCAAGACTCTCAATAACCCAATCATTTCTCCTCTAAAACTTCTTGCATTGTCTTACATATAAGCTTTTGGGTGACACCTCAAATTCAAACCCTAACACTCACTGATGTCTTGTACCTTGCCTGATGTACTTCTTATTCATCACTTAACCATCTTTCATGATCCATTCAGGCTATGCTACTTCTGGATCTGGATGCTACTAATCAGAATGAAGTTAAGAAGAAACAACTAAAGTTTATGTTTAGGGTCATATTTTCTCTTTAAAAATATAGTTCTGAAAGAGACAAAAGATTAGAAGCATATTTTTATATGTAATATAATGAAATATGCATTTTAACAGACCAATGTTAAGGTACTGGGGGAGAAACACATTATTTCAAATAAAGTCAATACTCAGAAAGAATAGTGTTCTTAAACTCTTCTGAGAATCTGAGGAAATTAAACAGAACTGCATTATTTATTTTAGAATATTCAAAACCAGGTGGTAAAATGCGAAGAACTATTAAGTCCTCATAAATAAATTAAATTTAAATAATAAATAAGATTAAATCACCACCTAACTTCTATATGCTACATGTAGTTGCATTCTAAAATTTTATGTCAGATACCCATAAAATTAGTAGAGCAAAATTAAACAAGTGTATTGTCCAGTGAGTGCAAATCACTGCAACAGGAATGAGTCATATCATTGTAGAAATGGTTAAGTTGCTTGAAAGTGGGGTTGTGTTTGAGCATAACACTTACTAAGGTGGCAAGTGACAACAGAGATAAGATCTTGGGAATAAGTTAGCATTCCCTACACGTTATCTAAAATCATGAACAAGGTGGACCTAGTAAAACACTTGACTTCTACAGCTAGTTAGCATAGATTCATGGGATATTGTAATTTGAAAAATAAATGGAGAGTAGAAGGGTAGTTATCAAAGGATGGATGGGAGATGTGGGGAGATTTTGGTCAAAGAATATGAAGTTTTAGGTAGACTGAATAATTTCAAGAGATTTATTGTACATAATGGTGATTATAGATAATAACAATATATTGTATACTTTTAAATTGTCGGGAGAATAGATTTTAATTATGTTCATCACAGACACACAAAAAATGTATATCGGTAACATTTTACTTGGTATATCTATTATCTTCAAATGTTTATCTATTACCTTTATTTGGTCATCCCACATTCAAAGTATCATGTTATATGTTATAAAAATGTATAATAATTTTATTTGTATTTTTTTTTAAATGTTATATAGCTGGATGGAAAAATTAGAAACAATCATCCTATAAAATCATAATTTATGGAAAAATTACCTCATTATAATGAGAGAGACACTACCAATATATTTTCTTGTGTGGTTTCAAGTTCTGTGTCACATCATATAACGAATTGTATAAAAGCCTTATAGAATATAATGATATTCAATTATTAATATACAATTATTATGGGTGAGTTATTATTCTATGTAATTTGCAAATATTGTCAAATACTCACACAAACTTTATAATTTTTATAGAAAATGAAATAGAAAACAGAAAAATATGTACAGTATCATAGATATAGTTAATGGTGAATTCAGTGTCTACTATTGTTGTATCTATTGTTTTCATCAGCTTTTTCACTGCTGTGATCAATAGACCTGATAAGAGCAATTTTAGAGGAGGCAAAGTTGATTTGGGGGCTCATGGTCTCAGAAGTCTTAGTCCATCAACAGCCACTTCCATTTTTTTGGGTCTGAGGTAAGGTAGAACATCATGTTGGAAGGTGAGGTGGAGGGAAGCAGCTCAGGACATCATCAGGAAGCAGAGAGAGATGACATCAGTTCATAAAATATATATCTCAAAGTCACTCCCCCCAGGGCCCTATCTCATCCTCTCACACCCTATCTACCTACAATTACAACCAAGTTAATCTCTATCAGGGAGTTAACTTTTTGCAACCCAATCACTTCTCTTCTAAACTTTCTTGTATTGTCTCCCATGAGTTTTGGGCGGATACCACCTATCTAAACCATAACATCTAATAATGGAGGTATTTCCAAAAGCTCCTTCATTCCTAGTTATATAATAAAGAAAAAAAATGAGTGCATATGTCCTCCAGAAGAAATTAATAGTAAAAATAATAAAAATATAAAAAGAGTAATAGAATATCAATTAGCAATTAAAAAGAACAAACTTATGTATGCAACAACATGCTGGATGGTGGGTACAAAAAAATTTTTCATGAAGTTGTTACGTTTTTCTGAATGTTTTACTTTTTTCTAAGTGATATTAAATGACATGAATCATTTTAAATTGACAAAGTATTAATATTTCTTTTGCTGTATTTATCCTTAAATCTTCCTATTAGTTGACTCTATTTCTTCTTTTAGGTACTTACAATCTCAAAAAAATATTTTTTATTAAGTCCTTAGTATGGGTGTATATGCTTTCAATCTTTAATGTCTCTCACAAAGCTCATATGTTAGGCAATGCAGGAATGTTCAAAGTTGAAGTGGTGAAATTGTGAGAGTTATACTCTTATCAATGGATTCATCCATTTGATAGATAAGTAACTAGAATGGACTTTTGAGTAGTGACTATAGACAGGTGAGTATAGCTGCAGGAAGTAGGTCACTAGGTGTGTGTCCTTGAGGATGACACCTTGTCTCTGGCTCTTTGCTTTCTCTGCTCTGCTTCCTTACTGCCATGTACTGAGCAACTTTACTTTGCTACATCCTTCTACCATGATATTTTGCTCTATCTCAGGCCCAGAGCTATGGAGCTGGTTGATCATGAACCTCTGATACTGTAAACCTAAAACAAATATTTCCTCCTCTAAGTTCTTATAAGTTAGTTTAGCCACAATGACAAAAACTTGAGTAACATAGTGGTCATTAATTTATATGCAACCAAATAATAAGAAATATTTTTGGGTAAAATAATGTCATTTGTGTGTGGTCTTTTTATTAAAATTGTGCCACATCATATTCTGTGGATACAGTGATAGTAATGATATTCTGGCCTTTAATAGCATTATATGAGAGAATGTAATTCCCTATTTATTATACTACCAAATAATTATGTTTTCTCATGTACCAATATGGTATGGCTTATTATAACCTTAATTGTATGGTATCTTCTGCTAGGAGCAGTATTGCTTAATTTTCCTTAATATGAAATATTTCACCAGATATATTTACTTGATTCTATTTTCCATATAAATGTAAAATCAGGTAGTTTTTCAAAACTTCTTCTGTTACTTTTATTGAGACTATATTAAACATTTTAACTTGGGAGAATTAGCATTTTATGATTTTGAAGCTTCCTATGTATACCTATTTTATGTTTGTCTTTGTTCACCTCTACTTTATTTAAGGAGATTTTAAGATATTTTAAGAATTTTTTGTACACTTATTGTGTAATTATGGTTACATTTATTTATATGTATTTTATAAATTTTTGTTTTATTATTATATATATAAATAGTTCTCATTTTATCTTTGGATTGGAGGTTATTTCTAAATGAGAAAACTATTGATTTCTAATTTTTCTTTTAACCATCCTATGGTCTTGCTTTTTTTCTTTTTTCTTTTTTTTTTTTGTAGGACTTCAGTTATTCTCTTTGATTTTCTAATTATTAAAAAAAAAATGGTAAAGAATCATCATTGTAACTTCTCCTTTCCAATTTTTCTGTGTCTAATTGCATTGTCTTTCCAGATGGTACTAGTTTGGACTTCCTGGACAGTGTTGAATAATAATGATTATGATGCTTGAAAGCACATCTAGATTTTGCATTCTCTGGCATTGCTCTTTGTGTTTCTACTGAAGCATAACTGTAGCAATTTGTTTAATCTATACATGTTTTTATTTGTTGAAAATCATCCTTATTTATCATTTTTTAATCATTGATCACTAGCATAGTGATGGCTGTTATCAAATGTCTCTTTTGCATCTATAGCAAGAGGTTAGCAGGTTATTTTTTCTTTTCTTATTTTCTGATTGCTTAGTCTTTCTTGAAGCACATGTTTATGAGAGTTTTCATCCTTATATTTATCCATCATCATCACAGAATTTTGTAAATTCAGCAGACTCAAATATTTAGTGAGGACTTGCTGTAGATTTAGGTCTAGGTCTAGATCCAGGACCAACATTAGAGCAAGACATTAATTCCCAGAGACTTTTTTTTGCAAGAGTCAGAAATCTGAGTGATTAGAATTTTTATGAAATTAATTTTACTGGTAAAGTCCTTTAGATTTGAATATTAACAGATGAAAAAAAATGAATTCTGGCACTCAATTAACATTGGTGAGGTGGTATCATTTAGGTGGTGATAATGCTTTTGTCCAATGACAGAGTGACTTTAGTGACTATAGTCATTTTCACATCAAGCCAAATCCACAGCAGTGTTTTGAACATATAACTAAAAGCTTGACTCTTTGTTTCATTAACTAGAACTAACATTTTTTATTAAATTTAATCATTCTGAAATCTGCAGGAATTGCAGTGACTGACACTTCAAGAACCGTAGGTAATCTGAAAATTTATTTTTCAGAGAAAATTCTTAAATAAATGTAATATAACAGAATTTCATTGACAAAAATAGTATTCATGAATTGAACAACACTCAGATTAATGAGGTTCAGAGCATTCTACTCCACACCTTCAATATGGAATATTTATGGAAAGAAAATTGAAGTGAAATAAAAAAAAAATTGATGATTTACAGGTCAGATCTGTTCTTATTTAGACATAGTTTGATCAGAGGCAGCCTGTGATTGACTGAAACTCTGGTGCTGTAAGGCTGGAACAAAATTGTGTGTTATAAGGATATACAATGTTTTTGTACGCTAAGTTGCAGTAGGAACTCCAGATAAAGAAGAGGTATTTGGCTAAATTTAATTTATCATCACAGTTTCCCTGGCCTGGTTTTGAATTCTGCCTTTCAAAAGCATACAGTTTGTGATTCATGACAGCCCATGGCATTCATTGGCAAATAACTACATTTCCTGTGTATCTAACTGGGATAAAGTCCAAGTGAAGCCATTCCCATGGCAACATATGAAAGACATGAAGAGTTCAAGAAATGTATCATGAGCTGTTTACTTTATGTTGGTCAGCTTAATGCAAGAGAAAGGAAAGCTCACAGCTTTCATTTTTAATGAGTAAAGATAGTCATATTATTTTTATGATACATTTAAAGAATTGTTTATCAATTGTACCTTTAGGGATAACGTAATGGAAAGCTTAAACTAAAATGGAATCTTGTGAGTTTGTGGATTACAAAGTCCCCTGAATTCTGAAACTCAGTACAGTAGAAAAATTTAAGGTCTTTAAGATTACATTGCTTTGTCTCAGGCTATGGTTGGGCTATTTTCTACCTTTGTAGTTTGGTACTACTTAACATATCTGGATTTATTTTTTCTCATTTGAATAAGAATGCTTGCATTATAAAGTATTGTGAGAAGTAAATGAGTTAATGTATGTGAATGCTCAAAACAGTGCCCCAAATGTATTGCATGTGCTCTTTGACTTATAATGGGGCTATGACCTGATAAACCAATGGTAATTTGAAATTATCTTAAACTGAAAATGCATTCAATGAGCTATATCTACTGAACATCTCCACTTAACCACACAGTACACTGTTGGGTATTGAGTGTTTACCCTCTTGATGTTGTAAGTGGGAACTATGGCTCCCTGCCGTTACACAGCATTGCAAGAGATGTAGCCAAGCTTGGTGGTGCATGCCCATAATCCCAGTGGCTCAGAAGTCTGAGGCAGGAGGATCACAAGTTCAAAGCCAGCCTTAGCAATTTAGTGCATTCCTACGCAAATTAATGAGACTCTATCTCAAAATAAAAAATTTTTAAAAAAAGGGCTGAGGAGGTGGCTCAGTGGTTAAGTACCCTGGGTTCAATTCCTGGTACAAAGCAAAGACAAAAGCAAAAAAAAAAAGAGACAAAAACCATCTGTGTAACTTGCCCTGGAAGGGACTACAGAGATCACAAATCAAAATTTGGAGTACAGTTTCTATTGAATTCTTATCACTTTTGCATGATGGGAAGTTTAAAAGTTGTAAGTCAAACGATTGTAAGGCAGGGACTGAGTTTGTTTATTGAATTTGGGTTAATCTTTACTAATTATAGAAATTATTATCATCACATTAAATATGGGAATTAATAAAATGTATGAAAGAATATGAATATGAGAGAATAAATAGCTTCATTATGGGTCACTAGACTGCTGTGCTGTTGTCAAAACTTCTCATGCACACCTCCACCAATTCTGACTTTATTATTTTTTCAGATCTCTAATGAGACTGAAAACCCTAGCATTCCTCAGGAGTTCATTTATAAAGTTAAACTGGAAGAAAAAAAAACAGAAACTATCATAAAGCTTTCTTAATTTATATTAAAAATAATATGTGAATGATATTTGTGAATATGAATTCTCAGAATATTTGACTAAGGAGAAATATAATTTTAATGGAGATGATTTTTTGAAAACATATTCATGAAGAATTGTGGATTTAATATGCTAACGAGAGAAAATGAAAATAATCCTTGTTTTTTTGTAGCTGAATTTTGTATTCAAAGTTGTTCTCACTAAATAATAAGATGCCAGAAAATCTTTGTTTTAATGCAATGGAAGAAAAAGAAAACTTGATATATATATAATTTTTGAAATAGATTTAAGATATGAAATCTATTGCCATCCATTTCCTCTCTAATATCCCCAGAGATGGTTCATAAGCAATACCTTATTTCTTATTAAACAAATCAAAGAATCAAGAATTGCATTTGTGATAGAAATGAAAATACCTGTGAAATATATTTCTTCAAAAGTCAGAAATATTAGTAGAAGATTATACTATGTAAATGGATTTACATTCTTTAATTTGGGATAATGCAACTATAAGGTAACAGAGATCAAACAACATTTTTAATGCAAAAACAATTGATTATGTACTTCCGGGGACTAATAGAGATAGGTTACTTAACTAAAATCCAGTTAAGATTATAAAAAGATAAAAAGATCTGGTAAGTAGAGGTCTATTTTAAATTAATGTGATGGAAACTTAAAGTATCTAACAAATGAGTCAGTGTACAATGGTAGATCCAGTTTAAGAAGTTGAATCTAGTTAACAAGAACAAGATCCTATAATGATATAATGAATACATATTATAAATATTCATTTTTGCTTCTTTTAATGAGACTTGTCAGTCAAATCTGCACCATGTTATTAGTGAGGGATGCAAGGACTTTTGTGCTTAGGTCCTAATGAATGTGTACAAATTCCTGAAGACCCATAATAGCATTGCATTCCACGATCAAGGTAGAAAATTAGTATGTATCTGTAATAGAGTTTTGACTCATGTTTGATACATAGTTGCTTCCTTTATTGCTTTTCAGGTGTGTGAATAAAGAATATTGATAAATTACTTAGTTGTTAGTATATTATCTATATTAGTTTCCTGATTTGTGATTGCTAGAAGGGAGCATAAGCCATGTAAATTAGCCAATCCCTAGAAGAACTCCAGTTTCTTCGTGTTTAGATTGTACAGAATAGAGATGGGAAGTGTTGTGAATTGTCATTCATGTAATCAGATGGTGAGTCCCGTTGAAGCTGCTATTTTTTTGTTATTGTTGATTCTCTTGTGGTAAGTCAACAAAGTTAGGGTGTTTTATTTAATGCTCTGGAAGTGCCTCATACTTCTTTACCTAAGTAAACTAAAAATACCATTCATGGATCTATTTGTTAAGATATGAAGTATCTATAAATTATGGGATATTTCTCTTAAAAAAATGCACACACACACACACACACACACACACACACACTCCTTACTAATTGATAGGATATCTCTCTAGGATAGATAGGGAGCTTTTCCAATGGGGTTTTCTCAATTTTTTTTTTTTTTTTGGCAGGGGTGGAGGATACTGGAGATTGAACTCAGGGGCACTTGACCACATCCCCAGCCCTGTTTTGTATTTTAAGAGGGTGCCATTGAGTTGGTCAGCACCTCACTTTTGTGCAGGCTGGCTTTGAACTCGCCATCCTCCTGTCTCAGCCCTGGAGTTGCTGGGATTATGGGCGTGTGACACCATGCTCCACAGGGATTTCTGAATCTCTGACTACATCATCACTGGTTTTCTTCAGTCTTCTAAGACATTTTCTGATCTGTGACTTTTGATGTGGGATTTACATACATTGATTGAACACAATGGTGGTCCAGTAAAGTTTGGCTGATGCCATTCTGTTGGTAGGTCCTGGCGAAAGTGAAGTCCATGTTTTGGTAAGACACCTGTGTGACAATGAGTAAAAAGTAACCCAAGCAAATATGTATTTAAACTTTTTATCTTAATTAAATTCTGGGACTCAGTGCCTTATGGTTTCTTGAGTTACCCCTCTTGTATAATAGCAGCACAAGTACAGAGTCACAATGCATGGTAGATATGCAGTAAAGAAAGCAACATATTTTTCATCTCTTTCATCCACATCTAAGACAAATTGATCTTGAATTTGCCTTCTTCTAGTTACCAGAAATCTAGTAAACTTAGAATGGCAACTGTATTACCCAGAAGTGTTGTTCATAGAAAAAATACTGAACTCCTCCTCAACTGGAGTAAAATTAAAGAAGAAACACATCACAAAATCTGTGTGAAGCCAAAATTTGTGTCCTTGGATTTGCTGGTGTGTGTGTTTGTGTGTGTGTGTGTGTTTACTGGAGATCAGTCTCTAGCGCCTTACACATGCAAGGCCAGTGCTGTTCCACTGACCTGCAGCCTTACACTTTTTAAAATTTTATTTTGAGACAGGACCTTAGTAAACTTCCTAGACTGGTCTTGAACTTGAGATCCTCCTGTTTAGGCCTCCCGAGTACCTTGGATTATAGGAGTGTTACACTAAACGAGGCTCACTGGGCTTGACGATTCTTATAATTGAGGATGGTCCTCTTTCGAAAATCTGGAAACTGTTAATGAAACTGTTAGAAGACATTAATGTCTACATACATCTTGAGGACTCTCTAGTAGCTAATGCATACACACCTGCCTTAGGACTTTTGTTGTAGTTGTTTTATTGCCAGAATGTTTCTCTTGTGGTTATCTGCTTGGTAAATCTGCTTGACATCTACCTACAAATTCCATGAACCTCACCTTCTGGATACCTCAACCACACTGTCATCCCTCAGGCCTTGTGCTAATATGTCAACTCTATTTACCATCTTACTTCTTGCATCATTACGTAGAGCCTCCTTTTTGTAGTTATTATGCATATTTCATTATCCTTTTCATTTTTACTTCATCATCTAAATTCTACAACAGTGCTATTTGTCTGTTTTGTTTCCTGGTATATCATACATTTCTCAGATAGTGCCTGTCATATGTTAATTTCTCAATTATTGCATGGTAAGTAAAACTAACTTTATTCTCAGCTCATTAAATCATGACTTTTCTATGTCTATCTTTTTGCGAATTTTTTTTCTCCAATTTTTAGGCTTCTGTTTGTTGAATTGATTCATAGAGATGACTACTGCTTTAAGTAGAACATTTTTATTCACCATTTTCACCAAGCTGTAACAAAATTCTGCTACTGAATTTATATAAGAAAAGTTTTCTTTTCCTTGTAGAATCTTTGCATTGTCTTTCTGAACATTAGTGTTTGAGGTGGACCTTCCTTAGGGTATTGATTTGTAGATATTTCAGGTTTAAAGTGACTAGTACCATGTGCAAGATTACTTGTAACATTTTTTCTGCCCCCAGGATTTTGAGGATACATTTGTTTATCCTTACTTCTCACTAGTTAAGAAAGAGCCATCCTCAACCTTTCTGATTTAGAGGGATTCAGCCTGAATATATGACCTGATTGTGATTTCTTTACTTCATGTTTCTAAGAAGAAAACTGATACCAGCGAAGTTCCTGTCACTATATGTTATGTTTTCCCACAGTTAAACAAAATGGATTCACTGTATACCATGCCATCAAACTTCAGGAAGTTGTTTATCAAGTGACTCCTAGATTGATAGTCATAGACTTCTTGGCTTGCTACAGCAATTACTAATATTTGAGACCCATGGCATTTGGCTGAAACTCTGTCTAATTTCCATGTGTTTTTTCAAAGTGTATTTACCTCTGTCTTAATTTTCTTAAATGCATGGCTTTCATTAAGCATGCACATTCTGATTTTAAGTGCATAGTATTTATTTAACTCTTTCTATTGTTAAACATCCAACAATATATTACGAATATATAACTATAAAATTAGAATTTTTTTTTCTTTTAATAATTACTTGATGGTTGAAAGTAATTATATGTTTTCTTTAAAGTATACTCAACTCTCTGCATAGCTATAAAATTAATTATATTTTTTGTTTAAATATTTTATTTTATATTTAATGGTTTAGCTATTTTACATCACAGATACTTTAACATCTACTGAATATCCTCTCCTTCCTTCCTTCCTTCCTTTATCTCTCTGTCTCTTTCTCTTTCCTGCCCCCTCTCTCCCTCCTTTTTTTCTCTCTCCTTCCTTCCATCCTTTCTCTCTTTCTTTCATTTCTTGCTGTACCGGGGATTGAACCCAGAATCTTGCAGAACTCACACATGTTAGGCAAGCACTGAGTTACAAATCAAGCACTTTGTTTTGTTTTATTTTGAAACAGGTTCTTGCTGATTTCCCTAGGCTGGACTCAAACTTGTGATCCTACTACCTCAGCATTCCGAGTAACTGGGATTTCAGGGGCACACCACAACTCCTGAACAACTCCCATCTTTTTAGTTGATGTTAATTATATTTTAATGTACATTACACAAATTATTCATATTCAATCAATGTACTAATATGTTAATCAATTCCTGGTTCACAATTTGTGGTAGAGTTTATTGATTATTAAAGATCCAGTTTCTATTTTGTGCATTAACAGAACATTAGCATTGTTGTTGGCTAGCTGGAATATGGACCAAATATTGTGAACTCCTAGCCTATAGATCCTTGCTATCTTCTGAGTGTAAACTGGCAAATTGGTATAAAGTTTATTTTATTAATACAGGGGAAAGGAAAATGTCCCTTGTTCCTTTTCTTGGTCATACTACTTGGAACAATGCAGTGGTGTCTGGAGACCCAACTGTATAAGAATGAGGATTGCATTCTTGTCCAAGAGACTGAAAAAATGAGTCTCCTATTTCTCCAGCAGGTATGCAACCATAACACTAAACTTGATCTACTTGTTGTTACACTATGGTGATCCATTAGGTCATTTCTGAGCTCCTGACTCACAATGCTAATATAGGATAGAGTCAAAAAGTCAGCAGAGACCATTATTCATTTCATGCTTGTAGGGTGTGTTCAGGGCCAGGATTAAGAAGGGCTAGGAGAGTCTCTTTGCTTCTATCCAAAATTTAAGAGAGTAAAGAAAAAAAAAGTGCAAAAACACTCTGTAATCAAGATAAGTGATATTTAGTGCTGCATTAAAAAGCTAAATTAATGCAATATAATCATGAATAAAATTTAAAACTTTAAATAAAAAACTGTGGTTTACTTTTTAAGTTCACAGAATTATTGTGCATTGGGGATAATCTTTCCAATAACCCCATAATTCTGGATTAATGAGTATTGACAATGACTGGAGAATGATTTGGGTAATTTGAGATGTTATATATAATCATGTTAATAACTCATCTTTCTTCTTGGGCCAAGATATGAGAAGAGTTTGTTAAGTGTGCAGGGATGTACATTTCCCCTTTTGACTTCAGTTTTACCCCAGCTTAATTCTCCCCTCAGCCCAGTGGGACACGGTGCTCTGTAAGAGTTGGTTGTTGGGCTGGGGTTGTGGCTCAGTGGTAGAGTGCTCGCCTAGCATGCATGAGCTCTGGGTTCGATCCTCAGAACCACATAAATGTAAAGTAAAAATATAGTGTCCAGCTAAAACTAACAAATAAAATAAATATTTTTTTAAAAAAGAGTTTGTTGTGTTTTGCCCTCTTTCACAAAAGGGAACTTCTCTTATCTCATTTATCCATCTTCCACTCCTTGCTGTTTAGAGCGACACTGGCTCTCATTCATCATCTTCAGTGAACTCTTGCATGCCTCTACTAGCTCCAGGGATGAGAACAGACCAAACATGGCTTCTACCCTGATCAATGCAGTGCATGCTAGTTCCAGATGTTGAGGGAGTGTTGATCTTCTTTGGAGCCTGTGTCTCTTATAGCATTTGTATTTCTGTATACTTTGTGAGCCATTTCTGCATGTTTTTGGGGAAGGGGTGTTTGGATAGTGAAGACATGCAGTTACCATGACCACACTGTATAAATATAGTGTGTGTGTGCTGAAATCAAGTCCCAAGCTTTGCACATGCTAAGCACATGACCTTCCACTGAGCTATAGTCTCAGCACCTGATCTTTCATATTGGTAACATATGGTGAAACTGAATTCTAGAGAGGGGCTGGATTTTATAAGAGAGAAGCTACTCATGATATAATGTCTCTCTTATGCGTCCAATGTGTGTTTCTTTAAGGTTTCCACTGGTGGGAAAGACAGATTTACATGTACCTAATTAGAAATTATTAAAATACACACTAGGTGATGTAGGCTTATGGTGGTAGCTACTCAGGATGCTGAGGTAGAAGGATCCAAAGTTTGAGGCTAGACTGGGCAATTTAATGAGACTCTGTCTCAAAATAAAGGGGTGGGAGTGTAACCCAGTGGCAGAGCCCCCCCAGGATTCAACCCGAGTACCACAAAACAGAAAAACAATGAAATGCTAAGGCACACATATCGAAGGCAATTTACTACATCTCTTGCTGTCTTATTATCAAGAATTGAATACCTTTGCAAAGCTATTTTTCCCCCTGTGCTAGTTGATCTAATTATACAATCGTATAAAGGAAAATGTTATTTATTAGGTGTACATTTCTTTTTAGTTTCTTCCTGCAGTATGATTTCTTCAGTGGAGTCATACTGGCATAAAATTTCTATTATAAGGAACTATTCATTTTTCTGGTTCTTTTCTTGGTGTGTTATAAAAGACAGAAAATATCTACTTCTATTTCAAATATTTCCCTAAGTTGCAAAAGCTTAAAGTGCCAGTGATTATCTCAGATAAGTCTTAAATTAATATTCAACAGCTCATTAGATGCAATGTAGTTTGAAACATATATCATGCACATCTTTGAAAATCTTTAATATAAGTTCATGAAAAAAACCTATTTACTTTCATAGTTTTATATTTGGGAAAATTGAGATTCTGAAGAAATAAGGCAATTTCTAAGTAATGCAATATTTAGTTTGAAATATTACTTTTTACCCTACTGGTAGCTCTGTAGACATTTTTTTTAAAAAAGGATAAGGAAGATCTTCTAAGTTTAAATTAAGTAAGACTAGCTATTACCTATTAGGAAAATTAATACAAAGTTACTAAAATATAATAGTAACAATAAAATATGATTGCTATTATGTTAATATTTATTTTTCCATCATTTTATAACTGCTGTGATTTTCTGAAAAACACTTCTGAATGGACAGAGATTGTGTATTTCTTAGTTTAATCTATAGAGTGCAGTAAGCATTCAAAGAAAAATAACTCCATTTAGTCCATATTCCACAGGGTACAGTTAAAAATGATTCTACTTTCTCTTCAATGACCAGAATTTTCTTATTTTTCTGTGTATATTAGGGGAAATAAGATTTATTGATGCAAGTACAGACCAGTTGAGTATGTTCAATATTGAAATGGGTCCTCATTGATAGCTAAGAAAAAAAATACAAAATGAGTAAACTATTTTAGAGAGTCCCATTGGTTTGCTTTTATAGACTATACAACAACAAGATTTATAGTTTATAAATGAAACCATAGGTTGTCAGGCTTGAACCTGTGGATTTTAGATGCCCCAATTACTTTTTTTGTATATTTTTTGTTGTTGTTGTGTGTATGTGATTCATACAACATATGGTTCCCATATACATACACAGAGAGAAATGATTAACACAGCTAAAAATTAACATAACAGTATCTTCCACAATTATTTTGTTTTGTTGAAAAAGCACATCAATATACTTTTCTGGCAAATTTTCAGTGTGGGATCCAATATTATTGACAATAGTCCTCATGTTGTACATTAGACCTCTAGACTCATTCTATACAACTCCATGTTTTTACACTTAGACTTACTTCTCATTTTTTCTGGGGGGGACGCCTAATATCTAAACCACAACAATGACCAATTAATTTTCTATAAGGGCACCAAGAATAAGCAATGAGAAAAGAAGTTTCTTCTACAAATGTTACTGGGGAAATTGATATCTGCATACGAATGAATGAAACTGGACTCATGTGATATAAGAGTCATAATTCAACTCAAAATTGAATACATACTATTGTGGTTTAGATATGAGTTATTCCCCCAAAGCTCATGTGTAATGCAAAAAGATGAAATTACTGGATTATGAGAGCCTTAATTCAATCAGTGAAAGAATCCCCAGATAGGGATTGACTGAGTGGTGACTAAAGGCAGGTAGGATGTGGCTGGAGGAGGTGAGTCCCTGGGGGAGTGCCTTTGGGGTTTGTATTTTGTTCTCCTTGAAAAGAGTTCTCTCTACTTATTGGTGGTCATGTTCTGACCTGCTTTTCACTGCCACATTATTCTACCACGATGTACTGCTTCTCCTTGAGCTCCAAGGAATGAAGCTGGCTGTCTATGGACTGAGATCTCTGACTACTTGAGCCTCAATATAAATTTTTCTTCCTCCATTTTTTGTCAGGTCTTTGGTCACAGTAACAGAATGTCCAAATAAAACACATACCTAAACATAAGACTTAAAACTGTAGAAGTCCTAGAGGCAAACAATGTAAATGCTAGTTGATACTGATGTTTGCAATTGTTTGCCATCTGACCCAAATGTCAGTCAACAAAATAAAAAATAGACAAATGGGGTTATTTCAAAGTAAAAGAAAAAATGTTTAAATAATAATGGAAAATTTAAAAATAGAAGTTAGGATAGTAAGTATCTAAAATATATAAGCAACTCATAACTCAATAACACAAAATAAATAAATAACCCAATTTGAAAATGGGCAAAGGAGCTGAATAATTTTTTTTTCTCAAAGAAGGCACAAAAATGACAACAGGTATATTAAAAGGCTCTAAAAATCTTTAATCATCAGAGAAAGGCATTTGAAAACCACAATGAGATTTCCTTTCATAAAAGATAAGTGCTGATCCCTGAGAGCAGCTGAACTCTCTGTCTTTGGCATTTTGGTGCATATACCGAGTGAACATATACATTAGTGCTCTATTTGAACACTTAAAATAACATGGACCCTTGACTTGCTTGAGATTAGTGAAGAGGCTGCCTGAAGTGTTTCACTGTTTGTCTCAGGATAAATGTTTAGTTAATTAAATGGATGGTATGCCAAAATAATCCAAGATTCACTTGTACTAAACCATTTTTGGAGGGAAAGAGGCAAATATAAATATCTTCAATATTTTTATTGTGCCTACAATGTTTTGAAAAAGGTGCCAAGTCATGCAAAGCCTTATTGACTTAGTCCACAAAATGCCAACAATCAGTTATTTGACAAATGTTTCTAATTGTGTATTATATGTATGAAAGGCCCAGAGGATATCAAGGTGAAGGTTTATTAAGGGAAAGGAAACATTATCAAATATGTATTACTAAAATAAATGTATTCTATTTATCTCCTAACATATGCATAGATATATATTATTTTGGTATGTTTAATACTAAATAAAACAAATAGTTAAAGATAATGCAGATACAGAAGTCTTTCATTTAAACATTATAGCTTAATTAAGTAATAATGATCTGTAATGACAATTTCAAATTTTCTGGGCCAGTCTTGCATACTTTTAATTATAATTTAAGCCTCTTTTCCTAATCAATTGATAATGAAACCTGTCAAGAATAATTAAAAAATTTCCTGATATGTTAAAAATTTAAGAAATTTGAAATTTTGATGAGCAAATAGTCCTTGCCTGAGTCTCAACTAAATATATGTGATTCTGTTATTCTCTCAATTTGATTTGATCTATCTTATTTTTCACCTTCATTATTTAAGAGCTTATCAACTTGACATGTAATTATTACCCTAAGCTAATGGGTAAGTATAAAATCTTTCAATAGTGCTTTGCATTTAATGAACACTTGGAAATATTGTGTGAATTTCATTAAAATTAAATGTTGATAGCATTGAAAAATTTTACTATTTTCTGTAAAAGTATAAGTACATTCTTATTCCAGATTATGATTTATTACCTCAATTGTTTTAATATTATTAAAAAATTCAAAATCTTTTTGAGGACTCCTTTTAAGTGTTTGTTTAGACATAATTTTAATGGAAAATTCGTACATTTAAGCCTCATTCTCTAATTCAATCATTCACTAAATGCAAAGTATTTTCTAGAAGTGAACTAAGTAAAGGAGACAAAAAGAACACTGAAAATAAGGCGGGACCCAGGCCCAGGCCTAGGACCACCCCCTCTAACCTCCATGGGAGCCAAGGCCAATATTAGGCCCAGGACCGCCCTTCCAAATTGAAGACACACACTGGAGACCAGGCTTAACGCACTCCCATCTTGGGACACTGCAGCCACTACATAGCCCTCCCCATGCAGTAGCCTTCACCTTGGGACAACATATTGGATCTGGAGGCAGCAGCATCTTGCAACAGGCAACCCATCCTTTCAGCCCCATCTCTGAAAGTGGTTGTAGCCATCTTGGGACACGTCCACTGATATCTTGAGTTACCTTCTCTATTGCATCCAGCACCTTTATTTGCAGCAGCATTTATTGTGGAACACTATTCAGGGACTAGACGCCCAACACCATAGTGAGGTACAGGTAATCTGCAGTGACATTACAAGATTAGCGGGTAGAAACTGTAATACCTCAGATCTGCACTGGAAGAAAGGGAGACACCTAGAAAACATGAAAAAAACAAAGGGAGGAAAGTGCATCAAACAAATGAAGATACTATAATAATAGAATCCATGGACAGTACAGTTGATGAAATGTCAGAGAAGGAGTTAAGATTGTACATAATTAAAATGATCTAGCAATTAAAGAATGACCTAAGTGAACAAATACAGGCAACAATTGATCACATCAACAAAGAGCTAAGAGAAAATACAGGCAACCATTGATCACAACAACAAAGAGATAAGGGAGGAAATACAGGTAGCAAAAGATTGCTTCAAGAAAAGATAAGAGATTTTGAGAATAAAATCAGAAATCCTTGAAATAAAGGAAAAAATAAACAAGTTAAAAAAAAAAAACTCAATAGAAAGCATCATGAACAGGCTAGATCACAGAATGTCAGATAATGAAGACAAAGTATGCAATCTTGAAAATAAAGTTGACCACACAGTGAAGATGGTAGGAAACCATGAACAGAATATCCAAAAATTATAGGATAGCATCAAAAGACCAAATCTAAGATTTATTGGGATAGAGGAAGGCACAGAGATTCAAATCAAAGGAATTCACAATCTCTTTAATGAGATGATTTCAAAAAATTTTCCAAACTTGAAGAATGAATTGGAAAATCAAATGCAAGTGGCTTAGAGGACAGCAAATCTACAAAATCATAACAGATCTACACCAAGATACATTATAATGAAAATGCCTAGCATACAGAATAAAGATTGAATCTTAAATGTCAAAAGAGAGAGGAATTAGATCACACATAAGGGGAGAACAATTTGTATCTCAGTAGATTTTTCAACCCAGACTCTCAAAGCTAGAAGATCCTGGAATAACATATACCAAGCTCTGAAAGAAAATGGATGCCAACCAAGAATCGTATCTAGTAAAATTAAGCTTCAGATTTGATGACAAAATAAAAACCTTTTATGATAAACAAAAGTTAAAAGAATTTACAGCAAGAAATTCTACACTTGAGAACACTCTCAGCAAAATATAACATGAGGAGGAAATAAAAAAAAATGAAAATCAGCAAATTGAAGAACTACACTAAAGGAAAGCCCAATCATAAGAGAAACCAAGTCATGTTAAAAACCAGAAATTAACCAAATGACCAGGAATATCATTTTCAGTAATAACTCTGAAGCTGAATAGCCCAAAGTCATCAATTAAAAGACATAGAAAGATTGGATTTGAAAAAAAAAAAAAAGACCCAACAATATGCCGCCTTCAAGAGTCTTATCTCATAGGAAAAGAAATACACAGACTGAAGGTGAAGGGGTGGGAAAAAACGAACTACTCACATAAACCATGTAAACAAATGGGGGTTCCCATCCTCATATTAGATAAAGTGGACTTCAAACCAAAGCTAGTGAACATGGATAAAGAAGGACATTTCATACTGCTTAAGGGATTCATACCTTAACATTTAATACCTCAACAAGACATAAAAATCATCAACGTCTATGCCCCAAACAATGGGGTATCTATCTATATATATATATATATATATATATATATATATATATATATATATATATATATATATATATATATATATAT
>NW_025999900.1:17128488-17182499 GCF_001458135.2 Marmota marmota marmota
ATATATATACATATATATATATATATCTCAAACAAACCCTTCTCAAGTAGAAAAACCAAATAGAAAACAACACAATAATACTGGGTGAATTTAATACACCTCTCTCACTACTGGATAGATCTTTCAAACAAAAACTAAACAGAGAAATTATAGAACTCAATAATACAATTAAAATTTAGACAACAGAAATATATAGAATATTCCATCCAGAAATGAGCTAATACACTCTCTTCTCAGCAGTTCCTGGATCCTTCTCCAAAATAGATCATATCACATGCGACAAAACAAGTTTTAGCAAATACAAAAAAAAAAAAAATAGAGATACTAAAATGCATTCCATCTGATCATAATGAAATGAAATTAGAAATCAATAATAAAATAAAAAATATACATCTGAAATACAGAAGATAATTAGAAACTATTTTGAAAATTTATACTCTAATAAAATAGAAAATATCAAAGACATTGACAAATTTTTAGAGACATATGGCCTACACAAACCAAATTAGGAAGTCATACATGCTTTCAAGAGATCAGTTTCAAGTAGTGAAATAGAAATGCCATCAAAAACCCACCAACCAAGAAAATCCCAGGAGCAAATGGTTTCTCACCCAAGTTCTACCAGAGTTTCAAAGAAGATTTAACACCAATACTTAACAAAGTATTCCAGAAAATAGAAAAAGAGGGAATCCTTCCAAACTCATTCTATGAAGCTAATATTACTCTGCTACCAAAACCAAACAAAGACACATCAAGGAAAGAAAACTTCAGGCCAATATTCCTAATGAACATAGATACAAAAATTCTCAATAAAATCCTGGCAAATTGCTTACAAAAACATAAAAACATATCCCACAATCAAGTGGAATTTATCCCATGGTTGGTTCAACATATGGAAATCAAAAAATGTAATTCATCATATTTATAGACTTAAAAAAATAATTGTATGACCATCTCAATAGATGCAGAAAAGGCATTTGACAAAATACAGCACACCTTCATGTTCAAACACTATAAAAAACTAAGAATAGTAGGAACATACCTCAACATTGTAAAAGCTATATATGTGAAACCTAAGATCAGCATCATACTAAATGGAGAAAAATTGAGGGCATTCCCACTAAAAACTGGAACAAAACAAAGACGTCTTCTTTCACCACTACTATTCAACATCATCCTTGAAACTCTAGCCAGAGTTATTAGACAAAAAAAGAATTTTAAAAGATATAAATAGGCAAAGAAGAACTTAAAACTATCTCTATTTGCTGAAGATATAGTTCTATATCTATTAGATACAAAAAATTCCACCAGAAAACTTCTAGAACTAATAAATAAATTCAGCAAAGTAGCAGGATATAAAATTAATACCTATAAATCAAATACATTCCTATACATCAGTTCTGAATCCACTGAAAGGGAAATTAGTAAAACTATTCCATTTACAAAAGCATAAAAAAATCAAATACCTGGGAATCAATTGAACAAAATTGAATTAAACAAAAGAGGTGAAAGACTTCTACAATGAAAACTACAAACACTAAAGAAAGAAATTGAAGAAAACCTCAGAAAATAGGTAGATCTCCCATGCTCCTGGATGGGCAGAATTAATATTGTCAAAATAACCATACTACCAAAAGCATTATATAGATTTAATGCAATTCCTATTAAAATCCCAATGGCATTCTTCATAGAAATAAAAAAAATGTATAAAATTTACTGGGAATAATAAGAGACCCAGAATAGCTAAAGCAATCCTTAGCAAGAAAAGTGAAGCAGGAGGCATCACAATACCAGATCTTAAACCACAATACAGAGCTATAGTAACAAAAAGAGCATGATATTGACATCAAAATAGACTTGTATACCAAAGGTACAGAATAGAGAAACTCATATAAATACAGTCATCTAATACTAGGCAAGAGTGCCAAAAACATTCACAGGGGAAAAGATGGCCTAGTCAACAAATGGTACTAGAAAACTGTAAATCCATATGTAGCAAATTAAAATTAAACTTGTATCTCTCATCCTGCACAAAAATTAACTTGAAGTGGATCAAAGACTTAGGCACTAGAACAAAGACCCTGTGTCTAATAGAAGAAAAAATAGGCCCAAATCTTTATAATGTTGGCCTAGGATCTGACTTTCTTAAAAAGACTCCTAAAACGCAAGAAGTAAAATCAAGAATCAATAAATGGGATGGATTCAAATTACAAAGTTTCTTCTCAGCAAAGGAAACAATTAATAATGTGAGAAGAGAGCCTATAGAATGGGAAAAAAATCTTTACCACATGAACCTCTGATAAAGCATTAATCTCTAGGATATATAAATAACTCAAGAAACTTATCACTAAGAAGCCCAAATACTCAAATAAGTGGGCTAAGGAACTGAACAGATACTTCACAGAAGAAGAAATACAGTTGATCAACAAATATATGAAAACATGTTCAACATCTCTAGCAATTACAGAATTGCAAATCAAAATTACTCTAGGATTTCATCTCACTCCTATCAGAATGGTAACAATCAAGATTACAGGCAACCATAAATGTTGACAAGTATGTGGTGAAAAAGGTACACTCATAAATTGCTGGTGGGACTGCAAATTGGTACAACCACTATGGAAGGCAGTGTGGAAATTCCTCAGAAAATTGGGAATAGAACCACGATATGACCCAGCTATCACACTCCTTGGTTTCTACCCAAAGGACTTAAAATCAGCATACTATAGTGACACAGCCACATCAATGTTTATAGCAGCTTAATTCACAATAGCTAGATTATGGAACCAACCTAGGTGTCCCTCAATAGACGAATGAATAAAGAAAATGTGGTATATATACTCAATGGAATATTACTCAGATTTAAAGAAGAGTGAAATTATGGCTTTTGCCAGCAAATGGTTGGAGTTGGCGAATGTCATGCTAAGCAAAATAAGTCAATCCCACAAAACCAAGGCTGAATGTTTTCTATAATATGTGGATGCTAATTTACAATAAGGTGGGGGGCAGAAGGGAAGAACAGCATTACCTTAGATTAGGTAAAGAGAAATGATGGGAGGGTACGAGAGGGGATGCTGGGTTAAGAAAGATAGTGGAATGAAAGGGATATTATTACCATATGTATATATGTGACTACATGAGCAATATGAACCTACAACATGTATACTCAGAAAAATGAGAAATTATATCCCATCTATGTATGATATATCAAAGTGCACAAATGCATTCTATTGTCATGTATAACTAATTAAAACAAATAATTTTTTTTTAAAAAAAAATAGAAACTACTTCAACCTCTGGAGACTAAACAATATGCAACTGAATGATGCATGGATAACAGAAGAACATCAGAAAGGAAATTTAAAAAAAATAAATCTTAGAGGTAAATGAGAACTCTGATATAACATATCAAAATCTAAGGAACACTATGAAAGCAGTGCCAAGAGGAAAGTTTATTGCATGAAGTTCATTCATTAAAAGAAAAAAAAATCAATAAATAAATGACCTGATATTACAGTTCAAAGCCATTGAAAAAGAGAAACAAACCAACACCCAAAGTAGTAGAAGATGGGAAGTAATTAAAATAAGGGCAAAAATTAATGAAATTGAAACAAAATAAACAATTTAAAAAATTGACAAAATAAAAATTGGTTATTTGAAAAAAATAAATAAGATCGACAAATCCTTAGCTGCCCCACAAAAAGAGGTAGAGAAAAAACTCAAATTACTAAAATTCATGATGAAAAATGAGATATCATAACACACACTATTAAATATAGGAGACAATTAAAAATTATTTTAGAAATTTATGCTCCAGTAAAATAGAAAACCTTGAAGACACTGACAAATTTCTAGATATGATTAACCCAAGCTGAGTCAAGAGGACATATACAATTTAAACAGATCAATTTGAAACAAGGAAATAGAAGATGCTATAAAAAGCCTACCAACTAAGAAAAGCCCAGGATCAGTCAGATTCACAGCTGAGTTCCACAAGAACCACAAAGAAGAATTAATACCAATGCTCCATAAATTATTTCCATGAAGTAGAAAAGGAGGAAACCCTTCCAAACTCATTCTAAGGTATCATCTGAATACCAAAACCAGGCAGAGACACATCAAGGAAAGAAAATTTTAGATCAATATCCCTGATGAACATTGATGCAAAAATTCTCAATAAAATTCTGTGAAATCACATACAAAAACATATTTTAAAAAATAATGCACCATGATCAGGTGGGGTTCATTCCAGGGATACAAGGTGGGTTCAACATGTGGAAATCAATAAGTGCAATTCATCATATTAATAGACTTAAATATAGGAATCATATGATTATATCAACTGATGCAGAGAAAGCATTTGACAAAATACAGTACCCTTTCATGTTCAAAACACTAGAAAAATGAGGGATAGTAAGAACATACCTCAAAACTGGAAAAGCTATCTATGTTACACTCAAGGCCAACATCATTATAAATGGAGAAAAATTGGAAGCATTCTCCCTAAAAACTGCAACAAGACAGGGATGTTCTCTTTCACCACTTCTTTTTAACATGGTTCTTGAAACTCTAGCCACAGAAATTAGACAGACAAAATAAATTAAAGGGATACAAATAGGAAAAGAAGAACTCAAACTATCATTATTTGCTGATGACATGATTCTATACTTAGAGGATCTAAAAAACTACACCAGCAAACTTCTAAAATTAATAAATGAATTCAGCAAAGTAGCAGGATATAAAATTAATACCTATATATCAAATCTGTTTCTATATATCAGTGATAAATCCTCTGAAAAAGAAATTAGCGAAACTCCCTGATGCACATAGATTCAAAATAAATAAATAAATAAAATAATTGGGAATCAAAGACCTCTACAATGAAAACTACAGAACACTAAAGAAAGAAAATGAAGAAGTCCTCAGAAAATGGAAAGATACTCTGTACTCTTGGATAGGCAAAATTAATATTGTCAAAATGGCCATAAGACTCAAAGCACTATACAGATTCAATGTGATTCCAATTAAAATCCCAATGTCATTCCTTATAGAAATAGACAAAACAATCACAAAATTTATTTGGAAAAATAAGAGAGCCAGAATAGACAAAGCAATCCTTACGAAGAAGAGAGAAGCAGGAGCCATTACAATTCCAGACCTTAAAGTATATTATAAAGCTATAGTAACAAAAACAGCATGTTTTGACATATAGACCAATAGTACAGAATAGAAGACACAGAGACAAACCCACATGAATACAGTTATTTTACACTAGACAAAGAAGCCAAAAATATACAATGGAGAAAAGAAAACCTCTTCAACAAATGGGTGTTGGGAGAACTGGAAATCCATATGCAGCAAAGTGAAAATAAACCCCTATCTCTCACCAGGCACAAAACTCTAAGTGGATCAAGAACCTAGGATTTAGTCTAGAGACCCTGCGCCTAATAGAGGAAAATGTTGGTCCAAATATTCATCATGTTGGGTTAGGCCCTGACTTTCTTAACAAGACTCCTAAAATGCAAGAAATAAAATCAAGAATTAATAAATGGGATGAATTCAAACTAAAAAGCTTCTTTGCAGCAAAATAAACAATCAGTTTAGTGAATAGTGAGCCTATGTCTTGGGAGCAAACTTTTATCCTTCACACATCAGATAGAGCACTAATTTCCAGGATATATAATGAACTCAAAAACTTAACACCAAAAAACACAAACAACCCAATCAATAAATGGGCTAAGGAGCTGAACAGATGAATAGACACTTCTCAGAAAAAGATATACAATCAATCAACAAATATATAAAAAAATGTTTAACATCTCTAGTAATTAGAGAAATGCAAATCAAAACTACTCTAAGATTTCATCTCATGCCAGTCAGAATGGCAGTTATCAAGAATACTGTTGAGGGCCACAGACAAGTCAAGATGGCGCCTGGCACTTTGCCAGAAGGAATGGTTTGTGAAGTAACACCATGGAGCCATTAGGATGATAAGGATTCCTTAATGACTGACTGCTGTGTCTAGATGGTGTTGATTGAGTTAAGCTGTGTGTAATTATTAAGATAATGAGAATTCTTTGATGACTGATTGATGTATCTAGATGATGTTAATTGAAACAAACTGTGTATTCAGTTATGTATATATACCCCTGCTGTCCTACAATAAAGCGGCTCCCGCTGTATCAACCTTCACAAGTTGCTTGTCACCCACCCCCTCCGGTTATTTTGCCCAGCCAGACTGTGGTAAATACAAACAACTATAAATGTTAACAAGGATGTAGAGGCAAAGACACATTCATACATTGCTAGTGGAACTGCAAATTGGTATAACCACTCTGGAAACCAGTATGGAGATTCCTTAGAAAACTTCAACAATGATTTGACCTAGCTATTCCACTCCTCTGTCTATACCCAAAGGACTTAAAATCAACATGCTATAGAAATGCAGCCACATCAGTGTTTGTAGCAGCTCAATTAACAATACTAAATTTTGGAAGCAACCTAGATATCCTTCAATAAATGAATGGATGAAGAAACTATGGTACATTTACACAATGGAATATTACTCAGCATTAAAAGATAATAGAATTATGGCATTTGCAGGTAAATGTATGGAGTTGGAAAATATCATGCTAAGCAATCCCCCCAAAACAATGTTTTAGGATTATTAGTGGGTCATGTGGTAGTTCAATTTTTTTTTTATTTTCCATATTGGTTTGAATAATGAGTGTCACAAATTTACTCTTGCCAATAATGTGAAGAAGTTTCCCTTTTCTCCACATTCTCATTAATATGCATTATCTTTTCTGCTTGATAATAGCCATCCTAACAGGATAATGTGACATCTCATTGTGGTTTTGATCTGAATTTCCATGATGATTAGTGGCAATGAGCAACTTTTCATATACCTGTTGGTTATTTGTGTGTCTTCTTAAGTATGTAGGTTTTTGAATCTGATGCTTCTGCTTATCAAAATTAATTTCAGCTTAATCTATGTTCTTGTGCATAGCAGTAGTTATTTATTATTAAATACTATCCCAATCTGTGTGGACACTTTTCATCCATGAACCAATTAAAATCTTTAGTTTTTTGTCATTAGTGATTATGTGTTAACTTTCCTTGGGCATTTATCAATCTATGTCTCTTTAGCTATCTATTTATATATCTATCTGACTGTAATCATGTGAAAATAACACTAATAATCATGATAGTAGCTTGGGAGAAAACAAGGCAATGTTACTTTATTCTGTCTTTTCATTGTATTTAGTATATAAAATTCAGAACATTTTCCCATGACTATCTACAAGCTAAGGAAGAGATTAGGCTCAAATTTCAGAGGTCACAATCTATATACCTTTATTTTTATTTAAATATAAAGTATAAAGACATAAATTATATTTATGCATGTCTAATAAGGTAATTTATAATTACCGACTTCAATAGTAGGTGTATTCTGACCTAACTATGCTCCAATCCATCACTTTGAAGATCATTGTTTGACACTTTTCACAGGAAGATTCATTCTTCTACACAATATGGACACATATAGCAAATATATCCAATATTAGAGCAAAGTAATTGATATCTGTAGTGACAATATGTATATGTGAAATCACTGGGGAATAATGAATTAAGTATATATGTGCATATTATCTTGTTTGCATTTTCTTTGTATTATAAAATGTTTTAAATAATTGTATAGTCATAAAATAATGAAGAATTAAAAGCAAGAAAAGAGACAAATACAATAAAAACATAGGTCTTTTAGTTATAAAATTTGAAAAATAAAGTCATAATTATGAAATATGTTATCAGAGAAGAAATAACTGCATAAATTGTATCATATTTAGCCACTGGGTTAGAACACCATTGGGATTACTATATTAAATAGTTATGATTTCCTGTCTGATGAAAGAAAATTCAAAAATATTACCTCTGTTCTAAAGCTTCAAATTCTATTAGATTTCTTCTGGCTCAGGTTTTATGATAGGAAAAAATAATATGAACCTTAATATATTTTTGTTGTTGGGAAAAAAATAAGAATATCACACAAAGAGTAAAAATGGCTTTCATATTTCTTCAGAACAACCACACACTATGAAAACCTGTGATATAAAAGACCAGATGATAAATAACTTGTCTTTTATTAAAAACAAGGAAACTTCTTTCTGAGGTCTAGAGTTTCCCAAAGCAAACTATTTAATTTTATTTGGATTTTTTTTCATTTCTTTCCTGTGGTACAAATTATCACTTTTTGAATAAGTAGAATATGTGAATTAAGGAGTAATTTTTTTTCTGTTTTCACCAATGAAGTTATGCCGTATACCTTAACAAAGTTGAAACATTGCCATTCTCATAGGAAGGAGAGTTATTGGAAGCTTAAGGAATTGCTCCTCCTTGAGATGTGGAGATAGCTCTCTATGTTAGAATTGCCTGTGCTGGATCCTCTAGATGTCTAGAGTGGCTGAGGTTCCCTTGACTTGTCCTATAATAACCACAGATGGTAATGCAAACTGAATTTAAAGATCCCTTAAAAGTCACTATTAAGTTACAAGCCATTCTTTTCTAATTCTGAAAATCACTATAAAGGTCTGAATTTTATATTTCTATAATATTTTGTCAAAAGAAAATTATTTGTCAAGAAAAATTTTTCTTAGTTTCTTCTGATAAATAAGAAAGAAATATTTCAAGATGAAATGCTAAGCAGTACATTATGTTATAATCTTCTTTGAAGCTTCACTGGCCTCTTAATCTCACCTAATGGAATGTGGGCTTGATTAGGATATAGTAAGATATGTTAAGATCACACCTGAAATTGTTCCTAATTCAAATCTGAAAATGCAAGGGTGGGGGCTATTAATCCAATTTTACTATTCAACAAGTTTAACATTGCAAGAACTGAGTGTCATACCTTTCCTCTTAATTTTAACATTACGAATATATAACACAAAATTTTAAACAAATATTTTTTAATCTGCTGTAAATATGTATGTTCAACTTGGATGTATCATATTTGGCACATTTAGATCTTAGGCTTTTGAAGAAAAAAGCATGTATATCCATGTCTAAGTCATAGTTAATGATTTTTTTAGGTACACATATTATAAGCCAGAGTTCTGTTATGTCACTGTAATTTTTCTTTATCTCCAGTCCATGAATCTACAATCTTTTGCAGATAAATCCTCAGGTGTGCTTTAATTCTTTCAGGACTATATTACCCTTACAAATAGCATATTTTTCTTCTTAATTTGCAAGTGTCCTTTATACTGTATTGTTTTGAATCAGACTGACATTTACTTTCTTATTTGCAAATTATATAAGAAACCTATATCATTGTTAAATACTAGGTAGAGTTTCCCCATAGAACTCATCCAGTAAACACTGGTAATGGGGTCAAAGGCCATCATCTTATTGGGAGGTTCTTCGTCTTTCCCACGAGAATCTAAATCACCCTAAAACTTAAAATCTCAAATAACTAGAGAATAACAAAACACAAATATTCAGAAATATATTTACAAAAGGTGAAGCCCCTGACAGATTAGTCCACATGGGTTCTGCAAAGAAGAGATGACTCCAGTGGTTTATTTAAGGGAGACATCAAAGGCAGGGATAAGATTTCAAGGGTGGAATCTTGCTTCCTGCTGTCTCGCAGTCAGCAGGTTCATTGACATTTTGGCAGATCACACCCATCTTAGTGCTGTGTGGGCTTAGTGATTGGCATAGAAAATTGTCCCTGGGCAACTGACCAGAGACAATGTCCATTGGTCATTCCCAGACATCAGATGTCTCTATCCACTAGGCTTCCATGTGCAGTGACCCACATGCAACCCATGAACGGCTCCTGACACACTGGGACAAAACAACGTCTCTATAATCTTACCACATGGGGTGATTTTCTAAAGTTCTATATCTATTGTTAATCTCCATTTCTCTGTCCCTTAAAATCTAGGTTCTTCTTGAACATTACTTTATTTCAATTGGGTTATCCTGGATTCTGGACTTGTACTTGATAGCGTATTTGCTTTTGATTTTCTAGGATATAATAGCACAATTACTTGTGTTGTTCCTTCGTGTTCTCCTCCTGGACTGATAGAGTTCCTACTGGTTAAAACTTCCCACTAGGGTGACCAGTGACAATATACGGCATGTCAGATGGCAGGATGTGAAAAGAATATATGAAACTGAATTGGTTTTTATTGTTTGGGATTCTGCTTAATTCAGCTAAATTTTCCCATATTTAGGTAAAACACAAACTCAATTACAGTTGATTTGTGGAGTATATTTACAAGCATAACAACAATAACATAAAGATTTTGTGTTCTGATCTGATGAGGAGTATATCTTGTTCATTAAGAAGACCAATTTAAAAACTGTACCTGTTATAAATCTATATATCAACGGACTTAATCATATTTAAACTGTTAATATGATATCCAGTGTGGTAATTTTAAATATTATATGAGGTGTATACAAATTCATCAATTAAATTATTAAAAATAAATTAAATACCCCCAAATTATTTTGATAGTCTATTTTCTCAGTAGTTTGCTAACATTAGTGAATTTAAAAATCAGTTGATTTTCTGATAATATATTAGAAAAAAACATTTATAATCAGTATATGGCAATGGTTTATAAACTTGCTGAAGGATATGTCTATTGAGACAACTGCAATGCTTGACCTATAGTTTGCTATACTATAAGTCTAACTCAAAGTATCTATAAATCCTAAATTACTGCATTAAATCTTGATCTCCTTCATACCCAATTTAATCATAATAAGGACATTCTAGAATAGCTTATAGGGCTAGTAAGAATGTCAAACAAAAGTAACAAAGAGATATTTTAAGGAAGTTTCACGTGGTAACACTTTGCTGGGCTGAACAAATAAAAGTTAAGTGAGACAAGACAGAAGGAAGAGATATGATGACCTTATTACCTTAGTAAAAGACTAAGTTAATAACACTTTAATTTTGACTTCCCTTTCGGTATTTTCACATACAAATATATACTGCCTCTCCATTTTTTTCTCCATAGTTTTCATGAATCTGAATACTGTTTAGGATCTTCCTATTTTTTTGCACATTATTAATGTTTATCATTGTTTATATCTAATATTTCCTTCCATTACTTGAATATTGTCTCCAACTCCATGAAGTATTATTTTTATAGTTAAGACCCTAGTGTCTTGACTCTATAATTATCAAAATTTATTCTGGTGGTCCACATTTTGCAGTTACTTCTCAAATCACACACACCAAAAAAGTTTTTTAATATTATACTTCTAGCAAATTTGGACAATTGTGTCTAACAGTAAACGCTCAAAACTAAAACCCAGATCAGATTATCTCTTTATAACATAATAGATCAACACACAGTACTAATTTTGTTGTTTTATTTTTTTTCATGATTCTCATATTGGAAATTTGTTTATGGATTATAGTGTTACCTAAAGTGTTCAAGTGAGGAAAAATGCTGATCCACTTAGAAATACAAATAGGAAAGAGCTCAACATTATAACTGTTCACTGACTAACATCTATGTTAAATGAATTATATTCTCTAGAAAAGAAGTGATTCTGCAAATGACAGATTGCCAAGAAAAAAAAATCCATATATAATAAACCATAAAAAACATATTGAGAAGCAACGATAAAAATGCCCTTTAGAGGAAGTCCAAACAATTTTTCTGCACTTTTGGTTGGACTACTCATCTCACATGGATATAAACAACATTGAACTGAAATTTCTACAGTCAAATAAAGTAGAGTTAGTATGCAATAGCTTTAGGTGTTTGACTTGGCACAACAAATCACACCAACAAACATAAACTTATTTTTAAAATAAAATACCCAACTATAGTTTTTTCCTTAAATTTGCTTTATGTAATTTCACTATCCATTAAAGGGGTGACTGACACATTTCTCAATGCAATGATAAAACATATCATGACTGTTATAGAAACATTCCCAGAGAAAGATGTTCCTGATTTTTTCCCAATGGAACACTGAGAGGTGTACAAATTTAAAACTGCTGAGGTGCTTGAATTCTTTTATGTGTACTTTTTATACCATGGCTCCATATGTCATTTGACAATATCCTAAAATAATCCTGTCTCATCGGTCTTGGAAACCTGATCTTCTAAAAAACCACTCTTTCTGATAACATTTGTCAGGCATTGCAAACTTTTAAAATAATAATAAAGCACTCCTTCTGAATAATGTTTATCAGGCATTGTAGACTTCTTTGCAAAATATCCAAATTTGCAGACATATCCTGTTTGTAAACCTGTAGCATTAACATCTTCCCCATTGTGCTGACTTTTTTTTTTTTTTGGTACTGGGAATTGAACCCAGGGGCACTTAACCACTGAGTCACATTCCCAGCAATTATTTTTTCTATTTTGAAACAGAGTCTCAATAAGTTGCTTAGGGCCTTGCTAAATTGCTCAGACTGACTTTGAAATTATAATTCCCCTACCTCAGCCTCTGGAGTTGCTGGGATTAAGGCATGTATCACAACACCTGGCTTTGTGATGACTGTTTTTTTATTTGTACAAGGAATTGAACCCAGGGGGTGCTTTACTACTGAGACACATCTCCAGACCTTTTATTTTATTATTATTTTTTTTTAATTTTAGGACAAGGTCTTGCTAACTTGCTTAGGCCATTTCTAAATTGATGAAGCTAGCTTTGAATTTGTAGTCTTCCAACTTCAGTCTTCTGAGCCACATGGATTATAGGTGTTTGCCATGGTGCCTGGCCTGTGATGGAAGTCAGTCAGCATTGACCAAGAGGGTTTAGCATTTTCCTGAACCTGAGTAACATCACTGTATATGATATTTTGGATTAAAACTTACAATACTGTCTACTACACTTTTTAAAATATCCCATCTCATATATGCACATTAAGTAGATTTCTGCAGTTTGTGTGTGGAAGGGAGCAGTTTAAATAACAAAATCAGTAACAAAAAAAACACAAAATTAACACTAATTAGATTGTAAAAAGGGCACTGGTTTTTGTGAAATGAAACAGGAAGGGAGAGTATAGCACTGTTCAGCTCCAGCTGGGAGTATGCACATTGAGGTTCTGCACGTCTGAAAAGAACTGTGAAGACACTACCTACAAGTGTTGATTTTGGAGTAACTGATAAAATTCAGTGAGTAGGCAAATTCATAAGTACAGACTTGGTGAGTAATGAAAATTGACTCTGCATGGGTGAAGGAAAGTGTCTATATTACATTTAGAGTATATGAAACTCCATATCTTAATTACATTTAAAAAAAGCATTTATGAATGTTAATGAACACTACTGTTTATATTATAATTGCCTCTGTGTTAAGCATTTAAATTGATTTTTTAATCTAATCTTTATGGCATTCCTCTATACAGGTATTATTATAGCCACGATTTTTGGATGAAGAAGCTGAATTGTGAAATTTAATTAATTTTTATAAGATTGCATGTCTTGTGGGTGATGGAGTTGGTACTTTAACACATATGGTGTGACTCTTTATCCTGCAGTATCCACTGCATAGGTACAAACATTGTATTGGGATTTCTTCAAGCCATTAAGGCCTGCTAGGAGCATTTAAAGGAAAAAAAATGATCAAAAAGGAAAACAGAGTATTTTTTTTTTTCAATTATATAATGGAAAGAGAATTAGGCCTCAGAAGTGGGAGCCAAGCAGATTATACACTCAGCTACCTAATTAATAGAAGATATTACATAAAACTAGAATGTATGGGAGCTGCAGTCAGAAATATAGCCTGAGTTCATAGCTGGTAGGACTGACAAAGAGGTCAGGCCAGGAAGTGTGAAATGCATATGTTATGCTGTACCATGTTGTCTTCAGAAAAATCATAGCTCAAGCCCTGCAGGTAGGAGTTTTCTAATTATATACACCCTAACATCTGATGAATGTGGCTTTTCTGCACTGCCCCATCTGCATTATAAACCATTATAAACCTTTATGACACCAGCTATATTACTTGAAGTATATTGGGAGGAACAAATATACTCATTTTTTCATTGCCACTAGCAAAGAATTAATTCAATTCTGCTACCATAAAAATTGCCAATAGACCATTAACCTGGCATCTGCAGCAGCAGATGGCCCTTGGTATTAGGATATGATATTGCTCTTCCAGAGTTGCAAAAAGAGTGTTATCATAAATATGAAGCAAAATATACCCATGAGGTATACACTATGATTTAATTATGGTCATACTATCCCTAAGAGAGTTCAGAAATTTGTATTTTTTTCACTTCTAGTTTATTATGTATTTGCTTATTATAGGTTGACAGTTATTGTTGAATTTATTTATGGGGTGTAAATTGATGTTAAGATTTCTTAATTCAACTTAGAATGGTCAAACTAAGTCAACCAACCTATAAAAATTATGGCCATGATTATAGATGTGAATCTTCTAAACTTCAATGATAACAGCAAGGGATTTTTGTTGTTGTTATTGTTTTTACTGTTAATGTGTTGGCTGAAGGTCTATTCTATAGACAAAATTATTCTTATAAGTGGTTTATTAATCAGTACCATCTGAAATCTTTTTAATATTCAGAATAGATTCTAGTCTCTAAAATTTAGAATAGACTTGAGAGATAAAATAGTAAATTCATTTCTCACAAATTATTTCAGTGAATATACTGTATTGCATTAAAGCACTCTTTAATTATATGTGTTATATGATTTTCAAAGTTTGACACTTATTTATCAATTTTGTTGTGAACTCATGTGTATATACTTGTGTATATGTACATACATAAACAACTTTATTTTTGAAAAATTGTTCAGCAAATTAAAATGTGCAGATTTTACAGGGGTGGTTCATTTCCAATAACTTTGCCAAAAAAATCATTTTTGTGTAAGTAATTATCATGTCTTAATAGTTATAGAATTTGCATATCTTTTTCATGAATATGGTTGAGCATCTTTTTATGCTGCATGTTTATTGGACATTTATCTTCCTTCCATTTCTAATTGTACCTTTGGGGTTATATTTTTCCCAAGAAGTTTTTTTGTGGTATTGTCTTTCTCATTGATTTGTGAAGATACTTAACAAATTCTAAAGGTCATTTTTTCTGTTACTTATATGTCACAGATGTAAGATGGTCAGAAGCTTACTTTTCCTGATCATAAATAATACAACCTTCTCTCTGAATCTGGCTTCTGTTATTACCCTGACCAATAGAGTGTCAGCACTATAGAAAATGGCCTGTAAAAAGTTTAACTCCCTTGTTTACAAGCCTCAATAAAATTGCCCAATTGGATATAGTCTGACTGCATGTGCCCAACTTGTGCAACAGGGGAGGGCCCCAAAAGGCAGTTTGTCCCTGGTTATATTTCAGGAAACATATGGCTCACTGGCAAAGTCCTGAAGAACATCTTGCTTCCAGGGAAGATAGAAATGACCTTGCTGTCCCATAATATATGAATCACCAGTATCTGAGGAACATTTAATTTTCTCTTATGTAATGTGTTTTCTAACCTCCACAGCCTTTTAAGTGATCCAGGAGCATAATATAACTTGTACTGAGCAGTTCACTCCCATTGTTAACCTTTATGCTGCCTTCATTGACTGCTTGGACATAGAAATTACATTTCACGTCTTCTCAGTCTGATGGTACACTCTTCATCAGCACACTAAGCTGCTTCCCCCAGAAATAATGGCAAGAGTAACAATAGCAACAATAGCATCAATAGTGGTACAAAGTCATGCTATCTGCATGAGATGAATCTCTCTGACATGAACATCATTAGGAATTGAATCTGCTATCCACAGATAGGACAATGCATACAAAAGAGTTTATTAATATTATGTCCAAAACTAACATAAAAATGACCTGGTAGTTTCCAAATTTTCACTTCTATCATAACATGAGCATGAGTGGTTGGATTCTTTTTCTTGTGAACTCGACGATGAAGTCCATGGACACAAAGGTGAGAACAAAGTAACAGCATTTGTTAGAGTAATAGAAAGAAATTAAATCTCCCAGAAGGGAGGGCCACAAGAAAAGGATGTTAACAGATGTCTGTTGTCTAGGGATTTTGGAAAAAAAGAGAAAAAATGTATCTGATGGCTCAGCACACATGATTTGTGTAGTGAGGGATACAGCAAGGACCAATAAAGCTATTCAAGCTTCAAACATATTAAGCCAATCAGAAGCACATAATTTCAATCCCTTATTTACATAATTGAGAGGATGGTACCAACCTTGTGGTTTGACACATCTGTTGGGGAGAGGAAGTGTTTCAGGTAGGGTTCTACTTTGTGGTTGGCCATTGTTGGGGGTAGGGGCAAGGGTAACTAAAGAAGGGCTGCTATAGTGGAAGCTGTGAGGAACAGAAACAGGTATGCTAACTCAGAAGAAGTCATTGTGATTAAAGCTGGCAGGGAGCAGCCAGTCACAGGTTGTCCTCTAGACCTGAAGACATCTTCTCCAAGACCTTTATCCTAGCTGCCTTTGGGAGATCTATCTTACTGCCCCATCCCTCTCACTATATATTACACTATTATTACTAATAGTACACTATTCTGGATAAATTTATTTAAGGATAAAATAATGGCTACTGTAGTTACCATGAATCTATTTCTATTGTAAATGTAACAAAATCAGGTGCTGCATATTTGTGAAGGAATGAAATATATATATATATATATATATATCTCAACCCATGAAAAATATCTTTGGAATGTTTAAGACATAAATTGTCTCTATAAACCATTTCCCAGGTGAGTTAATCCTTTCAAATTTTTTTTCCACTTTGGTGAATTTTGAATTCTGTGAGTAGTTGAGGACAATTAATTATAACATATGACCTGATTATCTCATTTATATAAGTGATACAAATCCCTGTATCAAGCCTTTATTGTGCATAAATATGGCTAAATGTAAGTAGTTCCATGGAATGAGGATACAAGAAGGCACACACATAAACCTCTCTTTCCCATGTGTAAGTTTGAAACTAAGTGTATCCCTGTAAAAAAAAAAAACTATAGAGACAACATATTTAAGAACATCAATAATTGAGAAAAAGTGATGAGAAAAGTATAAATTATTGCTGTCATATCTGTTGATCAAATGCAATTTTTATATTTTGGGGATTAGGGATTGACAGAGGTGGAAACTATTGTGTTTGTACCTAGAGATATAGACAGTAAATTCTGAGTTTAAATTGAAAGGACCTGAGTTCTTAGATCTGAAGCATGTATGTTCCAGCCTGAAATACAAAAGTACAAAAGGAGTTTTGCAGCAATTAATCTTCCCTTAAATCAGGGAGGGGATTTGAAAGGACTGAGGTGAACAAAAGAAAAGCTCTAGTATAGAACTAGGCCCTAGTCTAATCCGTGTGTGATAAAACATGAAAGATGATGAAAACTTATCCTTATCTCATTTTAGCCCTGTGGTCTTCTGACCTGGAGATTAAACCACCAGTGTGCTATATCTTATTTCTTTAAAAAATAAAATAAAAGTGATTGTAACATTTGACTAACATAGCAACCAAAAGTACACTATTCTGGATAAATCTATATAAGGGTAAAATAATGGCACAATACAGTACCCATGAATCTGTTTTCAATGTGAATGTAACAAAAGTTAGGTGCAGCATATTTGAGAAAGATTGAAGCTAACATTTTTATTTAAGTGTAGTAGAGTTCTAAACACAATTATCTAATGCTCTGTTAATGTATGGGCATTTTAGAAGATCCTCCCCAAAATAGATAAAACAGTCCTAAAATAACCATGTTTTGACCTCAAACTTGTCTTATAACCTTAATGGAATCTCAAACTTTCGTACTATGTCACTGTTATGAGGTTTAATTTCCAGTATTTTAAATAAAGCAGAGTTTGGAACTGCTCTCTCTGGATTTTTCATCCAGTCAATACAGAGTTATCTACAATTTTTAAAAGAATGTTGTATCTACCTAGTTTTCTATAGTCCCTACTTTATAAACAGTAGTCAGATAAAAACAAATAAGTAGATTTATCAATAAATACATACATATTTTTATGTAGAAAATAGCACATGTTATATTGATAAATTTATTCTATGGTTATACATTTCTTGTGTTACTTTGGCAAGTCACTTAACTCTAAAGCTTTGGGGGTTTTTTGGCTTATAAGATTAAAATAAAGATATTCTTTACAAATTTTTTAAAAAATTATTTAAGATTTTTAAAATTCTTTTAAAAAGATAAATTTTTAAGAAAAATATTGACAGTTTACTGTTTGCTAGATACTGTTTGCATTGATCATCAGATGAAAATGACTGCATTTAATACTTCTATCAAGGCCCTGAAATAGCACCATTATTTCTTTCGTAAAGATGGAATGGCTGACTGAAGTATTAAACAAAGGTCACATAGCTAATAAATGGTGGGACTCTTTTGAAATAAAAATATTTCCATAATCTTATGTTCTTAAATATTATTTTTACATGATTTTGTACAGGGCCATTGTAAGGTTCAAATAAGAAAGTGAAAAAAAAAATCCTCTGTAAACTCTGAAGACAATTCTCCATGGTGCTTACTGATGTTTTTGTTACAGAGGGATCACCTGCTAGCCCATGCTTCTAGACCAACAAAAGAAGTTTCTAAAATAAAGATACTATTTTGTAAAGTGCTAGCCAGAAATATTGGATGCAAATATTTTTACACATGCAACATACAAAGAGAATAAAAATTCTCTCTGACTTATTGTCAATTCAGTCTTATTATCAAGAAGTACATCACTGGTTATTACAAATATTTAGAATCTACTCTGGATTAGTTGCTACACTATATTCTGTTGTGAACAGAATGTCATTGCCATTGTGATCATGGAATCTACTTTCTAGTATATGCCTATCAAATTCAAGTAAACTAAAGTGCCTGAAAGATAATATAAACTTGTGAAAGACAATCAGTGATTGTAGTCTAAATAAAACAAGCATGACTTGCTTAAATGTGCTCACATTTATTAGGAAAAAGTATCACACAAATCTGTTATGAATAAATGCTGTGTAAGTATGAAATATCATACCCTAGGAATTGTTGATTCCATTTAAATTAATAGATAGTTTAAATAGAACTCTATTTACTAAGGAATACACTTTAATTTCTTCTTGAAGAAATAAATGATCATTCATTTAAAAATGTGACAAATCTGAAAAATCATACCAAAAATTCATGCATGAGAAAACAGAAAAATTTAAAGTTTTGATGAGAATTTTTGGAAGAGAGAATTATTCTGTAATTATACATCTGAGAATTGTTACATAATAAATTTGCTTTTATAAAACATTAAAATGAAGTTCTACTATTCAGCCTTGTGAACCAATAACAAGCCTTTCAAAAAATATATAGCCTCTCATCCCGTGAAAATTAAATATTTAGTTGAGTATTTTCAGAGTCCTTCTTTAAATTTCTTATTTTTAGTGTAACTGCTGTTTTATAAGTAGTTATTATGGGCTAAACATGTTGTACATGTTAACTCATTTAATTTTTTAAATGATCTGTAGTAACAATATTATTCTTTCTTATTTAGAGATACAGAAACTGAAGAATAGAAGAATTTCATTACATATTAATGTTAAGCCTGGATATGTACTTAGGCAGTTTGCCTCTAGTGGGATAAGAATACTATGCAGAATATAGTATTTATATTTTTAACAAAATGGCAAAAGATTAAAATAATTACTTCTGAGTAAAATAGTTTTGTCAATTCCCTCCAATAGACACAAATTTCACTTTGATTTACTATTACTTTTCTGATCATCTTAAAGGTTGATATATATTTGTTTTGTATTTTTTCTAAAACTCACAGTTAAATTTGGATCATCTCATAAATTAATTCATAGTCTCCATCCACTATGCTAAAATATTTTATGTATATATTATACATCCAAGAGAAAAATATGTACTCTCCATTTTAAACAGTTGCTTAAAAGATATTAGGAAGAAAGCAATAAGAAAAAAATAATCATGGTTTTCCATTCATTCAAGTACAATGTTTGACACATTTTATTATTACCTGAGGATCACAGTTTTTATTCAGCATGATTTACCTTTATCCTAAATATTGCAATAGTGTGTAAGTGTTCCCCTTTCTCTGCCTTTTCATTAACAGGTTTTACTTTTTGCCTATTATTATTATTATTATTATTATTATAGCTATTCTAACTGGGGTGAGATTTTTGTGATTTTATATACACTTCCTTGATGATTAGTGATATTGAACATGTTTCTGTACATCTGTTGGCCACCTGCATATCTTACTTTGGGAAATGTTTCTTGAAATCATCTACCCATTCATTAACTGGATTGTTTTCTTGCTGTTGATTTGAGGTTTTATACATTATGCATACTAATCCATTGTCAGACAAACAGTTTGAAGCCATTTTCTGCTAATCTGCAGTTGTCTCTTATCTCTGTTGATTGTTTCTTTAGTTTTATAGAAGATTTTTAGTTTGATGTATCCTACTTGTCAAGTTTTACTTTTGTTGCTTGTGATTTTGTAAGCCAGTGCTAGTAGTTTTGAATCTTTTCTCTTTCTATTCTTTACTGTGGATAATTGCTAGTGATATATCTTCACACTCACTTATTTTTTTTGTTTCTTTTCCATTTGGCTATTAACCAGGAAGTGTTTTTGTTTGATTTTCTTTATTTCAAGTTTTAAGTTTTTCAGCTCTATGATTTCTACATGGTTTCTTTAAATCTCTTCTGTTTCAGGGGGAAAAAAAAGAGTAACATTTCCAGTGTTCTTCATCATTGTTAACTTTTTTAATTTAATTAAGACATTAAAAAAACCCAATTTCAAATTCTTGAGTCCTGCTTCCAGCATCTAGTTTTATGATTGTCTTTACTATAGATGATGCATTCCATTTACTTTATTCTTTATAATGGATACTTCATATTATTTCTGGAGTATATGAATGTGAATATTTTTCATGAATATTATGAATGTGAATGCATTTCACAAGGTATATAGGTCAATCAGCGATATTAGGGTATTCCTTTCTGAATTCCAGGATGCCCACTATCTTCAAAAGCTTGATTTTCCTCAGCTAGATCCCCATACCAACAAGACTGCTTCCTTAGTAGACTATATCAGTTATCCTTAATCCAAGACCTGAAAACAATAGTATTTATACAGTACAACTCTCTTTTCTCCCTGAAATGTATATGGTAACAAGTTTATTTCTACTCCATTCACCCTCCAGAGCTTACCAGTGGTTGCTATTTTATTCATTATTTATAATCATTTTACTTCAAAAATTACTTAGTGAAGTCTGAATTGATCATACCAAAGTAGGAATACAATCAAATATGTTAAAATTAGGACTTTTCATGTAATTCTTATTCAACCAGCAATACCATTTAAAAATACCTGCAATTTTATTTTGAAATTATATAAATTTACATATGTATAACATTATGTAAATGTACTTTGTTGTTGGGATTAGATTGTATCATAAAATTTACCCTAAAGATTGTCTTGTACCCATCCTGCTTCATTTTATTAATTTTACAAATTTATTTACTCATCCTTTCATTACTGTGCTGGGGATCAAACACCAGTCCTTGCACATGTGAGGTAAGTGATTTCTCACTAGGTATACTCCCAGTCTTTACCTTCTACATTTCAAAACTGAAAACCTAATACTATCCCAAATTAACTCTTGTTAGGAACCCTAAAGTGATTCTTAAAACTTGCAACATTTTCTCTGTTATAATAAAAAATCAATATCCCTGCTTGAATGAATTACAAATCCCATTTGGAACTTCAAACCTAAATGTCTTCAAGGAAAAATTATGGAAAAAAGCCATTGTATGTTTTTTGTACTCTAGATTGAGTCCTAGGTCTATTTATACTTCACTATTTTTCATAAGCTTTGTTTAAGGATATCCTTCCAAAGGAATTCATTTCATCTCATCCCTCAAATTTAAAAAGTTCTGGCTTACAAGACCATTCTTTGATTATGTCTTATCCTTCTCAAGATTTAATCTGTGAAAATTGACTTAGGTTTTCACACAAGAGAAAATAAAACATTAATAAAATGATAACTTTTATAAAAATAGTTTCTTTAGTAAAACATTTACCATATTGATGTTTATTTTGTAAATATTTTGATCTGTGACTTTAATATATTTGCAAATGGAGAATTTATATCATTTTATTTTGAAAGTTATTTTATTCTTAAGTGTTTAAAGAAATATTGCTGTAATTTTAACCACTTTCATATTGCCCTTCTGAAGATAATAATCAATATTTCTCATTTGTTTCTATGTCATCTTGTTTTTAAATAAACATAACTTTTCCCCCTTATTTTATTGAATATTCACAAGGATATTTGCACATTTGGAAGTCCATATTTACTTTAATAACTTTCAACACTTGCTAATCTCTTCAAAGTTTATATTCCTTTAACCATTTTTTCTAGTGAAATTTAGGTTGCTTTTAAATTTTCTTTTCCATGACAAGTACCTCATTGAACTTCCTTTACCCACAATGTTAAGCATTTGTGCTAATAAGTTAGATTCACTAAGCTGTGCACCTATGTGGCAGAACTGATGAGTTCTTAGGAATTATCAGAAATGTATTAAAGATGGACAAACTGTTTTTCCTGAAGTACTCTTTTCAATTTATTATCCCCTGATTTTCTACTTTTACACTGGTCACCACTTCTTAATTTTTGCTCATTTCTCCTCATTCGTCTTACTAAAATATTAGCAAATCCCAGGAGTTAGTCCTTGAATTTTTCTATTATTTATCTCAGTGGAAAAATATTATTCTAGAGATTCCCAAATTTATTTATCTAGCCTCATAGTCTTCATTTAACCAGGTTAAAATATCCTTCCATGCATTTATAACCTCTTTTTGGAGGCTGTGGATGCAGCCCTGTGTTAGCATGCTTGCCCAGAATGTATAGGGGCCTGGGTTTGATCTCTAATGAACAAAATTACTACAGTGAAATGAGATTAATCAAAATAAATCACTTTATGAAAGTCTGATATTTGTTTCAAATTTAAATGGTCACAGCACTTATTCACATTCCTATTTACTTCTTCAGCAATTTTTCTTATTTTCCCTTCATGTTCCTTGGGTTCAAAATTTTGAAATTGTCCACCATCCCTTGTATCTTACCTAGCAGCAATCCTATATGTGTGTTAAAAGTGAACAACAACAGCAACAAAAAAGACAAAGAGTAAGAACAATACTACTTTACTATTTTGACAGATGATTATCTTAGTCTATCCTTCCAAACTCTTTGATCTGAATATAGCAATATCTTCCTGCCCTATCACCCCTGCAGCCTATTGCCTAAAGTACCAAATATTCTTTTTAAAATAAGTTTTTGTGTTTACGTAATTCTTTGGTCTTCCAATATTTTCTCACTTCTCTTGGAAAAATCCAAAACCTTGCAATAACCTGGGAATCCTATTTAATCTAGCTACTTATCTCTGTACTACTACTTAAAAAAAAATCCTTACCTTTCTAAATCTACACCAATAACATTGACCTCTTTCCTGTTCCTTCCAGCTCAGGGATCTTGCATTTGTTTTTCTCTTTACATAATATGTTAGTTTTCCAACATTTGCAGATAAATATTCATTTAGCTATCTATAACATTTATAAACTAAATTCTAAAATAAATTTCTGGCTCACAGTATTTTAAATTACACTTACACCTCTGTTCACAGATACACGATACACAACATATAAAACACTTTTGTATACCTTAGTTTTTTATGGAACATTACAATAGACTGGCATAACATATTTCACTTATTGGTTGAGGGTCACTTTTTTTTTAATCGTGTTTATGGAGGCATATGGTGCACTTTGTTTCTACACCATTGATGGATTCTTGGTGGAGTATACATAAGTGTCACTGCCAAGATGTATAATATTCTGATCATTTTAAAACTTCCCCCTCAACCATGTTAACTAAAACCACTTTTTTGACAAATGTATATTGAAAGGTATCTGCAAAATTTTAATGGATGTACACAAATTAAATCATGTGGTATGCAGACTTCTTTTTGGAGTTCTTTTAATTTATTACCATGTTTATTTCAACAGTCATGAATGCTCTTGCATATATATGTAGTATACTTGATTTTATCTTGAATAAACTCTCATCATATTTTTATTTGTCAGTTGAACATTGGGTTAATATCGTAATCACTTTTATAAATAAAACTGCTTAGTTTTAGTCACCAATTATTTTCATTATTTCTTTTAAATACCTATGAATGTGATGGCTTAGGCAAATGGGAAATGTAGGTTTGAATTTACACAAATTTTTAAAAATATTTTTCAAAATGGCTATCCCATTTTGCATCCCAATGTCCACATAAATTCCATTTTGATATTTTAACCTCAGAATGTGATGCATTCGGAAGTAAGGTCCCTGGGAAACAATTAGATCACTAAAGATGAGATTGTGTTTTTATAAGTGTAATCCTAAGGAGCTCTCTCTTTCTGCCATGTGATAACATACAATAAGTCAGCAATCTAAAGTGGGAAAAGGTTCCTAAAATCCAATCATTCTAGCACATTGATTGCTGTCCTCCAGGACTGTCAGAAATACATTATCTTTTGCTTATAAGCCACCTGGTACATGATATTTTGTTATAGCAGCCTCAACAGATTTTAATGTAAGATAAAAGCAGGCTTGATTTTTCTTATAATTTTGAGCAGAGATAAAAAGTAAGTAACACAGGAAAAGGAAGGAGGGCACAAATAGCAAAAGAGCCTGGGAACCATTCATTCCAGAATTATAAACTTATGGCAATACAAAGAAGTTATTATAAGCCCAGTTTGGGCACAGGGTCAGAAATATCTTTTATGTTTTTCAGAAGTGGAACAAATAACACCAAGAAGCAACTGAGTAACATGCTGGGTAGTAAGAAGAAAAAAAGAAGAGGATTTTTGAGGAGAAAATAAATATCTCTAACCACTGTATAATATTCAAAGGATTAAGAGTTTGGGTTTAGATTGCAAATAAAACTGGTGCAGTTAAAAATACCTCACTTATGGTGAATTTTTTTCAATGTGAGTGTGAAATTGCTACTCATACAAGTGAAGATACTCTATACTTTTTAATGGTATTTACATTCCTAGTATTCTTCATTCTACCTAGGACTAGATAAATGTCATGAGTATATTGCCACAAAATAGCAGTTGATATTGGGCTATAAAAAGTAATAACATGTTTGAAACCAGCTAATATTTGGGAATTATAGGAATGCAGATGGCAGAAGTAGAGAATAAATATTTTCAGCTGCTAGTACTAAACAAAGATGTTGGCATCTGGTAAAGTAAGACATAGAAAAATAAAATCTTAAAAATAATTTCTATAATTTATTATTCATAACATAACAATGGTTGTATGAAGTCTTCCTCAGTCTCTCTAGAGAGGTTATGTGAACTTCAAAGGAGGGGTCAGTATTGATTTGAGATTTAAAATTTAGAATGCTAACCTTCAAACAGGTAGATGTTGGGCAATTCAGAAAGTGCAAGTATCAAGTTGACAGAACCTGAAAGATTTAGAAGCTTTAACGGGTTACAAATTCTTAAATTATTAATGGAACCGAAATGTATGATGCAAAGTGGCTGTGAGCAGCAAGACATAACAGTAGAAGTTAGCAAAGGAGCCAGGCATGGTTGTACATGCCTGTAATCCCAGTGACTTCAGCGGATGAGGCAAGAGGATTGCAAATTCAAGGAGAGCCTTAGCAACTTAGGCCCTAGGCAATTTAACAAGACTCTGTCTCAAAATTAAAATTAAATAGAATGTGGTTCAGTGGTAAATGTTCTGGGTTCAATCGTTAGGTCAAAATAAAAATTTTTTAAACCTAGAAAATAAGAAAGAATGCTCAAAATTTTCACCACCAAGAAATGATAGATGTTTAATGGATAAACATATTTAATCTGATTTCAACAAAGAATTTCTATGCTTCACTTTTCTTTTCAGCAAATATGAAAAAAAAAACCATTATTTCCTTGTTGTGTTTTTCCTAGATACTCTTCATAAATTAGAATAGTATGTAACAGAATGAATGTTAATACGAAGTTTTTTGTTTAAAATAAGAACAATTTTTAAATCACATTTAATACATCATAATTTATTTTTCATGTAGTAAATAAATCTAAAATTTCTTTGTATTAGAGTAATAAGTGGAGGTTTGTATGTCAGGGAGATTTAAACCGCCTTGAACCATGCATGAAGTGTGGAGACAAGAACTAATAGAAACAAATCCAGAAGTTTATGATATATAAAGTAGACTTATTAAATCTGCATTTAATGAACACTGAAATTGGACAATGACAGCATTTGATAAGTTAAAAAACAGAACACCTAAATATTTTGTTACAGAGCCATGATCATAAAGAGGACTTCTCCCAGTAGGGGTGGAGGAATACTGAGTCTATTTATTTTATTGTCCTCAGGCAATCTATTGCCAATGCTCACACTGAGAAGATATAGTGCAACACATCAGGGTCTCTCCCACCATTTCTTTTAATTCACCTGCCTCAGAGAAGGAGAAAGACAAATCAGTACTCTCTGTCTTTTTCAATATAGTCCTCTCTTCTCCGTATTAGTTATCTTTTGGATAATGCTGAATGCATATTAGAAAAATAGTTTATGGGTTGTGGCACATTTAATGTTTTATGTTCTATTTTACTGCATGGATGGTATTTTCTCTTTTATTTTGTTGGTAATCTTTTTGATAAATTATCGTCAAAAGGATGAAGAATGGGATGTAGCTATGAAGGCAAATTAGGAATTAAAATGGAGGGATTAAGACACGTCTCTGAATTTTTAACAACCATTAGTTGAAAAATTTCCACAGTGGAATAAAAGCACAGGAAGAAAACATATGCTCTTTTGAAGTACACAAATTATTAATAGAACACAGAGAAATATTGGATGGTGATTCTACTTTTCTCCTGTTCCAATTATCCATATACATTTTGGTCATCCTTAAAAAATGCCACATAAATTGCAAGAAAAACTAATATCTTCATAGTTTCAATTCCTCATGATTTTTAGTATGAAGATCATGTATTCCAATGCATCACACTTTATTTATTATAATATAGGATATAAATTGTCTGGAGCAGTGAATGAATCATTGCTTTGAGCTGCCCAGAGAGAGAGACGGACATCTCTCTAGTTGATATCTCCTTGCAAAGGCGCTGAAAAGTCTGCCTGGTTGTCTGTGGCACACTATTTAAAGGGAAATTCCATGGTTGCCCTGAAGTTCATCAGTTCATGACCTAAGGTTTAGGTGCCAGCCACCAGAGGGTGGAAAATAGTGGATGCAAGCTGGTGACTGTAACTAGGTTGTTAATTGTTTTTGATTCTGTTTTACAGTAACTTTCTCACAATAAATCCCTTTGATGTAAAGACACAATAAAATAAACCCGGGTGCAGGGGATCCGGGTCGGGGGCGGGGGAGAAGGGGGCTGATTATTGTCAGTACTCTTCCATCATCATTTTGTGGAACCACCGGGTCAAGCTGTCTATATTTCTGTGTTTGCTCATCTTTTTTTCCAATCCCTCATCATCTCAGCTCAGGGAAACTGAGTAAATGTTCCCTCTGGAAGCAATAATAAATCATCTAAAATTAAATGATAGAAGTAAATAATACGTATACTATATTTCTTAATCTCTTACAGCAGAATATATTAAAATTAATGTATTTTTCTCTATGAAGGTCAAGATTTTTTCAATAATCAAGTAGATTTAGTTATCATGTTAAGTGTTGTAAACATATAACAATTTTTGAAATATTAATGGTCATTGAGAGCAGTGTTATTAATAATTACGTGGAGGCAGATTGTCTTTAAATGCAAGCGTATATTTGATCACACAAATCATCAAACACAAACAATTAATGCAAAAAGTGTTGGATGTGCTGGAGCAGCTCAACTAGTGTTCAATGTACACTAATTAAAATATAAGCAAATCATACAATCCTAGAGCAAGCATGAGCCCCAAAGAACCTCCAATGCCACAAGACTTCTCTTAGCTGAAGAGCAGTCATTGTCATTATCTGGTGGTTCTCTGTAGCGTTCTCTCCAGCGGACAGGTTGGACTTCAGGGAATGGTGGAGTTGATCTGGAGACAGTCAGCAAAGTGGCCAGTCTCACTGATGTCCTCAGAACAAAGCTCTCTGATGTGGTAGGACAAGCGATTTACATATAGTTCCAAGTTAATGCTCATTGTTATCATGCTCCAGCATCCTTTTGTCTGTCTCTAGATGATTGTCCTTTATCAATTTGTTCCAGTCATGACATAGCATGCCTGTGGCTTCTGTTACAGCCAGCAACTTAGTGAGTCCCAGTATGTCCCAGCATGCCTATGGCAGTTGCTCCTTATAATGATGATAAAATTTCAAATGTATGTTCTTGTCTTATAAACTTCCAAATGTTGCTGTTTAAACCAGGTGTGGTCTCACATGTTTCTAATCCCTGCAATTTAGGAAGCTGAGGCAGGAGGACTGCAAGTTCCAGGCCAATCTGGGCAACTTAGTAAGACCCTCTCTAAATTTAAAATAAAAAAGGTTGGAATGTAGTTTAGTTGTGGGCTACAACCAAATTAATCCCTGGCACTGGGGTGGGGGAGGGGGAGAAAGAAAATTGCTTTCTTTCATTGACTAAAATAGAACTTGGCATATAATGTAAACCGACACCTATGTCATTTAAACATGTGTGTATGTTAATAAATGAATGAATATATTGATTAATGAATGGTCTTGAAATTTTCTAGGTTTTTGTGTAAACTTTTGGATAATTTGTGCACCTGTAATATGGAAAGAAATTATCTTTTCTTTATAAAATATGTGGGTTGACCAAAATAAAATAAATTGATCAATTCTATTTACTAAATTATATAATGAGTTATTTTCCTTAAATATTTTCTAAAAGACAATAGATTTCTTTAAATGATTAAGTTAATTTAGAATTATTATTTTTCTTCTAAATTATTGATTTTCATTTTTCTATCTAGATTAGATATTGCATCAGAATTTGGTTGTTCATTGACCACAGAGAAATAGTCAAGTCACTCTTGTGTGTATTTGAAAATTGGAAAGATCATGTTTAGGGAAATTGTTAAAATATAGGAAGCTAAAATCTGAAAAGGACAGAATCTTTAGTTTATGGGATAAAATACTTAATATGTGTGAGAAACTAAAAAGAAGAAATGAAGTACATAATTTAGTGAAATTGTCTCTTATCATCTGCTTTTAAAACAAGTTTATAACATACTTATCAAAGTTATAATACAAATTACAGCATAATTAGTTTGCATTGAACTTGTTCTTCCTTACATCCCCCTGCTTTATACCTCATTTATTTAAAGTAAAATAATTATTAATTGCTTATATGAACTCCCAAATTTCTCTCCTGTTTCATAAAAAAATGAAGTTTAATATACACACATTTGTTTTATTTAATTACAACTCATTTTGTTGAAAATGTAGTTTCTTCATTGTTTGTTATAAATATGATTCTCTAGGTAATTGACTTTTTTTAAATCATAAAGCTTATTCATTAAAGGTAGATAAAAATCACGGGGAAGTCAAAAATTTGTTCTACTCTCCTCATAGTTTTCCTGTCCCTCTTCTCTGGTACCTGTGATAATATTGATAATCCCACCCATCTATTCTATCATTCTTTAATTTTTAATTCCCAAATAATACTCCACCATCTACTTTGTTCTAAGATATAGATACTTTGAGCTGAATCTGGTTAAATTAAAAAGAACACAAACACTGTTTAAGTAACAATAGCAAGCAATTTATTCCATAGAATTTTATTCCAAGCAATTTATTCCATAGCATTTGAGTTATGCTATTCCTGTTAGGAAGCCAGACCTTTCTCATCAAAACTCTGACTGTGCTGAGGGAAAGTACACAACCTACCACAACCTACCCGATGGGGGGAAAGACGAGTTTCAATGCAAGGCATACAATGTGACAGGGTGGAGGGCTGGGAGAGAGAGATTTCTACAAAATGATCTTAGATGAAAGGAGAAAAAACTGAACCCACTACAAATATTGTGGTTAAAAAAGTGAAGAAAGATGAGCAGTACGAGGAATAGCAAGAATTGCTCTGCTCTTGATAAAGAAAAATAGTAATGAAAAATGACACCACGAAAGTAATAGCAACAGATTCACTGGAGCAACTGCAATCATAAACAAAGTCTGTATCAGACACAGAAACTCAAGGAGATAACCAGACAGTAGGTGATGATGCCGCACAGGATGTAGCTTAATTTAGGATGAGAAGGGGAAAGACGACCTTCAGAAATTGTTACTAGAGTAGGAGGCACCCTGGGAGAATAGGTACCAGAAGAAGCACAGTGTTCATTTTTTAATCATGCATTGTACTTAGTACATATAAAACATGATTAAATTTCCTTTAATGGTTTGACTTCTTATCAGCTCTCCCTTAAAAATCAAGGTGCAATACATATTTAGGGTATGCATTTGTATTTCAAATAATCTTTTGGATAATGCTGAATGCATTATTTCATCTCCACATTTGAGAGTCCAGTTTAGTGTTGCCATTATTATTATTTCATAATATGACAAAAGAGCACACCAAGGACAAGCAATATAAATCTTATTAATTTTGTCTTCTTTCTAAGCTTCATTATCATATTCAAGTTTCAGTTTTTAAGCTGAAAACTTTTAAAACTACTTACCAACCATATAAGAGCAAATGTAAGTATTCTAGATAAAATATGTAGAAACTATGGTCAATTTAAGCAGATTAATGGAAAATGAAGAAACATGTTAAATTCTTACTGCATAGTCCATCTTGTAGATTTTTCCATCCACTTGCACATCATTTGAAATATCAGAGCTACCATGTAACTAGCACTTAATTTGTTACTCACTTATAAAGTCATTGACTCTCTTAGTTCTCAGAGAAATAAGTAAATATGAAGAAAATCTCTAACATTTTATTTATAATCATCAATGCAGCATCTGAGTACCCTGTCTTGCTATGGCAGGTTGAAATCTTTTATTAGAATTATTTTCCCCCAGGCTATTTCCTCTTTCACAAGTTCTTTTTAGGTTTTAGAACTTTAATATTACATCTGTAAAGCAATATTTATGTCTATTTTAATTAAGGCTACCCCAACTTTGGATTGATTGTAATAACACCTTATTTGTAATTATATTTTGAAATCCAACATGACTAAGGTAATTTTTATTTTTTGCCTATGATGTGTCTTTCCAATTAGATTATATAATATGTGAGAACCATGGCCATGTTTAATGTATCAAACTTTGAGTCAATAGAGCCCAGTCAATACTCCCACAAGAAATATATTTAATAGATATTGGATATGAGTAATTGGGAAAAAACATTCATCCAACTAGGAAACATGCAAATTTTGCAAATTAGTTAAATATATATATTTTCTGTATTTTTAAAAATAAAATTGCCTTAGACTGTTTTATTTTGTGTCTTCACACATGTATTTTTTATTCAAATTTTCTTTATTTTTGTCTTTTTTTATTTATATGTGAGCAGAATGCATTACAATTCTTACTACTCATATAGAGTAATAAGATTTTTTCATATCTCAGGTTGTATACAAAGTACATTCACACCAATTTGTCTCTTCATACATGTACTTTGGATAATAATGAGCATAAAATTCCACCATCATTTTTAACCCCATATTCTTTCCCTTCCCCCCTTCAACCTTTCTGCCATATCTAGAACAAATAATAACAGATGAAAAGCCAGGGAACATATGGTCTTTTCTTAGACAAAAAATATCAGAAAGAATGTGTATGCACATTAATTGGGAGAGTAATTCCAAAATTGTATAGCAAAACAAGTATATATTTGTATAAATGTATAGTAATAGTATTTTTGAAGTGTTATTTGTGATACTTACATAAAACCTTAGTATTCTAAACAATTAAATAAGCAATAAGTGCTATCAAAAATTGATTAACATATAATTGAAACAAAAATATTTTCGTATCTTTAATGATATGAAAAAATGTTCTGAACACAAAAATATATATATAACAAACCAGGATTCCAGTTAATGTAGCAAAACATGTAGAAATTATTCATTACCTACTTATGGTTTATAAATAAGTAAATGATAGATGGACATGAAGATAAAGTAGATTATAAAACTAAATAAAGAAATCTCTAACATTTTTCTTTCAATTTCAAATCCAGACAATTGAAAATGTAAGGTCTATGGCTTAAACACCTACTATATGTATTGCAAAATTATCTACAATAAATATGGAACATATGACCAGGAGAGAGGAAAGCTCTACATACAATAAAAAATATACCCTCTAAAAAAGAATTCAGGGTCCCTAGAAAATAATTTAGTGAGATACATGCTATTGGTATCCGATCTTGAGAATCAGTAATGAGAATATTATTTTTTTTTATTTTTTAACTTGTTTTAATTAGTTATAGATAGCAGTAGAACACATTTATGCACTTTGATATATCATACATAGACTGGATATAATTTCTTGTTTTTCTGAGTGTACATGTTGCAGATTAATATTGTTCATATAGTCACATATATACATACAGTAATAATGTCGGATTAATTCTATTATCTTTCCTATCCCCACATCCCCTCCCATTCCTCCCATCACTTCCCTGTACTTAATCTAAGGTAACTCTATTCTTCGCTAGTGCCCCCTGCCTTATTGTGAATTAGCATCTGCATATTTGAGAAAACATTTGACCTTTGATTTTGTGGTGGCTTATTTCACTTGCATGATATTCTCCAACTTCAATATCAGTCATTCTCATTTTCTATAAATATTTTCATTTATTTATATAAACGTTTTTACATAATTAAAATTTCACCATATATTAATCTTTAATATGTATCTATTTATATGTATTAGTTTGTGGCAATGTGTATGTACATGTGTATAAATATGTCTTTATATTTGCTTTTTCTAACTCCATAGTGCAATCTTCAACAAGAATGTTTGATATTATCTTCAAAAAGTTTTAAATTAAATATACCATAGTGTCTTATATATTTCAGTCTATCTTTTATCAATTCATAAATATATGAAAACTCATTGGTTATGCAGCCAACTTTACTAATAACTACCAATATCAGTTTCTCCTTTTCTTCTAAAAACCCCCAATTCTCACTCTGAAAAACAGTTTTAAAATATTCCTGACTGCCCACATATTTTATAAGTGTACAAAATCCAAAAGAGAGCCAAACACAGGATTTCATTTTTAGTTTATGATGAAAGATCAAATAAAATGGTATTTCAATATTTTTAGCAACTTGATAGAATTCACTACTGGCACAAACAAAATGTTTGCTTTCAGGATCAATTGCTAGAAATGTTACTGGGTATTTGGGAGTGAAGAGAAACCACAAACATTAATTTTGTCACTTTTAATACTATATGCAAATAAAGGAACATTTCTGTTTAACATATCAAGATGTAATTTCATGAACATAACACAATAAGGAGATTTCTTCTCTAAGAAAAGAATAGCATTTACCAACTTTCTAAGTTCTAAACAGTTTGAAAAATCTGAAATAGTGGATATTTGAAAAAAAAAAAAAGATGTTCAAGTTCAAAGTGTAAATATAGAATGCAAGTTCTTCTGTGGAGAGTAGAGCTCAGTGCACTCGTGAGGCCCAGATTTCAATTTCCAGCAAACACATACACATACACACAAAACAATGAGGGAAGAAAATAGTACTAAAATTAAGACTGCAAGCAGGCCCTCAGTAGTAGAATAATCAGCCTTATATTTATGGCATACTTATACAATGTTTGATGATAAACGTTTTATCACAAAAATGAGTGAATCATTGAAAACTTTAACTACAATCATTTTCTTTTGGGAGCATATTTTCAGAGAAAGAGAATCCCATAGACTATAAAACCACTGGGAATAAAATAAATCATTATTCTTACAAGGAAACCTTGCTACAGTCAAAGCTAATGGATTAAAAGAGCATTCAAGTCTCTCTTGGCTTTAAAAATTATTTTAGATCTTGTGATCCTTGAACTCTCATACTAAGAAAGGTGATATTAAATATGAAATGGGATGTTAGTACAAAAACTTGGTATAATTCCCAGTTTGGCTGCTTATTCATTCTGTTTATTTGACCCCACTTTTTTAAAAAATCTGACAACTATAAGGTAATTTTACCTACTATTTGTCTTAGTTTTTATATTTACCTTATTTCACACCGAGTGGGTCTGTATTCTGCAAGTTTTTATGCAGCTGCACTTATAACTCTTTACTTCATAAATCTTTTTGGTTGTCCCCTCTCACATAAATCTTTTTGGTTGTCCCCTCCTCCTGAGCTTTGTATTCTTTCCAAAGAAAATAAAATCTTTGAATACTGTTGTGGTTTGGATATGAGGTAACACCACCCCCCCCACCCCCCACCCCTGCAAAGACTCATGCCCTAAGGCTTGATTCCCCTGCAGCTATGTTAGAGTTGGGGCTTTTGGAGAGGGAATGGCTCATGGGGGGCTTCCCAGGCATTTTTAAATTCATTCATTGAAGGATTCACAGAAGAACAGATTATTAAGAGGAGGTGGAAACTGTAACTGGCAGGTGGAGGGGGTTGAAAGAGTTAGGCCACTGCCAGCATGCCCTCGGGAACTATCTTTTCCCAGGTCCCTTCCTTTCTCTGCCTCCTTTTCTGTACTTTCCAAAGGCCATGAACTGATCAACTTTCTGCCCCCTCGTCCTCCACCAAAATGTTTTCTGCCTCACCTCAGGCCCAAAATTGTGAGCCAAAATAAACTTTTCTTCCTCTAAGTTGTTTGTGTATAAGGTATTTTGGTCACAGTGATGAGAAGCTAATACAGATACATTTTAAGGGAAATGTTTTTTCCTTAAAAATGCAGACTTTTGGAAATGGTCCTTATAATGAAACAATTTTTTGAGATCATGAACTGCTACAAAATTGTATGTAGATTTATGCTATTGCTAGGGTAAGTAAAAAAATAAATAAAAACAAAAAAATAAAGACCTTAAAGGCTTTCCCTTTCATCCATGATAGTGAAAGGAAAGTTCATGGAAAAGTTTTCCAAAATAGAAAACATTAACAGCTTGTAGTGTTCAGAGGCATGCTCAATAGCACTCTCTCAAGGACTGCTTTGTTCTCTTTGTCATAATGTTTGTTTACTGGTGAACATAGCTAAGTTGTTTCAGGAGAAACCTGTTTGGATTAGCATTGAACTTGCCTCAGTGAAATAGGTAGAGTGAACTTCAAAGTAGAAAAGAATATAATTTTCTCCAATTTATTCAACCAAGAGAGTTACAAGATTAATGCAAAACCTTAGCTTATCAAACTTTTTTTTTAAAAAATAATTAGAAAATTCAATACAAGGCCAACATTTCAAAAGTTGCTCTTTCCATTTATTTCATATATGTTAAACTATATAAAGACATATACTTGGTTCACAATTAATTTCAGTCTCAAGTACCAATATATCATAATTTGCACTACTAACAAAAACAGCATAATACTACTAAATTAGTATGCTGATCATGATGCACTAAAGAAGATATTATGACCTCTGAATAATATATTGATATTTAATGCTTCTGTAAGTAATGAAAGTTAGAAATAAGCTGTGAAGTTTATTTCAATACAGATATTCATACATAATTTAATTTCACTACTGAAAACTATAAATATTCATTCCAATTAGGAAGATAATATTGATTATCAATTCTGTAAGCAAATTTGATGCTTAATGATACCTAACAAATAATGAAGTAAAGGCAGAGCTGATGTGATAGTTGAGGTCTGTGTGCTCTATACTGAAATAACATGATTATAGGACTTTCATGAGTACCACGGTCCTTGGCAACTTACTCAAAACTGTAAATAATAGACTACAACTTCGTTTTCCATCTTTATTACCATGACCTATTATGACTTTACACAACCTATTACAACACTCCTTCCTCATCTATAGACTTATATCCCACTACTCCTAGTGAACATCTGAAACTTCAGAGAGTTCTGAACCCTGTATAACTTTGTTTTTCTCCCCCATGCATAAAATCCTGCAATAAAGTTTAACTTATAAATTAAGCACAGTAAGAAATTAACTATAACTAATAACAAACTAGAACAATGCTAATAATATACTGTAATTACTATTATTTGAAAGTAAAAAAATTTAATCTTTATTCTTTAGTTGTAGGTGGACATAGTACCTTTATTTAATTTTTATGTGGTGCTGGGGATCAAACTCAGTGCATCACGCATACTAGGAGAGCACTTTTCCTTTGAGCCACAACCTCAGCCCTGAAAGTAATAAATTTTTAATTTAAGAAATTTTCCATTTAATATTTTTGGATCATGATTCACTATAGGCAAGTGAAACTAATGGAAATATGAGTATCTACTATAATACTACATATGCCAGACCTGGATACAAAGTAAACAAAACAATTTTATTCATTACAAAGACATAATCTAAATAAGATATAGACATCTGCCCTAATGTCAAATTATCAGTAAAAAATTATATGTTATAAGGCAAATATATAATGATGCAGTAGGAGAGTGAAAGAAGAACCTTCTCACTGTCTGTGGATGTCCATGACAGACTTTGGAAGTCTTAAAGTTTCCAACAAGCCTACAAACATATTTTATTATATATGTGTGGTCAAGTCTTATACTATTTCACACATAAAATTTAAAAATCAGATAATCACAATTCAGTAGAAAATTATATATTCTTCCTTATTCTGCTTTAAATATAAAATTACATGCAAAAATGGTATTTATTCCATGTATTCCTTTTCATCTGTGAACATGTGTGTTGCTCATGAAGACTTTAGAATTTTTTTTTATTTTTTTGTGAGATTTGTATATATTAACTATCTCTTGAAATAAATAGTATCAAATGTTATGCTAAGAAACATTCCCCTTTAAAAATATCCATGGATTTTTTTTATGATTCACAAAGTGAGAGCTCATTTCCTCCAAAGCATTAGACTTAGCTGATGAAATAATACAATATTTATATATCAAAATGTCATGAAAGGATGAGAAAAAATTCCAAATATGATTTGGAATGCCAGATATAGACAATTTGTGAATTTAAAAATATTCAAGGGCTAATTTAACCAGAAACAGGGCAAACATAATAAATTCTAAAAGAATGGAACTATGCAAATATGTTGGTGATGATAAATGAATCCTATGTACTGAACAGAATCATGAAAATTTTGTGGTTTTTTTATAAGCATTTTACAACACATTTTTTTTCTATCTGGGAACAATGGAAGATTTATCAGAATTTATAAAAATTTAAAATTCATCTAATGATGTCAAATACAGTTCAGCTTATTTTACCTAGTCATAGGTTTTAAATCTGTAATTGAAAGGTGGGTCTTCTCCCTTATATAAAATCTAATTATGTTAACCGTCATTTACACGTGTAAATAGATAATTATTACAGACAATTCTGTTTCCCTTTCTATATACCTCACCACAGAGCTTTAAAGTTACAAAATCTACATTCTGGGAAAGATCATGAAGTTATCTCATTCATTCCTCTAGTATAGATCAATATTAATTTAAGTCATTTCCAAGAAAAGGAAAAAGGGGCAGTTTTGTATGTCTTCTTACTGGCATTACCCTTCATTAGTCCTTATCTTAGTTCATTCTTCCTGCTTTATAAACAAATCCATCACCCTGAAGTGTCTGGTCTTTTCTTCTATTTTTTTTTTTCTGTTTAAGAACTACAGTTACACTTAGAGAAACATTTGGAAAAGCAATCAACTACACCATTTCTCTTCTTTGAATTCAAGTTATCATCACAATTATTCATACATATAATACTTATAGTCACAATTTAATAATACTGTTCCAATGTGCTAGCTATTAAAACATTGACAAAAGAAATAATAGTCATAGTTAATAAATATGTAAGTAGACTTATCATAGCCTTTTTCCTGAATTGATTCATTGTATTCTGTAATGATCAAATTGGCAAGAATAGTTACATTGTTTCTCAATAGACAGATCATTTTGTTTACAGAATATTTCAAAACAACAGATAAGCACCAGGGATGAAGGTCAAAGTTATATCCCTTGCCTACCATGTATAAGACCCTGAGTTCAATGCCCTGTACCACAAAAATAAACAAAATATACCAAACCAGTTGCTAAATCGATAAGGAATGCCAAAACAACAGTTTACAAGTGCTACAATAAAATACTTATTAACCTCATTATAAAACAAGTTAAAAGATTGTTTTTTATTATGCATTTTATACAATTTTATACATTTTTCTAGTATTCACAATACATCATTATTAGTACTACTATCAGATAACATAAAATTATTACAATGATGATTGCTAACTTTTATGTTTTTTTCAATAATTTTTATTATTATCTAATTTTATGAGCTCTTTACATAAACATATAATGCAGTTCTTATGAGGTACATGGTATTACCTTCATTTGCAGATTTGTAGATGGAAGAATATGAATTTAAGAATTTGCCCCAAATCTTACAATGAGTGTTAAATCTTGATTCAAACCCAGGTAAACTGCATGCAAACACTACAAACCACAAATGGGAAGCAACAGGGACGGCTAGACACATATAATTTAATTGTTTAAGCATAATTCTTAAATGCCTAAAGATTGGTACTTTTAAGTAAAACAGTGTTCTTATGTAATTTCTAATAAAATTTGCCTGACCAATAAAAACAGAAAACAAGAAATGAGGGCATAAGCAATTACTGATATAAAATATGATTATTATAAATTATAGTTTTGGTTTATCCTGTGACTTTGTGTTTGGGAAAGCAATTGCTGTTTTTACAATACAATGTATCACAAAAAAATGAAAATAAGAGAATTTTAGTCCAATTGTTCTGATTTCAATAAAGTAATAATCTTAAAAAATGGAAGGTCGTCATAATTTTCTTTGATTCTATCTTTGAAATGATTAAGCCCATTTTGTTTCTAAGAGAATATTACACAGTTTAATAATGTAATGGAAACTTTTGATGGAATCAAATGAGATAACTAAGAACTTACATTTATCTCAAAGAATTGTAAGACTAACCATGGACAGGTTGAATTTTGATTTTTTCAATATGCATATTATAATACAAACTTAAGTTATTAAGAATTATGTTTAAAAGGTAGGCAGTTAAGGTACATTGACTTGTTCACCTTTAAAATTATTTCTATATTTAACTTGATATATTTCTTATAGAAGTTTTTTGATTTAAAAAAAAAATTTTTTTCTCAGGGAAACTACTTTTTCCTGTTATGCTTTTCCTTTGGTTCATGATTCTGTTTATAATAAAATATTCATTGAATTCTTGAAAGATTTCAGGTATGTTAAATATGAGAATAGCAGATATAATTTTTGCCTTCAGATACTAGTTCAACAGTTATAAAACAGTCATTAACTGAGTGCAATGGTAGTATAAAACATACATAACATACTCTAGAAATTTTAATTAAATTGTATTTATTTAAAATAAGACATATAGTTTAACTTAAAAGTCCCTATATTAGCCAAGTAAAAATAGGGGTCAAGTTGGGCATGGTGGCACACGCCTGTAATTCCAGTGGCTCAGGAGGCTGAGGCAGGAGGATCCGGAGTTCAAAGCTAACCTCATCAAAAGTGAGTCACTAAGCAACTCAGTGAGACCTTGTCTCTAAATAAAATATAAAATAGGGCTGGGGTGTGGCTCAGTGTCCAATGCCCCTGAGTTCAATCCATAATATTAAAAAAAAAAAATTGGTATAGAGGAAAAGTCTGTTTGGGAAGGAAAGTTAATGCCCTATGAGAGAATAGACGTTGGTATCAACTAAAAGTCATTTAGATTTACAAAATCATATTATATAGCAAGAGAGGAGGTGAGAGGTAATATGGTACAAGTAGGAAAAAATCTTTGTCATAGAGTTATTTGTAGTATACACTTACATATTTGTTTGATCCAGTTTAGCAGAGGCAATAAATGATTTTCATCGGTTTAATGATAATTATATTTTAATGATGATTATACTTATGTTTTATTCTAATATGGAAACTATATGAAAGATGGACTTGTTTGAAGCAGCATTAAGGAAAAACAAAACAAAACAAAACAAAACAAAAAAAAACAAGCCACTGGGGAGGCTGAAAGACCAATTAGAAAGTTCATAGATAATGAAAGTGCGAGTGACTCCACAACAGTTTAATTTGGAATTGGAATTCAGCAGATAGGCACAGAAATAATGGAGATTTCTGAAAACACTAAGAATGAAACCACCATATGTCCCAGTTATCTCACTCTTCAAAGAGTAGCAGCTGGAGTCTAGAACTTAAGGTCAAGAGCAGTTCAGAACCACACTGAGCCATATCCCCAGCCCTATTTTATATTTTAGCTAGAGACAGGGTCTCACTGAGTTTCTTAGCACCTCACTTTTACTGACGCTTCTTTGAACTCCCAATCCTCCTGAATTTCCACAATAACTTTTTAATAATAAAACTTGTATAATAAATGTACTGAGCTTGCTCATCATCAGTCTCCCTCCATCAGATGCAGGCTGAATCACCAAGCCCCAGATTTTTCTCTATTTGTCAATCATTTTTTTTTCTCCATCCCTTCATCATCTGGAATAAACTGTCATGCAGGTCATGTCATAATAGCATGGTTCACAATAGCCAAGCAATAGAACCAACCATGTGTCCCTTCAACAGATGAATGATAAAGAGAATCTGGTATATATACAAGATGGAGCATTACTCAACCATAAAGAAGATTGAGACTATGGCATTTGCTGGTAAATGGATAGATAGAAAGTCAAAGTTGAAATCCTTTCTCTGAATTATGAAAGCTACTCCAAAATAAGGGGTGGGAGAGAAAGAAAGAAAAGTGAGAAAGGAAAAGGGGAGGAATTCCACTAAAGTAGAAAAAAGATTGGTGGATTAGATAAAGGGGACAGGGAGAATGTCTGAAGGAGGGAGGGAGAAGGTATGAAATAAGGGGAAATAGCAGAATAAATATAATCTAACTTTCCTTTGTACATATGTGAATATACCGCAGTGAATCTCACTTTCATGTATATCTGCAAGGCACTAATTTAAAAGAAAGCTGCAAATAAATAGAACAAAGATAACTAGCATAGATGGAAGAGAACAGAGGAAGGGAAAAGTAAAGGGTAAGTACTGGGGACTGAATTAGAGCAAATAATATTACATGCTTTCAAAACTGTATCAAAATGAATCATAATGTTTTGTATAATTAAAAAAACAATCAATAAAAAATCCTGCAGATTGGGGAAAGAAAGAAATGAAGAGATATAGTCAATGACAAATTTCAAGGGAGACTGAAGAGTCACTTTTAACTAGCAGGTTTCTAGCTGGGCAAGGGTATGAATATGGTGTGCCCATTTTCTCCTCCTGCTCTCAGTTGGGTCATATTTTCTTTTAAATTTTAGATTGAATTAGCATGTAGACTATTTAATATAATATTTAGTACCCAGGTGAAAATGAATACTGACTGAAGAAATAGAGGAGACAGTTACTCATGGGTGGGTAAAAACTGTTACACAGATCTACAGCAAGAGAGAAAGGAAATGAGGATGAAAAACTTTCAGAAGGGACAGAATTTAAGGAGAAAAGTGGGGAGAAATCAACCTCAAAAGAAGATATTTTTGTGGTAAATAGAAAGGCAGAAGTATGCTCTCGGGTGTGGGAGACCAACCTTGCATGTGACTAAGTCACACTCCCTGGCTGGGTGCTGAGGCGCTCAGTCACAGAAATGTGGCAGAGCTTTCCCCACCCTTCTTGGGTTCCAGGGTCAGTGTCTCGTGCATGGGTGTGTCTTCCTATAGCCCCATGGGTGGAGCTATGCTCACCTGTTCCTTTGTAATATAACCCCTTGCCCTGTTTAGGATAGAATCTTCCAAGGAAGTGGCTTGTGTGAGTCCCCTTCTCTTACTATGCCCTTGGGTGTGAGCTACCCAGGTGTCAGTCAATCTGCTGACAGTGGACATCATGAGATACTCAGCCCCCTGAAACCTGACCCCTTGCTTCATTTGAATAGCTTCTCCTCAATAAAAGGGGTCAATGCGTGCTCTTGCTCTCTCTCTTCCTGCGGACCCTTAAGGTCAGAGGAGCCGTCACAGCGATCCCAAAGAAAAAGGTATTTGTGTCTCTTGTGTGGTTATTTTGCGCAGCCCAGTCAGCCCAGTTCAACTGGAATAAACCCTGAGCGTTTTAGTCACGAGAACAGAAACCCGGCACTCGGGGGGAAAAATTCTGGAAAAACAGAACAAAATTATAAGAAGGAAGAATCTATACAGTAAATTGATACAATGATATCAAGTGAAATAATAATTGGGAAACTTTTAAATTAATATGTACAGAGTGGTTCCTGATAGAAGGAAATGTTCTCATAAACCTATATCAGAAAAAGAAGGAACAAGACACAAGGTATAAAGCATCAAAGGATCCACTAATTAAGTACTAATGCTTTGAGGACTTACCAACACACATTATATTATCAGTAATGCTTATAAACTTTCTGGTTAAAACATCCCATTAATTCTGTGTAATGAACTTCAACCTTATTTCTATCAAAAACCGTATTAATTTTAGGATTGACTATGGAGAATGTGATATTTTTAGGAAAACATCTGTGGTGTCATAGTAGAAAGGTCTGTATTTGTATATAAATGTACACAAAAATTTACATGTATATGTGCAAAGAGTCATTAAATATTCACCTAAACTCTCAGTACCTACATAGGTACAGACATGTATAACAATCCACATAGGAACACCGACAGTACAGTTAAGAAAATTCACATAATTAATAAGATTTTTAAATTTTTGTAAAAGAAATGATTGAAAATATCTTGAAGGCTTCATAATCTCAAAGCCTACTCTCTATATTTTTTGTATAAACAAATAAAAAGAGGATAGTGTTCATTTTCCAGAGTACATACAGAGATATGTTGTCAATAATAATCACAGTTATCAATTTATCCTTTGTTTCTTTTACTCAGCAATTATCTTAAATTTATTATTCCAAACACAGTCTTCCAAACCTCTTGGTTTGCAGCACGTTATCCCAACTGTCACTTTACAGAATTACAACCATCTGACACCAATTTGTCACTAATATCTATTCTTTTTACTTTTAAAAATAAATTTCGTATGACTACACACAAGTTTTCCTTTTCATTTGATTCAGAGAGTAAGAATTCTTTATGTAGCATTTAAATAATTAAACCCTCCAATTATGCCATTTCGAGTATTTACCCTTTCGGCTATTATACATTCATTTTGTCTGTAATGGCATGTCCAATTGTTCCCTATAACTTCATTAATTTTTACATACAAGGAAAGTTAAAGATGATCAATTATCTCATGTTTTAATTTAAATAATGTACACCTCAATTCTTCTCAAAATGATCTTGTTTACTTTTTTATTAGTGTCTTACATATTTTTTTCCTCAATTCTGACCATGCCATAGCAAACATATCTAGGATCTTACCTGTCCTTTTTTTTTTTTTCCCCTTATTCTTGAGTGCATTTTTTCTGCCAATTTTTCTGGCCTATTAATTTTCTTATTTTTTACTGATCTGTTTTCATTATTTACTTCCCATGCTCCTTGTTTTGTTTTGGATGTGAGGTATCCCTTGAGAGCTCATATAAGACAATGCAAGAACATTTGGAGGAGAAAGGATTGGGTTATAGCTTCAACCTAATCAATGAATTAATCCCTGAAGGGATTAACTGAAGTGGTAGGGTGTGGTGGCAGGAGGTGGGAATTGGGGCATGGCTTTGTATCTGACAAGGGGATTCTCCTTCTTATCACCAGGATGGGAGCTGTTCACCCCTGCCACACTCTTCTGCCATGATGTCCTGCCTCATTTTGAGCCCTGAAAAATGGAGCCAGCTTTCTATGGACTAAGACCTCTGAAACTGTGAGCCCTCAAATAAAGTTTTCCTCTTCTAGAGTTGTTCTGGTCAGGTCCTTTAGTCACAGCAGAAGAAAACAAACAAACAAAACAAACATACAAAAAAAATGACTAAAGCACTCCTGAAGATATGAGTTTCATGTCAGTTCAGTGTCAGACACTGTGGTGTACTGCCCAAATATGTTTAACCCTCTCAGGACCTTTGTTAATAGTGGATCAAAGGAAACCCTTTATATTTCCTTGAGAAGATGTCATCTCTCATCTAATATAGTGGTCTTCACCTAAAATACTTCCTCCTAAAATACTTTAGATACAGTTGATTACACTGCATAGTCATCCAAGCTCAATAGTGTCTTGAAGTCAGTGTTACAGAAAACAGTAGACTATGTAGGAGCATGATAAAGAGTGTTTGTCCAGTTATCTGTACCTTCACAAATGTCAACATCTAATCAAAAGGAGCACTGTAACTAGATAAGAGGGTAACTAGAGTGCAAAAATGCAGCAGCTGCTACATAAAGAAATACACAGTTTCACAGTCTCATCTATCATAAATGTGCCCAATTAAAATTAAGAAAAATGTCCGCTTCCAGATAGGAAAAATAGGAAGAACAGATGATAGCAAGCAAGTTGTAGATAGGTTTTGACCTGGAAGTGTATTGAATACACATTGTTGTATTTTCATTTTAAAGTAACCCTACCAAGCAGTTCATTAAATGTCAAACTCCACTACCACGGAACAAGCAAACAAACAAACTGAGTAAATCTATAAGTTAGGTTTTCAAACATGTTTTATCATCCTGCATCTCCATCTTACTCATTTTATATTAACTCAGGTAATTTAATAAATTCAGTTATTCTCAGGTTATACACTTGCAAGTCATTCCAAGCAAATCATGTGCTTGTATTTCTAACATGAGCTTAGTTCATTTATTATTGATTCTACATTTGAAATACATTTTACCTGAATTTCCTGAGATTCTTATGAACAGGAGTATAGCAATGTGGAATAACATTAAAAGTCCAAATTTAAGATTCATTGGGATAAATGAAAGTTCTGAAATACAAACTAAAGGAATGAGAATTCTTTTCAATAAAATAATATCAGAAAACATTTTTAAATTTTAAGAATAAAATGGAAATTCAAATACAAGAAACTGGATTCCATTTGACATTTTCTAAGAAAGTACTTGAGAATCATTATGGGACATTTATTTCATTGTCTATTTCCCCAAATCTATGTACATGTCATAAAATACACTGTTAACAATCTGAAAATACAGCTAGTTTCTTATTCATTTTATATTCATTAACTCAATTTATACTAATTAAAGGCTTAGTATACTCTGGGAAATCTTCTAGGTATTAGAGGCTTAACAGTGAAATTTAAAAAAAATTAAAAAAACAAAAGAAAAAAACATTGTCACTGGGAATGGTGTTCCATGTAAACCAACAATTCAGAAGGAGGGTTGAAGCACAAGGATGGTAAGTTCAAGGTCAGTTTGAGGCCCTATCTCAAAAATTTCAAAAAAAAAATAAAGAGAAAATTGAAGATGTAGTTCAGTGATAGAATACTCTTAGGTTTGATTCCAGTAGTACAAAAATAATTAAAAAATTCTTGCCATCAGCAACATATATTATTTCATAAACATTACATATCCAAATATTTATGTATATGTTAGGTATGTAAATGACATATTATGTGAGTACAAATAGACAGTAGGTATTTCATTTTACAATGTGGGAAATAGTAGATTTTTTCTATAGTTAATGAAACATTGAGCAAGACATTAAGTTTCAAGTGTATTATTCAAAAGTACAAAATGCAGAGATTCTTTATTATCAGTTCTTATATATGAATTTACATGAGTGTATGCACACACACCTCCTTGACCACCGTGAGAAATTAACATAGATTTATTCATGGAATAAAATGAACTGAAAAAGAAATACAATTTTACTTAATTTCTATAGAGAAAATAATAGACATGACTATAGCATATATACATATTTGTTATATATGACAGCAGAGTGTATTTTAATTCATAGTACATATATAGAGCACAATTTTCATGTCTCAGGTTGTACACAAAGTAGAGTCACACCATTAGTGTCTTTATACATGTATTTAGGGTAATGATGTCCATCTCATTCCACCATCTTTCCTATCACCTGCCCCTCTCTTCCCCTCCCTCCCCTTTGCCATATATAAAGTTTCTCTATTCCTCCCATTCTCTCCACCTCATCCCCATTATGGATCAACATCCTCATATTAAAGAAAACATTTGGCATTTTTTTTTTGGTATGGCTGACTTCACATAGCATAATATGTTCCAACTCCATCCATTTACCTGCAAATGCCATGATTTTATTTCTTTCAATACTGAGTAATATTCCATTGTGTATATATACCACAGTTTCTTTATCCATCCATCTACTGAAGGGCATCTAGTTTGGTTCCACAGTTTATCTTATTGAGAATTATGCTGCTAAGAATATTGATGTGGCTGTCTTACTATAGTATGTGGTTTTAAAAGTCTTTTGATTATAAAACTAGGAGTGGGAGAGCTGGTCAAATGATGATTCCCTTCCAAGTTTTCCAAGGAATCTCCATACTGCTTTCCAGATTGGTTGAACCAATTTGCAGTTCCAACAGCAATGTATGTGTTCCTTTCTCCCCACATCCTCACCAACACTTATTGTTGTTTGTGTTCTTAATAGCTCCCATTCTGACTGGAAAGAGATGAAATCTTAGAGTAGTTTTGATGTGCATTTCTCTATTTGCTAGAGATGTTGAATGTTTGTTAATATATTTGTTGATTCATTGTATCTCAAAGGAATTGTGCCTGCTCAATTCCTTGGCCCATTTATTGATTCAGCAATTTGATTTTTTGATATTAAAATTTTTGAGTTCTTTATATATTCTAGAGACTAATACTTTATCTAATGTGTGTGGTAAGTATTTGTTCCCAAAATATAGGCTCTCTATTCACCTCACTGATTGTTTCTTTTGATGAGATGAAGCTTTTTAGTTTAAATCCACCCCATGAATTGATTCTTGATTTTAGTTCTTGAGCTATAGGAGTCTTATTAAGGAAAATGGGGCCTAAACCAACATGATAAAGATTTGTGCATACTTTTTCTTCCATTAGGCACAGGGTCTCTGGATTAACTCCAAGGTTTTTGATCAACTTTGAATTGAGTTTTCTGCACAGTAAGAGATAGGGGATTAATTTCAATTTGTTGCATATGGATTTTCAGTTTTCCCAGCACCATTTGTTGAAGAGGCTATTCTTTCTCCAATATGTGTTTTGGGTGCCTTTGTCTAATTTGAGATAACTGTATTTATGTGGGTGAGTCTCTGTGTCCTCTTTTCTGTACCATTGGTCTACCAGTCTATTTTGGTGCCAAAACCACACTTTTTTTAAATTATTCTCTGTAGTATAGTTTAAGGTCTGGTATAGTGATGCCACCTGCTTCACTCTTCTTGCTTAGGGTTGCTTTGTCTATTTTGGGTCTCTAATTTTTTCAGATGAATTTCATGACAGATTTTTCTATTTCTATGAGGAATGTCATTGGGATTTTATTTGAAATTACATCAAATCTGTATAGTGCTATTGGTAGTAAGGTCATTTTGACAATACTAATAATTCTGCCTATCAAAATCAAGGGAGATATTTCCATCATCTAAGATTTGCGTTAAACTTTTTTCTTTAGCATTCTGTAATTTCCATTGTAGAGGTCTTTTACCTCTTTTGTTAAGATGATTTCAAAGTATTTTATCTTTTTAGTTTTATTGAGGGGGTAGGTTTCCTGGTTTCTCTTTTAGAGGATTTATCACTGATGTACAGAAACGCCTTTGATTTATAGGTGTTGATTTTATATCCTTCTACTTTGCTGAATTCATTTATTAATTCTACAAGTTTTCTGGTGGAAATTTTTGGATCTTCTAAGTGTAGGATTATATTGTCAGCAAATAGTGATAATTTGAGTTCTTCTTTTCCTATCCATATCCCTTTAATTTATTTTGTCTTTCTAATTGTTCTGGCTAGAGTTTCAAGAACTATATTAAATAGAAGTGGTGAAAGAAGGCATCCTTGTCTTGTTCCAGTTTTTAGAGGAAATGCTTTCAATTTTTCTTCATTTATAAAGATGTTGGCCTGGGGCTTAGCATAGATAGCTATTACAGTATTAAGATATGTTCCTGCTTTTCCTAGTTTTCTAGTATTTTGAACATGAATGTGTGCTCTATTTTTTCAAATGCTTTTTCTGCATCTATTGAGATGATCATACTATTTTTATCTTTGAGTCTATTGAAATGATGAATTACACTTATTGTTTTCCATATGTTCAACTAACCTTGCATCCCTGGGATGAACCTCACTTGATCATGGTGCACTATTTTTTATATACTTTTGTATTTGATTTACCAGAATTTTATTGAGAATTTTTGCATCTATGGTCATTAGAGGTATTGGTCTGAAGTTTTCTTTCTTTGATGTGTTTTTTTCTGATTTTGGAATATAGGTGATATTGGCCTTATAAAATGAGTGTGGAAGTGTTCTTTCTTTTTCTATTTTATTAAATAATTTGAGGAGTATTGGCTTTAGTTCTTCTTTGAAGGTCTTGTAGAACTCAACTGTATCCATCTGGTCCTGGGCTTTACTTGGTTGCTAGGCTTCTGATGGTGTCTTCTATTTCATTCTTTAAAATTGATGTGTTTAAATTGTGTATATCATCCTAATTCAATTTGGGCAAATTATATGAATCTAGAAATTTTGTGGATGCCTTTGATATTTTCTATTTTATTGGAGCGCAGGTTTTCAAATTAATTTCTAACCATCTTCTGTATTTCTGCCATGTCTGTCATGATATTTTTTTTCATTATGGATGTTAATAATTTTGAGTTTTCTCTCTCTTTCTCTTCACCTGGTTATGGGTTTGCTGATTTCATTTATTTTTTCAAAGAACCAACATTTTGTTTTATCATTTTTTTCAATTGCTTTTTATGTTTCAATTTCATTAATTTCAGCTCTGATTTTATTTTCTCTCTCCTGCTTTAGGTGGGGATTTGTTCTTCTTTATTCTAGGACTCTGAGATGTAATATTAGGTCATTTATTTGTTGGCTTTTTCTTTTTTTAGGGAATAAACTCCATGCAATAAACTTTCCTCTTGGTACTGCATTCATAATGTCCCAGAGATTTTGATATGTTGTAATCAGTGTTCTCATATGCATATAAGAATTTTTAAATTTCTTCTTTGATATCTTTTGCAACCCATTGTATAATTAGTAGCACATTATTCAGTCCCCAAGTGTTGGAGTGACTTCTATTTTATATTTTATCATTGATTTCTAATTTTATCCCATTATTATCTGATAGAATGCAGGGTAGTATTTCTATTTTTTTGTATTTGATAAGAGTTGCTTTGTGGCATAATATATGGTCTATTTTAGAGAAAGATCCATGTGCTGCTGAGAAGAAAGTGTATTCACTCATTGATGGATGAAATATTCTATATATGTTTTTTAAGTCTAAGTTATTGACTGTATTATTGAGTTCTATAGATTTTTGTTTAGGTTTTGTTTGGAAGATCTATCCAGTAGTGAAAGAGGTGTGTTAAAAACACCCAGTATTATTGTGTTGTGGTCTATTTGAATCTTGAACTTGAGAAGTATTTGTTTGATGGACATAGATGCTCCATTTTGGGGGAGGGCTATGTATTTATAATTGTTAAATCTTATTGAAATCTGATTCCCTTAAACAGAATGAAATGTCCTTCTTTGTTCCTTTTTATTAACTTTGGCTTGAAGTCTACTTTATTTGATATGAGGATGGAAACCCCTCCATGTTTTCAAAGTCCATGTGAGTGGTATATGTTTTTCCCAACTTTTCACCTTCAATCTGTGGATGTCTTTTCCTATGAGATGAGTCTCTTGAAGGAAGCATATTATTTGGTCTCCTTCTTTTTCTTCTTCTTCTTCTTTTTCTTCTTCTTCTTCTTCTTCTTCTTCTTCTTCTTCTTCTTCTACTACTACTTTTTTTTTAATCCAACCTGCCAGTCTATATCTTTTGATTGGTGAGTTTAGGCCATTAGCATTCAGTGTTATTATTGAGACATGATTTGTATTCCCTGTTCATATTTGCTTATTTTGGAATTTAACTTGACTTGGTTTCTTCTTTGATTGGTATTTCCTTTAGTATCCCTTGCTGATTCTTATTGTTGTTTTTCTTTTCCTCCTCATGGTATATTTTGCTGAGAATTCTCTGTAGTGCAGGCTTTCTAGTTATAAATTCTTATGACTTTTGTTTATCATGGAAGTTTTTATTTCATTATCAAATCTAAAGCTTAATTTTGGTGGATATAAGATTCTTGTTTGGCATCAATTTTCTTTCAGGACATGGTATGTTGTTTCAGGATCTTCTAGCTTTCTGGGTCAGGGCTGAAAAATCTGCAGATATCCTAATTGGTTTCTTCCATATGTAATCTGATTCCTTTATCTTGTGGCTTTTAAAATTCTCTCCCGATTCTGTGTGCTAGGCATTTTCATTATAATGTGCATTGGTGTGGATCTGTTGTGATTTTGTACATTTGGTGCTCTGTAAACCTTTTGTATTTGATTTTCCAATTCATTATTCATGTTTAGAAATTTTTCTGATATTATTTCATTTAATACATTGCTCATTCCTTGTATTTTGAACTCTATATCTTACTCTATGTCAATAATTCTTAAATTTGGTCTTTTGATGCTATCCCATAATTCTTGAATATTCTGCTCATGGTTTCTTACCATCTTCATTGTGTGGTCTACATTCTTTTCAAGATTTTATATATTTTTTTTTAAAGAGAGAGTGGGAGAGAGAGAGAGAGAGAGAGAGAGAGAGAGAGACAGAGAGAGAGAATTTATTTTAATATTTATTTTTTATTTCTTGGCAGACACAACATCTTTGTATGTGGTGCTGAGGATCGAACCTGGGCTGCACGCATGCCAAGCAAGCGCGCTACCGCTTGAGCCACATCCCCAGCCCCAAGATTCTATATTTTGTCTTCATTGTCTAAGGTCCTGTCTTCCAAGTGATCTAATGTGTTGGTGATGCTTTCTATTAAACTTTTAATTTGGTTTATTGCTTCTTTCATTTCAAGGATTTCTTTTATTCATTTTTATCTTAACCTCTATCTCATTTTTAATGGACCCAAATACTTAATAAATATACTTTTTTTAAGTTGTTGATAGACCTTTATTAATTTATTTATATGTGGTGCTGAGAATTCAACCCGTTGAATTCTTGTAAGCTGCCCTCTGGAGGCTGTGCACCTGTCATTGATAATTATTTAATATCAGGCAGTTCAGGACCCAGGTTTTTGAGCTACAGACTGGCCGCATAGCTGAAGGCACTATGCTGGGTTAGGGGCTGCCAGAGAGAGTGGGGAGTTTGGGACTTTCGGTACCTTGTATTGTTTCTAAGTTCTAGCTGATATTCCAAGCTGGTCGTATAGGGCTGGGCAGTGGTGTTGAGCAGCATGTTCATAGATGTAGCTCTTTGGTGTGCAGTATTATGGTTGGTGGCCATCTCTGGACCCAGAGAATTGTCCTCAGATGCAGGCTACTGCATGTAGGGGACTGTGGTAGTTTTTGCAGTTCCCTAAGATGGAGGAGGCTGGAGAAGCCCCATGTTGGTAGATAGAGTCCTGTGCAGGTGCTGATCCCGGTGGTCCTGCTCAGGGACCTGGAGTTCCTGTGTGGACTAGTGGCTGAAAGTACTGTACTGGCCCTGAGGCCTGGAGACCTGCTTGACATGGAGGCCATGATTCTTGTTTAGGAGCAGCCTTCAGGGGTCCTTGAATCCCAGGTCTTGGAGTGACACAGAATATAAACGCCCTCTAGACTACCCACTTGGATCTAATCTGCATATGTATTTTTAAAAGTCTGTGTTTTCCTCAATATTTTCATATTTCTTTGAACATATTTCAATGTAGTTATTTAATTATTAAATTACTAAAACTGCAAAATGTGAAAAATTTCTAAGATATTAGAATGCTTTATATGTAGATAGATTTAGTTTGATATTCAAATATAGCACTTTTTTACATTATGATCTCTTGTAGGGAGATTAAAAATTAATGTAGGAAAAAAATTGCCTATAGACAAAAGTAAGTTTAATAAATGTGAAAAAAAGTTACAAAGCTAACAATATTCAAAATTTTTGTTGTCTTTGCAAAGTTTTCATCAAGCCTTCTGGAGTTACTGAAAGTAAGTGAACTGAAACAGAAACATAATGCTTCCTGAATTGAAATATTGGTATGAAGAAAGCAAAAAAAAATAAATCATCATGAAGTTTTTCATTGGTATGTTTTGTATTGAAAGTAATAAAATACTGAAAAATCACATTTATTTTTTTTTTTTCATTTTGTAAGTGTATAAGGACAGTTTGTCAAAGCCTTCAATACATGCTATGCATGCAGGGTAGGGTTCAATTTCATTATGTATCCCATTCACATTTGCATGTATTTATTTTAATAGTAGGTACTAGTATAAAAATTAAAAATACATAATTTTCATTAAAGTATATTTCATATAGTGGAAAAACTATTAAAAATCAACTTATCAGAAGAGATAACCATACGAAGAATACAATTTATATTATAACCATTGAAAGATCATCATATGAACAATTACTTTTAGTGATACTATGAAGCAGACATCAAAATGTTAGCTTCAAGTTTGTTTTAAATGACCTCATTATTTAAAACCAGGTATGACTTCATAAACTTCAATTGTTAGTCTCTCAGATACTAGAATCTATACATTTAAGAATGTAAAAATGCACAAAATAGAAATTGCTGACATTGTAAAGAAATAATTTCTGGAGAAAATGTGAAGTAGGGCAGACATTTTTAGTACTCTCATATCTCCTTCAGTTTTTCTTTCTAAGGCATCAAAGTCCTCAGTCTGCTGCACCCCAGGCTTTCTTTTTCCTCAGTCCTCATTTATACAAACAACCTTCTTTATCATGTACTCCATTCCTCCAGGTTTTTCTTTTTCATCAGTGAACTGAGAAATACACCCTTTAAGCTCCAAATATTACTAAATTTACAAACAACTGATGTCTTGATGGTTTCTTCAGGTGGTCATCATAAATTTAAATTCATGGCTAATAAATGGATAAAACTTTGAATCAGACTGAAGATGGGAAACATTAGTAAAGCACAAAATGCACATAGTTTTTTTCTATATTTACTTGCAAAAATTACTTCTGTATTTTTCACATGCATGACATTACCAATGTTTAGACAAATGTTTAATATTTCATAATATAGTTTTCTCATGTATGGGTTAAATAAAAATGTTACATAGTAATATACTCTGAATATAACAAGCTTCAAACTTAATTTTATTAAGGATGCTTCTTTTGGGTTTGTTTTTAGCTTGTGTTATTTAAGCAAAAGCATGTTTAAGCTTTATTTTTTAATTGGAAAATAATAATATTATATAATTATGGAGTACAATATGATGTTTCCATAAGTGTACACACTATGGAATGATGAAAACAAGGCTAATTAAGATAATACTGTCTCAAATACCTGTCATTTATTTGTGGTGAGAACATGTAAAAATCTACTCTCTCAGCTATTTTAAAATAAGAATACATATTATTAACTGTTGCCACCATACTATGCAATGGCTCACAAAACAAATTTCTCCTGTCAACTGAAACTTTGTACTTTTAAATCAATTTCTCTCCCTATCACATCTACCTACCCCCATCGGCCCAGCTCATTGGTGATGATGTGGAGAAAAACAAGACACTTATACACTAATAAAGAGAATGTAAATTATTACTGGCATTTTGGAAAATAGTGTGGAGTTTTTTCAAAACAACTAAAAACTAACTAGCAGGTGATTCATCAGGTCTCACTCTGGGTACATGTCCAGAGTGAGACCTGTTCACTGCAGCGTGACTCACAATAGCAAAGATATGGAAGCAAGCAAAATATACTTTAATTGATGAAAGGACTTAAAAAATCTGAT
>NW_025999900.1:17182937-17211227 GCF_001458135.2 Marmota marmota marmota
TATATATATATATATATATATATATATATACACACACACACACACACACACACACACACATACATACATACAATGGAACACCACTCAGTTAAAAAGCTAGAAACTGACACGTGTCAACAAGGATGAACTTAAAGAATCCTATGTTAGGTGGAATAATCCAGACCCAGACAGACAATTACAAGATCTAAAAAGTTAAACTCAAGAACTCAAGTTAAGCAAAAAGAGCCAGATATAGAAAGACAAACATTACATGTTTCTCTTATATGTGGACACTAAAAAATAATAAAATTGAAATTAAAAAATAAAAAATAAGAAAGCACTTAAAAAAGGAAGAGAGACTTCAAAAGGGCAAGGGACCACAGAAGGGAATACAATAGTAAGACCAGAGCACAATATGTGCATGTATGGAAATGGCACCCTGAAGCCCATTCATTTGTATAATTAATGTGATAAGTATATTAGTAAAATAGTTAAGCTCCTAGAAACAGTGAATACAATGAGGAATGTTTTTATTTGATCATTTTTTTTGTGTGTGTCTTTTAACAGTTCCAAATTTATAAATGTTTGAAATAACACACAGGGGGAAAAAACACTATTAGTCAAGCAAATTTTTATAGATGAAATGTTACTTCATAAGATCAGAGGGAGGTTTTAGTACCTCTGCTTTTTAAAAATTTTATAAAAATTCCTTACATGAGGAAAGTCAAATGAACAAACTAATACTTTAAAACACCAAATATTCTTTGAATAAGTGGAGGATTAAAGTAATAAAAGTGATTCTTAAATGTGCAATGATCAGCCAAGGATAAAATTATACCACAAGAAATCTTATCTGTGAAAAGTCAGAATACCTAGTTAATGCATACGGATATTTTACTTCTATTTTAGCTGAAAATGTGAGTTCCAAAGGGAAAAAGTGTCATTTTTAAATGGCAGTGTAATTTGATTTATTGTTTTCTAAATTCTTCCTCATATTTTTTAGTATGTTGGTGTAATTTGGGTACAATTTTTTTCTTAAATTATTCTTATCTTTGACTTGTCTCTCTTTAAAATTGAGTATAAAAAGGGTTGGAGTTGTAGCTCATCAGTAGAATGCTTGCCTCATACATGATAGGCACTATGTTCAATTCCAAGAACCACATACAAATAAGCAAATAAAATAAAGGTCTATCAACAACTAAAAAAAAATTTTAAAAAATGAGGATAAAAAATTGTTTTGTCCCTGTTAGTTTTATAGAAAATCTCTCTATTCACTTAGTGTCAGATGGCTTTGCCAAATTGAAAACAGTCATTTCTTGGTATTCATGGAGGACTGGTTTCTGGATCTCCTGTGTATTCCCCAATTTGCAGATGCTCAAGTTATTTAAATATAATGGCATGGTATTTGTGAGCAACTCTGTATTTCCTCCTATATACTTTAAATATTTCTTGATTGCTTATAATAAAATTAAATGCCATAAATTATTATATGATATTATCTAGGGAATAGTGACTAGAAATGAGTCTGTACCTTTTCTTTACAATACAATTCTTCTTCCAAATATTTTCAGTCTGTGGTTGGTTCAATTTGTAGATGTAGAAACAATGTATAAAGGAAGGCTGCCTCTACATAGTTATTTTTAAAAATGCATAAATCAAGCAGGAGTTTGTTACAAATATAACAATTATTCTACAAGGAATACACAGTAAATAGTTTGTTTTCAAACTATATTAAAGAACTGTTTTTATTTAATGATTCAGAGACTGTATATGGATTTACATATAAAAAAAGCCCCTTTCTTATTTTTCTATACACACAATAATCAAGTGTTATATAATTGATTTCTAAAATGTGATCTAGCTTTCAAGGAAGAATTTGCTATGCATTTCTAGATGAGAATAATCTCATTCACTCACCTCAAAAGTACCCTGGTCATAACCCTTATAGTTGAGGGTCCATGAATAGCAGAAAGAGACTTTAATAAGTTGACAATTTACAAGGCTGTTGAAATCGATTCAAGAACCATCAAAAGGAAGTTACTGCAAGAAAAGTACTAATCAAAGAGAGCTGTTGGCAATTATGCTATTTCCACTGAGAGGAATCTGGGATTCTCAAAAAATAGCTATTTGGGGTGTTGCACAGGAGCCTGGAGCTCATGCCAGAAAGTAAGGAAGTACTAACAAAAATAAAATTGATAGGGATAGCTCTAAGGGACCCTGGAACTCCCAAATGGCAATTCAAGCAAGAAAATACATATAGTAGTATTTGATTATAATCCTCAAAGTGGAAAATAAATGTCCATATATTTTTGCCTATCCTGAAGAAACAGAAATGCTTCTCATCTAAAAACTGGATCAGGTGTTGCAAATGATGATATCATCATGCAATGATGATATTGCATATGGGCCAAGAGGTCATGGAAATTTTTACTAACTTGAATAATGGAGGTCAACTGGGAGATCAGGGAGAGAGTCTAAATAGGTTTGAGGGGGACCAGAAAGGGGACTTTTATTTGTGTCAGGGTTTAGGACCAACTGAGTGTCCCTACAAGTGCACTGGGGCTTGCAAGGTTTAAACCTCCAACCTGAACATCTGAGTTTTCTTATGAGCATAGGAGAAGAGGGAGGAATTCTGGTTTTAAAACTATCCACATTTAGATATAAAATAAATAGACTCCTTATAACTATGACTCTATATTGACTGGGCTTTTTTCTGGTACTGTATGCATGCTAAGCAAGCATTCTTCTAAGCTACATTCCTAGATCCATGTTGATATAAATAATGGGGGATTTTTTTATTTAATGAAGAGAAAGCTGGGAATGGTGGCACATGCAACTTGCGAGGCTGAAGCAGGAGGATTGCAAGTTTGCTAGCTTCAGAAATTTAGTCACATTCTGTCTCAAAATAAAAAAAATAAAAAAAGGACTGGGAATGTGTCTTAGTGGTTAAACTTCCATGGGTTCAATACCTGGCACCCCTGCACCCCCCAAAAAAAACAATTAAGGGAAAGGGACCAATCTTTTGTATACAAGATTACTTCACCTTCATGGAACACAATCTCCCAATCACTGAATGTGGAAGGAAATGTAGAATTTATTTTCAAGAGAGTACAGTAACAGAGAAGAACAAGAATTTTAAAGCTATAAAGGAATCCCAATATTACACTGCCCAAGTGAACAAAGTTAATACATATACAGTTTATATAATTTTGGATTTGTTTACCAATTCAAAATTATTATAAATTCATGAGAGACATTTGGAAATGCATTTGTTTTGGAGTATCCATATGGTTTTTATATCAGTGTTACCCCAGAGCTTATAAAAATGCCTTCGTAATTATTCCTTCAATTTTTTTAATAATTGAAGTGAATTATCTAAGTTTTCCTTTCAGAAAAGTGTTTAAGATACATCCAGTGTTTTAATACCTAGCCAGGTACTCAAATATAGAGCATGCTATGTAATGGCAAGAAAAGAAATTGTCATTTAAGACAGAATCACTTACATCTCTATTTACTTAGTGTGCTCTGTCAACCCCCACCTGTTAGATCTCTTATGGTATTACCCTTATCAAAAGAGTGCTACTCTACACACACTTCTAACCACTTTTCAAGGAAAGCCTGAATCCAAAGTCGACTCAAAGCCCTGACTCAGGACAAGTGGTTGATGCCATTCCTGTGTCAGAACTCTCTTTGTTGTTGCCTCGGGAATTGAGGACACTGCCCTCTGATGTCTCCACCTGCCAAATTCTGCTTTCTTCCCTCCCAACAGATATTGAGTCCAAGAAAAACATGCAAAAAACTTTTAGCTATGAATATGTTTCACAGTATTATTTCTGAAGAAAAAAAACCAAGTCTAGACCCAAGTGGTATGAAAAAGTAGATACTGGAATGGTATTTAGCAACTGAATCACCTTCTACTTGGTTTTTGATAAGGACTGTGTTGGTGGTAATAGATGAATCATATGTGGCCTGTGGCATAAAATAAGAATATAATTGTTAAAATCCTCAAGGTAGTAAATACATTGTTACATTAATGGAAAAAATATACTAGCAACTGTAGTTATCATGGGGTTTGAAAATATGAGGGCAATTGTAATTATGAGCAAATAGAACAGTATGGCATTGCCACAGGCAACTGATGTTCTAGAGAAAAATTTTTAAAGGCTGAAGTTGATTAATTACCAACTAAAACTGAATGTGAAAACCAGAGGGCCCCATGGCAGCATATGAAGAGTATCTCATTTCCTGCAGCCGAGTACGGAGTAAGCTAAGGACCCATACCAAGACTTAATCTTAAGAATAGCATGCCTCCAGAGAAGTTTAAATTTTCAAACTAGGCAGGCCACCTGTGCCAAATATAGAGAATGCCTAGGAGAGAATAAAGTGTACTCTGCTGATGAGAAAATGTAGGATGTCTAAATGCTAAATCTTCATATGTTGAGAGCCGTCCATGGGCTGTGTGTGGACTGTGTTGTGCAACATAGCCTAGTGAGGGGATAAGTCTAGCATTGGGAAATTCCCATAGCACTTCCACAGGGATAGATCACATGATGCAGGTCAACTTCCCCTCAAGCTCTGCCAAAGATCCCACACAGTACCTGAGATGGGTGTGACATGTCAAGATGCCAATCAATCTGCTGACTGAAAGACATCATGAAGCAAGACTCCTCCCTTGTAACCTTATCCCTGCCTTTGATGTACCATTTTAAATAATTCACCAGAACCATGTTTCCTTTGTCTAGTTCCAGCACCCATGTGGACTAGATCTATCAGGGGCTCTGATTTATGTAAATATATTTCTGACTACTTGTCTTTTGGTTTTCACTAATTAATATGGACTTTAAATTGCAAAGTGGCTTACACTCTCCTTGGCAAGAAGAAGAACCCCTCAATGAGACTCTGGCCATCACCCCCATTATTCATAATTTTCTGAACCAATATTCCTAAAGATGTGACTTTTTTTTTCCAGGACAGAATATAGAAAAATCTATGCAGAAGCATCTCCCCTGATATATTAACCACTTCCTTTGTTAATGTGTCTCCTTGTCCCCACCTGAGCTATAGGCAGATAGAATGGAATAAGTCATACCACAATCCATCCAAGGATTGTTGGATCTTCAAGGACAGGAAAGGCAGTACATCCTGAAGGAACAGCAAGATCTCCATTAGCCAGGATAGTGTGCACAGAACTCAATCTTGAGGGTCATGAATCAAGGATAATTGGAATATAAAATTGGACAAATGATAGTTTATTGATATGGGAGCCCAGTCTTCAGATTCAGAATTTAGCAAATGGAATCACATTAAATCTGTACAGCACTTTGGGTAGTATGGCCATTTTGACAATATTAATTTTGCCTATCCAAGAGCATGGGATATCTTTCCATCTTCTAAGTTCTTAAATTTCTTTCTTTAGTGTTCTGTAATTTTTATTGTAGAGGTGTTTCACCTCTTTTGTTAAGTTGATCCCCAAGTATTTTATTTTATTTTTTAAGCTATTGTTAATGGGGTAGATTTCCTATTTTTTCTTTCAGAGTATTCATCACTGATGTATAGAAATCAATCTGATTTATGGGTTTTGATTTTTATATTCTGCTACTTTGCTGAATTCATTAATTAATTCTAAAAGTTTTCTGGTGTATTTTTTTTTTGGATCTTCTAAGTATAGAATCATGTCATCAGCAAATAATGATAGTTTGACTTCTTATTTTCCTACCTGTATCCGTTTAAATAGTGATAAAGATGTAGTGTGTATAGATATGCCTATATATGGGAGGATTGAGAGAAATTGGTCTGCAAGATTATAGAGGTTAAATGTATTTCAGCTTAAAATTTTCAATGAAAGAAAGTTTGTCTACTTCTCCTACTGATGGAAGACAACACATTTGTACTCTTTAAAAACAATGTGAATCCAAAATATTATTTATAGTTTATCATAATGATGTTTATGTTTTATATGACAATTTCAATATAAAAATTTAGAAAATGAAATTTAATAGGAATTTAGAAACATGGCAGCTGTATAGAAAAAAATAGATGTATTTAGAAAATATAATGTAAGAAGAAAATAAAAAGCCAAAGTGTAGTTATGATGCACACTCAGAAACACAAAACTTATTAGGACATGGGCACAATCAAACTTGAACTACGTATTTTTCTTGTGGTCAATGCTATTTTGACCATTCTTTGAAGGATGTCAATATTGACTTAAGTATTAGATATAAAAGTTGAATTGCATCCTGGTTATCCTGACATCACAGATTAAAGAGAATAAAAGAAAATTAAACATTTATTATCAGAAATATAATGGTAAATATACAATTTTTATTTGGAGAATATAGTTTGATATCTGTTTAATAGTGAATATGAATTCTCCTGAGTTAATATAAGTTTAATTATTTATGTAAAGTAATTATTGTTCATTGATTATTACACATATATATACATATACAGTGTATATATTATGTATATATGCATATATACTTATTTCATACTAAATACTTATTTTTTACTAAAGTAAAAAATCATAGAATTAATCAGCACATAAAATCTATTAAGTTATGAATGTTCTTGCATAAATTAAAGTATGCATATATAATCAAGAAAAATAAAAATCAGCCATTTAATGTAGAAGAAATCATAATGTGAACTTCAAAATAATGAGGAAGTTTTAAAAGTGCTTATTAATGAGTAAATATTAATAAAATGTTTATTTAACATTTAATAAAATTTCTGCCAGACCAAATAAATCACAGAAGAATGTTTTAAAAAAGAAAGGAAAAAACTTGAATAAATCATGAGTAAAGCTAGAAAATGCAGGAAAGATGAAACTTTTATTGGAAAGTAGCTGGCATGGGACAAGAACAATTTTTGATATCAAAAGTATATCTGAGCCCGGCACAGTGGCCCATGTCTGTAATCCCAGAGGCTCAGGAGGAGAGGCAGGAGGATCATGAGTTCAAAGCCAGACTCAACAATTTATGGAGATGCTAAGCAACTCAGTGAAAGCCTGTCTCTAATAAAATACAAAATAGGGCTAGGGATATGGCTCAGTGGTTGATTTGAACTCAGTGGTCTTAGTTCAATCCCTGGTATCTCCCTGCCCCCCACCCCCCAAAAAAGTATGTCTGAACAACTTCAGTTTCAGCACTGACATATCAAGAGCTTGGAAGTTACCACTCCCACCCTTACAACTAGAAAAAAGATGGAAAACCTGAACATCAAAGATTCTTTTGGGGGCCATCAAAGAATGATGGTTTCAGGACCAAAGCTTCTTTGCCATGGGAAAACAAGGTGCATCCAGTGCACTCAACCCTTGACCTGCTTCCCTAACATCCCAACTACTAGATTTGTAAACTTGGATGAAAACTAAACAGTAATGTTGACAAACTGATGAAGATTGAGTTTGGAATAGTATTAGTCTAAGAAACTCCTCTGTTCCACAGTTTTAGGAAGACCCCTATTATTCAATAGTTTTACGTACAATAACATGGCCAAATTCTCAAGGTGCAATTTCAAGAAATACATTGGTGGGCTCTGGCTGTGGGAGTAATTCATCATTATGAACAATATTCAACATCATGTTCATAGCAAAGAGTTAATATTTGGGAAGAAGGGATTTGTCAGAATGAAACTCTGAAAATTATTCGAGCTGGAGTGGTAAAATAAAAATAAGATTAACAGTCAACCCTCACTAAGGTTTTAAAGAAGGAGACTGCAAATTTACCTTATAGGGAAGGAACACACACATACCGTTGCCTCCTCCTGCCCCCCCAAAAAAGTGAAAATGATATCTCTGAGGCACTCAGTAAGACACTGAAGTTTGATTAGAAAGTCCTGGTATTCTCTGCCTTGTCTTGCACCTTCCCTTCACATAGATCCCGGGTGTGATGGGAGTGGACTGCAGCAAAACTGTGTGCTGGAGCAATAAGAAGCCCAAAGTCATCAAAAAGACAAAAACAACTACACAAAAATTCTTCACAGTATCTGCTACCTAAAGGTATAACAAACATTAAAGCTAGTGGGTTGCCTAGCTAAATTAATATAAATCTGTACACTACAGCCTTATTACCACAGTTCCTAGTACTGTCATAAACTATTTTACTTTCAAGAAAAAAAAATGTACAACAAATAATCAAAAACACTATGAAGGCACAAAGGAGCAATTGAGCATAGATTCAGAGTAGTAAAACATGAGTAGGATAATTCAAACAGGGACGATTATAACTATTAATACAGTAAGACCTGTATGGAAACATTGGGCATTATCCAAATACAGGAACAGAGAGCTGGACACTTTACCAAAAATGCAAAATTTTTATGAATGAAAAACACAATAGAAATGAAGGTTGCCTTGATGGGCTCATCACTTGACTGAAGAAAGTACAGAAATAATCAGTGAGCTAGAAATAGCTCAACAGAAACTTCTTGGTGAGAAACACAAAACAGAGAATGAAGAAATAAAAAATAAAAAAGAACATAAACATAGCATCTGAGAAATATGGGAAAATACCAATAAAACCAACATGAACATAATTGGAATACAAAAAAAAAGAAGGAAAAAGAAAGAAAGAAGACAGAATAATTGAGGTGATGGTCAAAAGTTTCCGAAATTAATGGCAAATACTACACATTAGATATACACAACTCAGATATCATCAAGGAGGATAAATACCTATCCAACCAAAGAAAAAAAATACAGAAATGAAACACAAGTCCTCTGATCCCAGAGACATTAAAGATAACACGGGAAATACTACACACAATTATATTTTTACAATTCCATTATCTCTGAAAATCTACTGAATTTTCACACAAAGAGAAACATACAGAAAAATAGTAATTTAAAATGATTCAAAGGCAAGTAAAGGCCAGAAATGTGTCTTTAAGAAAACAGAACTTCTTGGTAAATATTACACATTTTCTGCTTTAGAATTTTAACAATTTGTAACTGTCAGTGTGTGAATACATATCAAAAAGAGAGAGCAAATGTAATACTGTAAAATGTATATTGTAACATTTGCTTTAATGATACAATATATTTTCTTCAGATATACTGAGATTATATCTTTGGAGACTACACGTATACATATTGAGATTATACCTTTGGAGAGCTTTTAAATGGTTCATGTTTTTGTCATATAGAATTATATATTTTCATATTTTTGTACTTAATTTGAAATAAATTTATGCTTCAAAATTCACTTGTAATTAAATAGTCATTGCCAAACAAAATTTTAGCTTCCAATTCAGAGTATAAAATTTTTAAAACAAAATAATCCACAGTATTTTTCTTAGGCAGATAGTGACACTTCTGGACTAATTTCAGTTGAATGGATCTTTTTATGGTTTATTTATTTATTTTTAAATTATTTTAAAAATTGTTTTAGTTATACAAGACAGTAGAATGTATTTATGTACTTTGATACATCATACATAGGTGGGATATAATTTCTCATTTTTCTGAGTGTACATGTTGTAGAATCATATTGACCATACAGTCACATATATACAAAAAGTAATAATGTCTTGGACATGTTTTAATAATGCATTGGGGCACAAATCATGTATTGTGAATACCATTACCTGTTTTTTAGATTTATTAATTTATGTAACCTCTTATGTGTATTATTTTTTTCACAGCAGCTTTTGTTTAAATAGTATGATGGAAATTTAGTTTAAATTAAAATATGTTTCTAACAAAAGTACAAGTAGATAAATTCATATTTTGGAGTAGGTGGTATAAACTTAAAATCATATATAATTAATTCCAGAGTGTAGTCAGCTATCTACTTATTTCATATTGTGTTTTAGGAAAAATAAAATCTGATTCTGGAGCAAACTGAGAAACTGAACACAATATAAAATGGGGTTTAATGAATTGCCATTCCTTTTATTTCCCATATTATTTTCCATATTAATTTAGTCTATATTCTCAATATTATTAGCCATAGAATGGAATACAACATTCTACATACTGATCAATACAGTATGTGTTGACACTTCATGTCTGAAATTGAGATATAAAATGTCTATTAAGGAAAAAATTGCCCTTCAAATATTTATATAATGGCTTCACAATGCAGTTTAGGATATATTCCCTTCAGTAAATCCTAATGTATTATATTAATTCTTGGGGACTTAATATATTATTTATTGGTGGTTAGGAATGGTCTATCATTCACCAAATCCTGTACTGGTTCCACTTTGTAGGATAAAGTACATAGCTGTCCAAAATAGTGTACTTTATAAAGTTGTAATGGAATTCAAAGTGGTTGTTTTATTTTAGTATATTAGACAAAGGGGCCAAAAACATGCATTTGAGAAAAGATACCCTCTTCAACAAATGGTGCTTGGAAAATTGAAAATCCATATGCAACAAAATGAAATTAAACTCCTATTTCTCACCATGCACAAAACTTAACTCAAAATGAATCAAGGACCTAGGAATCAAATGAGAGACCTTGCATCTAATAGGAGAAAAAGTAAGTCCTAATCTCCATCATGTGGGATTAAGCCCCAACTTCCTTATTAAGACTCTTTGGTGCAAGAATTAAAATTCATAATCAATAAATGGGATGGACTCAAACTAAAAAAAAAAAAAATCTTCTTAGCAAAAGAAACAACCTGTGAGGTGACTAGAGAAGCGTACATCTTAGGAGCAAATCTTTAGCCCTCACACATCATATAGAACACAAATCTCTAGGGTATATAAAGAACTCAAAAAGCTAAGCACCAAAAATCCAAATAACCCAATCAATAAATGGGCCAAGAATCTGGACACTTCTCAGAAGAGGATATACAATCAAAAAATATATTAAAAAATGTTCATTATTGCTAGCAATTAGAGAAGTGCAAATCAAAACTACTCTTTTTTTTAAAGAGAGAGAGGAGAGAGAGAGAGAGAGAGAGAGAGAGAGAGAGAGAGAGAGAATTTTAATATTTATTTTTTAGTTTTTGGCAAACACAACATCTTTGTTTGTATGTGGTGCTGAGGATCAAACCCGGGCCGCACGCATGCCAGGCAAGCACGCTACCGCTTGAGCCACATCCCCAGCCCCTCAAAACTACTCTTTAATCTCACTCTGTCAGAATGGCAGCTATTATGCATACAAACAACAATAAGTGTTGTTGAGGATGTGGGGAAAAAGGAACACTCAATTTGGGACTGCAAATTGGTGCAGCCAATATGGAAAGCAGTATGGAGATTTCTTGGAAAATTGGGAATGGAACCACCATTTGACCCAGCTAACCCACTCTTCTGTCTATACCCAAAGAAATTAAAAACAGCATACTACAGGGAAAAAGCTGCATCAATGTTTATAGTAGCACAATTCACAATAGCTAAACTATGGAACCAACCTAGATGCCCTTCAGTAGATGAATGGATTAAAAAAAGTGGCATATATCCACAATGGAATATTACTCAGCAGTAAAACAGAATAAAATCATGGCATTTTCAGGTAAATGGACAGAGTTACAGAAGAAAGTGCTAAGTGAATTTAGCCAATCTCAAAAAAACAAATGCCAAATGTTTTCTCTGATATAAGGAGGCTGATTCATAGTCAGATAGGAAGGGGGAGCATGGGAGGAATAGATGAACTCTAGATAGTGTAGAGGGGTTGGAAGGGAAGGGAAGGGGCATGGGGTTAGAAATAATGGTGGAATGTGATGGACATTATTATCCAAAGTACATGTATGAAGACACGAATTGGTGTGAATACACTTTGTATACAACCAGAGATATGAAAAATTATGCTTAATATGTGTAATAAGAATTGTAATGCATTCCACTGTCATATGTAAATACAAATAATTTATTTATTTATTTATTTTTATTTTTATTTTTTTTTACTTTTTTTTTACAAATAATTTAAAAAGAAGCTTCTGAAAGAGAAGTTTTCTCTATTTCACTTTTAAAGTAACAGTTTAGATAAGAGATGTCAAATAATAACATATTTTGTGCAATTTGGAAAAAAATGAGTCATAATGGAACTGAATGGAGAGAAATGCAGCCTTTATAAGCTATTTGATCTATTGCATTTAGCTCAAGTTTCCTATTAAACTTAAGGTTTTCAATGTATAATCTTTTTTTTTTTCTCTTTAGTTTTGAGCTTTGACTTTTAGAGTTCCAAAAGAAAGTTCAAACTTGTATTTTTTTTCAACTACATTTAATTTGGGTTTCATATTTCATTCACAAATGAAATATACAAATAAAAATGTAGAAAACTCTTGGTCACTCCTCCAAAACTCATTCTTCCAAAATCTTCCCAATTTTACCAAATCAAAACAAGTTGTGCCCAGTGGCTCAAACCAAGAACTGAGTAGTCATCCTCAATTTTTTTGTTTTCAACTTCCATATTCAATACATCAGCAAGGTCTGAACATTTGCTATTTTTAATTCATTGTTAATTACTAGGCTGTTAATAAGTCACCATTACCCAACTGTTCAGTGTACATTTATCATATCCTGAGCATTCTTTGTCCTCTAAGAAACATAAAAGATTAATCTGCAAATCTCACACTTTCAGGCTCACTGTCTAGTGATGAAGACAGGCATGCATATTTATTATTGTATTTCTGCAAGTCTAATTATCCAATGATTATAACACAATGATTTTACATACCAGTAAGAAAGAAAATTTAGTTTATACATTTTAAAATATGGCATGAGCACTAATGTGATTGTATTAATCAGCTTTCCATTGTTGTAGCAAAATGCTGTGATAATCAACTTAGAAGAAAGGAAGGTTTATTTTGCCCCATGGTTTCAGAGGTTTCAATGGATTGTCAGTTAGTTCGTTGCTTTTGGAGGGATGAGATGGCACAGTATGACAGGGAGTGTATGGCAGAGGAAATTGCTCACCTTATGGTGTCTGGGATACAAAAGAGAGGCAGGAAGGTGTGAGAGGACAATGTCTTCTTCAATGAGCTCTCATCTAACCAGGCCCCACCTCTTAAAATTTTCACCACCTCTCTTACCAAGGACTGGTGAACAAGTTTTTAACACATGAGTCTATAGGGGACATTTCATCTCTAAACTAGAAATGTACAAAATTAAAGTGGAAGCCGCAAAGACAGACTTTACTTGGGATAACAGAAGTGGAGTTATTTAAACTATATCATAAAAGGTAAGTAATATTTAAGAAATGCCATAAGGGATGTGTAGGGAATTTTATGGAAGCACATTAAAGTAAATGAAATAGTACCATTCTTCTATGCCTAAGTTTTGGAATCCTACTGTGACACAGCAGTGAATTGTATTGTCATAATCATGATGTGCACTCATGCATTTGATGTTATTGAGTGCTATTCTCTGTATCTGTCATTATTTTAATAGTTATGACTTTTATCTCCCCAGAACTTGGTTTTTAATTGGAGTGGGATAGTTTTCTCTCCTTCTTATCTGCATTGTAGCAGTTTGTAAACCACCATCAACTACCAGCTTTCAAAGTAGATGTTTCAGACTTTCGTAGTTGTTATTGTTGCTATTGTGACACTGAAGTATTTCTACAGCCAGTTTCACTTGGAAATGCCATGCTTACACAAGATTCTTTTGAACATTTTTTTTCATTCTATTTTTGGTAACATACAACTTATATACATAAGACATATGACAATAACTGTACTTAGGTGTAGAATTCCCCTAAATCTCTCCATACCCTGCACAAAAGTTGAAGATCTTCTGATGGAGTTAAATGTAAAAAACTAGCATATTAGTTTTATTGCTGAGACCAATATCACATTTAATCCCAGATTAAATTCAAGAGCAATACCTAATTTCTTATGGCTATGTATATCTATGCAGCCATATTTTCTAAGGAAAAAAATGCCATTTAAAGAGTATGGCTTAGTTAATTTTGAAAGTACTTCAAAAATATTTCATTTCTGGATAACCAAAAAAAGCTCTAATCCCAAACAAATAATAATTCATAAAAGACATGAAAAGAAAAAACACTAAAGTTATTTATTAGCCTATTTCTTTATCCTTTTTTTACAATCTTTATATATTAATAGTAATTCAGGAAAAAAAGATAAAGGTATGTCATAATTATATATTTGAGATGATTTTCTATGAGCATGGAAATGTGACTTCAAGTCAATATACAAAGCAAATTTGAAGAGATATTTTCAAATGATTATACAATGTCAACAGTATGCAAAGTTATTTCATTGAAAAGCTCCTTCAAAAACTTTAATAGGGATTTCTTTCCAATTCTCACTAAGAGGATAATGACTCATTTTCATGTTAATGTTATGACCCTGGTAGAGGGCAATTATCTCTGAAAGCCAATCAAATATTCATTAGAGCTGAATAAATTTGTTATTTAACTTAACGGCCTTTTTAGAAACTCACATGCCAATTTAAAATGATTTTATCGGGGTGCTTTACTGTGTCAGTTGGCCATGTTTTAAGGTGTTCTTTATCTATTCTACTACATCATCTTAAACTATTAGCTTACTTCTAGATCAAATTTACATAAAATGGTCACACTTAATATGATGTATGAGATCATACAAATCCAGAACAAAATCTAGTAGTGGCACTGAAATTTAATACACTATGTTATAGTTTGGATATGAGGTGTATCTCATGTATGAAACAATGAAAGAAGGCTTAGAGGTGAAATGATTGGGTTATAAATCCTTAACCTAATCAGTGAATTAATACCCTGATAGAAATTAACTGGGAGGTAACTATAGGCAAGTGAGATGTGGATGGAGGAGATAGGCATTGAGAGTATATTTTGTTATGGTGAGGAGATCTCTCCACCCCCACTCCCTGTTTCCTTGTGCCATGTCCCCAGCTGTTTTCCTCCACCAGTCTTCAACCATGATGTTCTGCCTCACCTCAGGGCCCAAAGAATGGAACCAGGCTTCTAGGTACTGAAACCTCTAAAACTGTGATCCCCAATAAACTTTACCTCTTCTAATTGTTCTTGTCAGATATTTTGGTCATAACAAACTGAGTAAAACATACTTCCTTCTGGCTGGACATGCATCAACAAAGATGACATTTAATTTATGTATTAATAAAACCAGCTGAAGGAGCACCTCGAATAATCTGATTTCTCTCAGAGACTACCTGGTAAAATGGAGGAATAAAATGAACTTGCATGAATTATATTCTCATAACTACGTAATAATACATACAATGAGTCACAGAAAGAAGATGTTCCTTATCATTTCTTCCCATCTGAATATTAGTTCATTAACATGTCAGCTATTCTTTCTAAAGAATATCACACATTCTTCATTCGTTTCTTCTTGAAAGCAAACTAAAATTTGGAAGCCAATTTTCTTATAGCTGATTAAAAAGCAGCTTCTGTGGGGCTGGGGTTGTGGCTCTGTGGTAGAGCGCTTACCTAGCACATGTGAAGCACTGGGTTCAATCCTCCGCAAAGATAAAAATAAACAAAATAAATGTTTAAAAAAGTAGCTACTGCACAATAATATATCTTTGATGAGTTGGTTTAGATTTCTTTTATTTACTTAAAAACTGTACTTTCAATGTATACCTGTAAACTTGTCAGTCATCTTAAAAAATTAATATTAGTAGTATTTTCCACCAACTTATATTATCCTCTACTTGCCCATCTTCCTATCCTCTAATCCAGAGATAAGCATTTGCCATTGCCTTTGAAAAATAGTTTTACCACATGTATCCTTAAGTAATATGTTGCTCATGAACTTCTTGTTTATTAACTCTAGATAAAGGGTATTATAGCATGTTGTATTTTGGAAGTTGTATTTTTCATATAAAATGAAATTTCTAAGATTTTTCTATACCAAATACACTCTCCATATACATACATATTTTAAATAATTTCAATATTTTAACATAATGTTATGGTTTGGATATAAGGTGTCTCCCAAAAGCTCACTTGTGAGACAATGCAAGAAAGTTCAGAGGAGACTTAGTTTTAAGACTGGTTTGTAAGAGTATTAACCCAATTAGTGATTTAATCACCTGATAGATATTAACTAAGTGGTATCTGAAGTGATAGGGTGTGGCTGGAAGAGGTGGGAATTAGGGGCATGGCTTTGGGTATATATTTGTATAACAAGAATGGAGTCCCCCTCTCTCTCTCTCTCAGATATCTGATCATGTGAGCTGCTTCCCTCTGCCACACTCTTCCATCATGACACTCTGCCTTAACTTGGGCTCTGAGGAATAAAGCTGGCCTTCTGTGATATAAGACTTGTAAAACTGTGAGCCCTAAAAAAAACTTTTCCTCCCCACACAATTGTGCTGGTTGGATCCTTTAGTGAAAAAGCTGACTAAAATACATTATAAAAGCTTTGTATATATTTTTTCAGATACGGGTTCTAATTTTTTAAAAATTGTGTGATAATTATAAAACTCATTTTAATCTGTCTTCTTAGTTTTAATGATATAGGGGTATAAAAATAGATATCCCTCAATAGATGAATGGATTAAAAAATTGTGGAATATATACAAAATAGAATATAACTCAGCAATGAAAGAGAATAAAATTATGGCATTTGCAGGTAAATGAATGGCGTTAGAGAAAATAATGCTAAGTGAAGTTAGCCAATCCCCAAAAAACAAATGATGAATATTTTCTAAGGTGACTGACCCATAATGGGGTAGGGATGGGGAGCATGGTTGGAATAGATGAACTGTAGATAGGGCAGAGGGGTGGGAGGGGAAGGGCGGAGGCAGGGGTTTAGCAAGGATGGTGGAATGTGATGGACATCATTATCCAAAGTACAGGTATGAAGACATGAATTGGTGTAAATATACTTGAATACAACCAGAGAGATGAAAAATTGTGCTCTATATGTGTAATAAGAACTGTAATGCATTCCACTATCATGTATTTAAAAAATAAAAATAATTAAATATGTAAAAAATAAAATAAAATATTTAATGAAAAAAATAATTTTATTTGACTTTCTAGCCAATCATGGTAGAAAACCTTAACAATTTACCTTGTTAATCATTTTATGTTTTTGATGTTTGTGCTATGCTAGAGAGACAAAATGTATCAAGATAATCATGAGGAAGTTCTTCAATTTGTAGGATGACATTATCCAAGACTGGAAACAGAATTCCCAAACATCCAAAGAAAGGTACATTTTAATATGGAGGAGTCACACAACTTTAGGAAGCTATAGGTTTTTACCTATTCAAACTACAATGAGTAGTTGATAATAGCTACATGGTCATTGACAGCATCTTGGCTTCTATTTGTGTGTGTGTGTGGGGGGGGATTATGAGGGGGATGGTGGCAGTGTTGTCAGTGATAGTGCCACCCCTGTTTCAGTTTCAAAAGCAGATCAAGCTAGTTGCAGGTACTGAGAAAAGTGAACACTGAAGCTTCTGTGTTGACTCTTCCAATGACAGGCACTTTTTAAGTATAAATTTCAATAATATTCAGTACATGCACATTATTGTAGAATTAGTCTCAGGATTTTTTTCACTTGTAAACAATGGAGGTCTATATCTCTTAGAGGAGTCCTCAAGACTTCCTTCACGTAACCCCTATTAACTAAAATTCTCCTTTGTGCATTACTCTAGGCACCTCATAAACAGAATCTAACAAGTTATATGTGCTTTTGTAACTGGCTTATTTCACTTGGTATAATGTCCTCAAGATTCATTTGTTTTATATCATGTGTTAATCCAATTCTGTAAGTTGCCTTTTAACCTGGTTAATTGACCAATTAACTTTTTAAATTCACTTTTAAAATAAATTCTAAAAGATTTTTCATATGTTATTCTACATTTTATAAATCAGGGTACATGTCCACAATTACTAATGTTTTTCCTACTTTTTATAGTATATATTTTCATTTGATTTCTTGTCTAATTATTCTATCTAGAACCCCAGGAATAATGGTTACAAATATTAATAGCAAAAAATCTTATATTTTATTGATTATAAAATGTTTTAAATGTTTTCCTTCTTAGAATATGGACCTTAGTTTTAACTAAATATTATTTTATATTAGTTTTTTTTATTTATAGAAAAATTTCTAGTTTATTACAGAGAATTTCAATATACTTTGCACCTACTTTCCCTAAGTAATACCTTGCATTATTATGGTACATTTTTTTCAAATTAATGAATGAACATTAATACATTATTATCAATTAAAGTTTCTACTTAACATAAATCACCTTAGTTTAAACTTTCACCACATTTCTTCCAGTTCAGGAACAGATCCAGATGTAACATTGCTCTTAGTTGAGAAGTTTCTTTGAGCTTATCTATTCCAGTTCCTATACTTTCTTTGTGTTTGATGATGTTGTTTTTAGAGATGCTGGTAGGATTTTTGTTTCTTTGTTTTTTGTTGTTTGTTTTAATTTGGACTACATATTTTTGCATTGAGATTTTTTGTTGGGTTTATTTGTTTTTTTGAAAGGAAGACCAAATAATAAGAAGATATATATATATATATATATATATATATATATATATATATATATATATATATATACCACTTTTAACATGTCTTGTTTATCTGTATCATGCGTTGGTTGTAAGATTTCTCCACTGTTAAGTTACCACTTGCAGGGGTTGGGGATGTAGTAGAGTGATACAGTGGTAGAACACATGCCTTCATGCATAAAGGCCCTGCATTTCATCCCAGTACAAGAGAAATCATAAGCCACTATTCACCCCACTTTATACAGTGTGCATTTTGAAACCCAGTTGCTACATAAAACCCACACTTCATTTCTGAGAGGTCATAATCTATCACTTTTATGGTGCAGTATCTTCACAAATTGCTTGAAAACTTATATGTGGAAAATGTGTCTCTTACCCCATTTATTTGCTTATTCAAATGTTTATTTACAGTAATAAAAACTCAGGGATCCTTGTTTTATATTTTGAATTATAATTTATCACTATCTTATTTACTTTGTTCCTCAAATTATTACAGCTTTGGAGCCTTTCTTTTATTTGTCATTTGGCTTTTATGTCTCTTGAACATACTACTATAATACTCTGTGGTGTGTGTGTGTGTGTGTGTGTGTGTGTGTGTGTATGTGGTGTGTGTGAGCTTTGAGCTGTTCTGTGGCACTCGGAGATGCTTCAGATTTAATTTGTGTGTTTCTTTACCTGGACCTAAATTAGTTATTTTCCAAGGACCCCAGTTTCTTTCTTTTGGAAAATTGTATTAGATGTAGGTGTTGGTGTAATCATTGATGGGTTCTAGGCTCCATTGCTTCTAGACCCACTCAACAGATAGGGCAAAGAAATATATGTATATTGCTAACTCATGTGTATGCATATATCAACAAAAATTTCTATAAATAAATAAATTCATACCTCGTGTATAATTATAGCTTCATTCCCAGGCTTATGTATAAATATCCACTCAAAAAATAATAAAATTGGTACTTACCCTCTGCCACCCATTTACTTAATTGTTTAATTCCCATATATGTGTATAGCAATATCAGAACAGTTAACCTGTGTTCCTATAAAATATATCAACTGGATTACAGTATTTATGTATAATTTATTTTGCCTTTAGTTTGATATATTCCACTCATTTACATAGTTATTTAAGTCAGCACATTTCCTTCTCCCCCTTCACTGAAGTTAAATACAATTGTAATATAGTTGATTTATTTTGTCACATTCTACATTTTATCTATTTTATCATAAGTAATTTCTAAAAAGATATTTTAAAATCTGTATAGTTTAAGCTTCTTTTGGAGGGTAGTAAATTTCAGTGGCTTTTGGAAAAGGTTTGCACTTGTCATGAAACTGGAATTGTAGCATCACAGAGAATAGTTTAACCTCTCTGAAAAATCACCTCTTTTCCACTTGTTCAACCATATTCTTCTTTCCTGAAATTCTTGTCAACCTCTGATATTTTTACTCTCCCTACACTTGTTGTTTCTATGTTACAATGCAACTTAAACTATATGGTATATATGTTTTAAAGACTGTTTTAAATCATTTGGCATTGTCCATTTAACATCCATCATGTCTCTGAGTAACTTCACAACTCATTATTTTACAGTATAATAATATCCTATTGTAGAGAATTCACACTGACTTTTTAAAATCTGTTTGCTAATTGAAGCACACTAGCTGTTTCTAGTTTGGTTCAATTGCACATAAAGTTGCTGCAAACACTCATGCAGAGGTTTTTTAATGCACATACTTTGCAAACCAGTTTGATATATACTTAGGAATGTGATAACTGTATAAAAAGGTAAAACAATGTTCAACTTTCAAAGAACTGAAAAACTATCTTGTAAAGGGACATTTGCAATCCACCTGAAAATAAATGAGCATTTTCTTGCTCTGCTTCCTCAGGAATAGTTAATATTCTCATGTATTTTCATTTTGGTTATTCTATTAGTTGCTTATTGGTATCTTCATTCCTTAATTTGCAACTCCTCAATGACATTAATATTTATAGTCTCTATTTATTTGCATGTGTTTCTTTTACAGTGAGGTATCTGTTCAGATATAAGCCTATGTTCATGTTGTTGTTGTTGTTATTTAGATTAAAAATTCTTAGTATATTTAAATTCACATTCTTTATCAAATATATGTCTTTTACTTTTCATCCCAGTCTGCAGATTTTTTTTATATTTTCTTTTCCATGACATTTGGAGAGCAAAAGTTTTTAATGCTAATAATATAATACATGTTAATATTTTCCTTCATAGAGTGTGATTGTTGTATATAAAAACCTATATGTGGATTCAGCATTACCTAATTTTTTTTCCAGGTTTTCTACTAGAAATTTTGTAGTTTACCTTGTGTGTGTGTGTGTGTGTGTGTGTGTGTGTGTGGTGGGGGTTACTGGTGGTACTGGGGATTGAATTTGGACACTCAACCACTGAGCCATGTCCCCAGCCTTATTTTTTTCTTTTTCTTTTTTATTAGTTGTTCAAGACAATACAATGATCTTGACATATCATACATTTGATTCAAATAGGGTATGAATTCTCATTTTTCCACGTGTACAGATTGCAGGATCACATTGTTTATGCATCCATATGTATACATACAGCAATCCTATTGTCAGTTGTATTCTGCTGCCCTCTCTATTCCCCACTCCATTTTGTATTTTATCTGGAAATAGGGTCTCACTGAGTTGCTTTTAGTGCCTCACTTTTGCTGAGGCTGTCTTTGAACTCACAATCTTCCTGTCTCAGCCTCCCTAACTGCTGGGATTACAGGCATGTACCAAAGCTCCCAGATGTAGTTTACTATTTTAAATTTGGGTCTTTGACTCACTTTTTGTGAAATGTACAGAGTTGATTCTAGGTTGCTATAATTTTTGTGGTTTTTGTGGGATAAAATTCATTTATATAGCCAGCTTACTGTCTTTTAACAACAGATATTAAATAAACTAAAAAAGGTTTTCTTCATCAACATATTTCTCTCTAACCTATAACTGAGAAAAATTATGTTTATAGATATTTCTATGTTAAGAATCTTGCTTTTGTGTAATTAACCTCTTTTCTAGAAGATTTTGGTTATTTTTTTGTGTGTGTACTACCATATTTGCCCTGAATGGGAATAATTTGTTTTGATTTTTGTAACTACATTAATGTATGGAATTAATCTGATTTTCAATTTTAAAATTATATTTTAATTTTTTAAGTATTTTGAATACAAAATTCACCTCAAAAGATGCATGGCAGAAAATCCTTTATTTACTTGTACTCTTTAAAGGATCTTGTATAAAAATTCATCTAATGGTATCTTTATTTGAGACTGTTAACCATTGACTTAATTTCTTTGATCAAAAGAGATTTTTTTCAATCTTTATATTTTTGTGTCAATGTTGTTAAACAATATTTTCTGTACTCTTTATTTATTGAGAAAGAAAGACCAAAAAAAAAGAAAGGAGATAGAAATTGCTTTTATCATGGTATAAAATATTACATTAAATCAGATGCTACTTTATATTTCAAATTAAAACAAAGAACCTAGTTCTTCTGGTTTTTTGAAGGTTATACTAGTTAACATAATTCTAGCCTTGCTGCTTACAACATTGTTTCAGATGGAATAGGAAATTATTGCATCTTTTTCACACTTTGTAGAGAAAAAAATATACAAACTAATAAATGATTATCTTAATGGTCTTTGTTGAATAGTATCTTCTGTAGTTCACCTACCTTTGCTATATATCAACTTTTAATACTTATATCATGAAGCAATCATTCAGGTTCTTGAATCTGGATGGATCTTCCGATTCATTTTGACCAATATGATGTGAGAGGAGACCGTATGTGACTAGAACTTGAGAGTACACACAGCCTCTGTAGTCATGTTCTTAGATATTTGAACACACTAAGTGTGAGGTCCAGAACAAGTTACTTAAGAAAGAGAACCCATATGGCATAAAATGGAGACATTTAGCAGGAGTGAAGGGAGATTTTCCCCAAGCCTGTCCATCAGGTGAATATAATCACATAGTGAGTTTTTTTTTTAATAGATCATCGTCTAATGAATCCATCAATTTAGCAACTTTTCCATCTTTCATATAGCTACATCATGCATCATGGATGTTTCTTTACCTCTTCCCAGAGTGGCCTCATGTAGAGATGTGAGAATTCCCTTTTCTTATTTCTGGTTGTACCGTGTTGTTGATTCAATAATATTGAATGTACAGCTTACAGTATTCTAAAATTCCTACTTGAATAATGCTTATCTAGTGTTTTTCACTTCTATGAACAAAAAACCTGTTGAAAACAATTTTAGAGAAGAAAAAAATTTCCTTTGGGGGCTCACAGTTTTTTATGTCTCAGTTCAAATATGGCTGGCTCCATGGCTCTGGGTCCAAGGTATGTCAGAATATCACGGTGGAAGAGTGATGGAAGAAAGTAGCTCAGGACATGGTACTAGGATGCAAAGAGAGAGCTTTGCCAACCAGTGACAAAATATAAATCACAAAGGCATGCCCCCAGTGGCCTACATCTTCTTGCCAGCCCCTACCTGCATATGGCCACCACCCAGTTAATCTATAAAAACACTGATTAAGGTAAAGCTCTCATAGCACAATCATTTCACCTCTTAGTGTTCTCATATTGTCTAACACATGAGCTTTTGGAGGACACCTCTTATCTAAAGCATAACATTTAGCAAACATAGTTTTCCACAAATTTTCCTTTGGAAGTTTAGATAGCACTTAGTACTCTTGGAGAATGTTTACACAGTGAAATTCCGATGGAAAACACACATATGAAAAATGTGAACAACAACTAAACCTTGAAAATGACACTAGTTTTGAATTTGGGGGTCTCAAATGAGAAGGCTTTTTCTACTTCAGGTGGGACCATGTATTTCAGGTGACTCAAAATTTTGCGCTTAATGTCATGTCTACAAGTGACTGCAAAAAGGGCTTTTGAATGTTGTTTGAGGGCTTACAAATAATTTTTTTGAGTGATCATGTTTACAAATGTGGATTCTGTTAATAATAAGAATTAATTGATTGAGGCTTCTTTGTGTGTGCATTTTTGTACTAATTTTTTTTTTTTTTAATTTTACAAAGTGATGAAATATTCCATTTGCTTGATGTATCATTTCCAGCTGAAGTGGAACAAGGTGGTGCTATAAACTCTTATTCTAACTCTCCTGCAGAGATAACCAAGAATGAGACTGTAGACAAGAATGGAGCATAGAGCAATAAGCTCTGGCCTTAAGGCTGGTTAGACTATGTTGGAAACTGAGATCTAGTGCTCATAGCTGGGTAGTGTCAGGCAAGTCACTGAATCTCACCCTCTATTTTATAAAATACAGACAATAGAATATACTTAGATGAGTTATTTTAAGGATTTAAAATTACAACCAATTATATACTGCATAGGAATAGATCTACATATTCATTTATCTATCTGTATTTACCCTGGGAACTGTATTGCAATATTTATTAATTTACGTCCACAAAAATTTTACAAAATGTAACATCTGTTAATAATGAGAATTATGTGCTTATACATTGTGGACAAATATACATTACACATAGGTAATTATATATATATATATATATATATATATATATATATCTCCAATTGTGTCTGTTTATACATTGCATTGGCAAAATATGTAGCATCCATATAATGAAACGCTATTTAGCTAAAAAAAAAGTACAGAATTATGACACATGTTCAAAACCATTACTCTAAGTAAAAGCAGCCAGCAAAAAGAGATCACATGGTTTATTATTGCATTTACATGAAATGATCAGAAAAGGCATAATTACAAAAAGTAGATTAGTGGTGGCCTGGGGCTGGAGGTAGAATGGGAATTAGTTTTTAATTAGCATGACAGTTCTTACTGGAGAGATGGAATGCTCTATTTATGGTGGCGGTTGCACCACTTGATAAGTTTTCCAAAAACCATCAAAAATTGTGGAGTTGTAATGGGTGAAATTTTATCTATCATACATATAATAATTGAATATATAACTGATATATGTTAAAACATATTAATAATAAAGTGAATTTTCTTTTATAGATCTTTTTATAAATTATCTCAAAGGGGAAATCTAGTTTATAAGTACCTGTTTTAGGTTGGAAAGATTATTTCACTTGGTTTCTGAATTAAATTTCTTGATTGACATGCTTTGTATATTTTTCCTATTCTGGCCTTCTGTATCACTATTTTTTGTTATTACTTATGCATTACTTTGATTCCAAAGTCATTACAGAGCTTTTAAAGCCCAATACATGGCTAAAACTATGATACCTTTATCATCTCTTTTATGTACTAGTTCATTCACTAATCATGACCTACTATGTGATAGCATATCACTAATGCCTAGAGATAGAATGCAAAGTAAATAAACAGAAATTAAAATTAAAGACATGAAAAATATGATGCTCTCTTCTTGGAATTAATTGTTAGAGAATTATCTTTATTCTAGGTCGCACTGGAATTGTTTGTTGCTCAAGAAATTGGCATGATCTCTCTAACCCATGAAAACACTTTGGCAAATTTAAAGTTTTCACTCTAGTTACATTACCATTTGGGAAATTAAATGAATTGAGAAGAAAATTATAGCCACACCATGAATCCATTCACTGATTTGCCAACCTTGGACCTTTTCCTTTGGAAAAGCTTTCTTCATTGCAAACTGGGATAGGTTGCAAAATGACCATAAGTTGGTTTCCTGTGTCTTAAGTTATAAGTGTATTTGTAAGGGTGACATCTTCATGGTTCTGTTGGGATTCAAAACACCATTTGCATAAGCAAGCAGGATGCTGCCATTGCTTTTATTAAGATGGTCTGTACAGAGCTCTCACAAACACATTAACAAAAGTTCCTACATTCATTGAAGCTAGTATTCTTCTCTCATCCAGCCACCACAACACTAGTACATGGCAGGTTTGTTGGGGGAGGCTAGATTATAAATACAAAAGATAGATTAAATACATCAAATATTTTCAGGGCAAATTTAAAATTCTATCCAGTAGAATTTTTCTCAAAATATCACACACAAAAAAAGAATCAATTATAATGACTTTCTACTTTTTGAATTTCTTGTTGATATGCAGATCAACATGCAGGAAAATCCTCATGAATCATAATTGTTTTAACAGAATTGAATACATTCAAAGAAAGGATTATTGCCCTGCTATTATGCCTTCCAAAATTCTGCAGTTTCATATAATTGTTTCTATGCTTTTCTGTTTCAAATTTCTCTCTCTGACACCACATCTGAATACTTTCTGCTCAATAATAATGACCTTTGTTTCATGAAATTCATGAAATTTTCACAACATGAAATAGCTTCTAATGGAGTTATTTCCTTTCTGTCCATTAACATCTATAGTGTACAATGGGACGTGAAGGGAGGTGACTAATGCAGTCTGATGTTGTGAAGGTAAAGTCATGGAAGGAAATTGTACTTGGGATGAATATTAATCAATACAGAGCTCAAAAGCATGTATACCAGACTGACACCAAATATGGTTGAAGCAGTGTTAATCAGTAGAAATGACAGAGATTTTAAAGTTGCTTTAGCTCAAATTAAAAGGTAGAATGAGTTAGTGGATAGGTCAAAAAAATATGCAGATATCTTTACTAATGGTTTGGAATTAATATTTTTATTTCTAGCTGATAATAAACTTTTAAAATATTTTAACTTTAAATATATAAACTTCACCTTTATATCCATCAGAAGTTGTGTGAGGGAAGTATTAAAAGGTGGCCATATGTTGGGAAGGCTTTTTGTTGTTTTGTTTTATTTTGTTTTCCTTTCTGCACTGAAGATTTAACTCAGGGTTACTTTACCACTGAGCTACACCCCCAGTCCTTTTAAATTTTTAATTTTGAGACAAGATTTTGCTGAGGATGGCCTCAAAATTTCAATTCTTCTGCCTCAGCCTCTGGAATTGCCAGGATTACAGGAGTTTATCTTCATTGCCAGCATTAGGATGGTTTGGTAGGCATAGAAAGACAGTTGCTCTTTCATCAAAAAAATGTACTGTTTGTGAGACTAACTTGATAAAAGTTTCCAGCTGCAGAGTCTAAGAAAATTATTGTAATAAAATACCTGCACAGGGAGACCTGTGAAGGAGGTATACAAAGAAACAGATACAGACACAGGGTACAAGCAGCAGACAGGATGGAGTGGAGAAATGGTGAAGGAGGAGTGCAGAAGTGAAGCGTCCACTCCTCCCTGCCTGGGAGTTTATTAACTCAAAGAACACATGAGTATATTCTAATTAGTATTTCTTTAACCCTGAGTGCTAGATAACTGAGATAGGGTCCAGGTTAGAATACACATGAAGCCCCTATCCTCCAGGTGGATCACCATGGAGAGCAGTTAGTGCCTGAATAGTTATCTTATTACCTCAGAGGGAGATAGCTGGGCATCCTAGGCCTGGGAAGCAGGGTAAACTTTTGAAGGGCATTGCTATGGCAGCTGGGCGTCCCATGCTTTTTCACAGGAGTTTCCCAGTAGCAGGTATATCCCAGCAGCAGGGCATTCTGTGTCCTGGCACAGAAACTTCTTAGTCAACAAGTATGTCATAATCACAAAGTTTGTAGACCCCAATCCCAAACACAGAACTCCCACAAGTTACCAAAGCATTCAAGCCATAATGCTACTCTTCCTGTGTCAACCTCAGGACATGAATAAACAAAATGGGTTCTTAGGTCATGACCATTTCTATATAATTTGGACTCCTCTTAGGTATAATATTTGCCCCAAATCTCCCTGTTGTGTTGGTCAACACTTTTTTCAGATCTGCATGGCTGTTGAGGACTTCACATATTCAATTCTATTTTTTCTCATCTTTCCTTTCCCAGTGGGCAGAGAGGTAAGAATTGACTTTCAGTTTGGGGATTCAGCTCAGGAGTAGAGCACCTATTTAGGATGTTCTAGGCCAGGAGTTCAATCCTCAACACATACAAAAAATGAATTTACCTTCTTATTTCTAATTCTTTCAACTCCTCACCTCCATTGTTCTTTCACAGAAGTTACTTCCCAATAAGTATTTTGTGATATTAATTTTTTCTTGGTGTTGATGTCTGTTGACTCAAAAGTAAAACATGTCAAGGGGAAATCAGGCAGCAGGATATGCCCTATTCCCAGCAGGAATAACCTTAAACATGGAACCACCCTAAACCCACAGGGAAGGCCCTAAACCCGGATCCGCCCTGGTCCTTGAGCAAGGTCACCTTAGATGCAATGTCACTGCAAAATGTCCTATTTCCACGAGTCCTTCCACTAAGCAACATGGGGTACGCTGGCAAGGAAATTGTCATACCTACTTGGCTAATGGCTCCCAGCAACATGTCAGGAGATAAAATAGTATTCACATTTTAATAATGAATTCCTATGTCAACTTGTGAAAAAATACTAAAAAAGATTGTTGTAAGACATATTTTAGAAGGTCAAATAATGATAATAATATTTTCAATTTCTATTATTTTTTAACATTCAATTATATTAATGGAACAAATCATAGAGAGATAAAAGCAGGCACATAACACACACAAACATTTATTCCTCATATATTTGATATTATGAATATCCAAGTTTTGTAGTTTACAGGTGAAACAAGGTGAAGTGCTTTAAATAAATAAAAATAAGGGCAAAGAAGAAGAACATTAACTCAAGACTGTGTTCTATTTTTTAGTGCTGCGTAATACTCCATTGTGTATAAATGCCACAGTTTTTTAATCCATTCATCTATTGAAGGGCATCTGGGTTGATTCCAAAGTCTAGCTATTGTGAATTGTGCTGCCATGATCATTGATGTGGCAGTATCCCTATAGTATGCTCTTTTAAGGTCCTCAGGGAATAGACCGAGAAGGGCGATAGCTGGGTCAAATGGTGGTTCCATTCCCA
>NW_025999900.1:17211599-17227691 GCF_001458135.2 Marmota marmota marmota
TGGCATTTATACACAATGGAGTATTACGCAGCACTTTAGAATGATGCTATCATGGATTTTGCAGGGAAATGGATGGCATTAGAGCAGATTATGCTAAGTGAAGCTAGCCAATCCTTAAAAAACAAATGCCAAATGTCTTCTTTGATATAAAGAGAGCAACTAAGATCAGAACAGGGAAGAAGAGCATGAGGAAAAGATTAACATTAAACAGAGACAAGTGGGGGGAGAGAAAGGGAGAGAGAAGGGAAACTATGGAAATGGAAGGAGACCCTCATTGTTACACAAAATTACATATAAGAGTTTGTGAGGGGAAAGGGGAAAAAAAAAACAAGGGAGAGAATTAAACAACAGCAGATGGGGTAGAGAGGGAAGATGAGAGGGAAGGGGAGGGGGGATAGTAGGGGATAGGAAAGGTAGCAGAATACAACAGTCACTAATATGGTATTATGTAAAAATGTGGATGTGTAACCGATGTGATTCTGCAACTTGTATTTGGGGTAAAAAATGGGAGTTCATAACCCACTTGAATCAAATGTATGGAAGATGATATGTCATGAGCTGTGTAATGTTTTGAACAACCAATAAAAAAAAAAAAAGACTGTGTTCTAAAGTTTGTGTTTTAATCACTATATTAAAAGGTCAATTTTACAAACACATAACTGTAATTTTGGGAAATAAAAAAGAGCATTTAACACTAATAATTAAAATACTTATTTACCCTATAAATAACAGAAAATATGGAATTTGTGGTTTGATGGGGAATGATATTACAGTATGAATGTTTTGGTTTTGATCTAGATAGAGAGACAGTAGGCAGTTTAGTGTTTAGCCTGAAATCCTGGAGAGAGTTCTGTAGAGTAAAATCTTGAGTTATGATCCTGAGTTACTGTCATAAAGGACAGAATTTTTGATAGTTCTTTAATTAGGTGTTAAATATTGAAACTAAGAAAAAATATTTATTCTAAGATTTAAAAATAATGATCAAACTTTAAAAATATCACTGTTATAATTAAATTTTCTATCATATGTTTATAGTGTAACCCAGAAAAAGGCATTGAAAAAGTAACTGGTAAAAATATAATCATGTTATCATAACCTGGACAGTAAGAGAATAAAGTGAAGAGATGATAAGATAATAAATTAATAAATTAGAGTATTTACTGTGGACAAAGGAACTCCTGATAAACAAGCTGAAAATTAATTTGGAAGGAAAATCATAAAATGAACAAGTAAAAATGACATTGATATATAAACTAAAAAAAGTGTTTGAATTAGTCATTAGACTTTAATGATACTGCCACAAAGTACCTGTTGAAAACTTTTTTCTTACATAACTACATATCAACATTAAATTTCAAGTGCACCAAAAATTCAAATTTTTATTACTATGTAATAATGCCTACTGTCATATTAAAAAATTACTAGATGTTGTAAAACTTATTAAAGAAGTGAGGAATGCAATTTTTATTTATATTCTAAAATATTTTAAATAATGGGAAATATTCTTTTTATTTTATGTTATGATAAATCAGTTTGTTTTGATTACTTAAGCTTCGTGATCAAAAGCATAAAGGTTATGTATTGACAGACAGGGCTAAATTTTGTGTGAGTCATATATACTTAAGCAAAATGTTAAAATTTTTCAACCTTATTATTAGCATAACAGAGCTTTATTTAAAAATCACATAAAAATTATTTATCTACCTATCTAGGATCTATCCTCTTACTTTTCTACCTAACTATAGGATTTAGCACCAAAAACCCTGGAATTCAATAAGCATTAGAACAATGTGAGTTACCGTCATTAGTATTTCTTTGTATTATTTTAGTATTTAAAAAAACTATAATATTTATGGTTATCCCTTAGGTTGTTTCGAGATCTAAATTATAGTGGTTTGAATATTTGATTGACCAGGGTAGTTATTATAATATAATAAGATAAGTTCTCTCTTCTTTAAAGTTTTTTTTTTTAATCTCATAATATTACTAAAAACATCTTTATCTTCTTGGAGTTAAAATAGAGTGAATATTTTTTCAAAAATTTTGTGTTGTAAGGATCCCGCGAAATGTCGGAGAAAGAGACCACCAAGTGACCACTCATGCAATTGGCAGAAGGGGGGATTTATTGAACCAGCATGCTGGGGCTCCGTGCCCACTCAAGAAGGGAAAGCAGCCCAGAGCCCCGAGCAGGGGCTGAGCACTGCTTAAGTACACTTTTTGGGGAGGGTGGAGGGCTTTGTATACATCAGAACCAATCATCATTAGGCGTGGGAAAATTGAATAACAACTCCTAAACATGATTGGTTCATTCATTGGCGGGAACAGGTCAGGCTGGAGTGATAGGTCATTCCTAAGGAGGGGGTTACATTTAAACTGATTGGTCCAGGCCCTGCAATGCCTACGTGCGACCACACAGAGCCCTTATTAAACAACCAATAGTCAGGGGAAATATTTACTGGGCAGTTCCAAGCATTGTCCCAACAGCTACAGAAATTTCAGGTTTTGTAGGTAGCATAGATACCTAACAATATCTAATCCTTTACATTTTAACTCAGACCTTGCAGCTTAGAAACTTTACAACACCCGGTCTTTTACCCTTTAACTTTTACGCTTTAACTTCAATTTCTTTTACCCTTACAGTGTTAAATTTTTGTTCAGCACCTTAATTTGTGAAAGTAACTAAGGATTGCAAGTTTAATTCATAGCTTAAAGTCACAGAGTTATTTTGTTCTAAACTTTAACCACAGTCTCCAAATTATTAATTATAGTGAGCTCTATTATGTCATATCAAACACTGTTTTGTTATTTTTTTCTCTCTGAACATTTTTGTAAACTGGTCTTTTAATAAATATTTTTGAAAATCATTGATTTTACAAAGTAGATTTTACTTCCTATTTTCCTTTCTCTTAAATTCTAAAGTCATTTTGTATAAAACAGTGAAGAGGGATATAAATATACCAAGACTCATTTAAATAAGCATCTTCACTGTACGTGGCTTATGGTTTGCCAGAAGATATCATTTTTAAGATAAAGATAGTATATAATAGTGACAGTACTAAATTTATACCAATTTTACCTTCTATTAAAAATATATGATTATATTTATATGGTTTAGTGGAATTGCTGTGCCCCAAAGAGGCAAACACCATGACAGCTAGGCTCTAGTTGTGGTTGTCAGCTTTAACAACTATTCAGATGAATATGGGTTGTACAGAATTCAAAATATCATGATATCTTTAAATCACTATGATTTACACAGTATTTCTGCTTCAGGAGGCTACTAAATCTTGGGGAACAAAAATCTTGTGTATGTTTTGAACATTTTCACAACAGTCCAATGATTTTTGAAGACTTCTATCTTTACATGATTCAACCAAGTAATATAGATAACCCAAATCCAATAATCTGATTGAAAACATTTACTTCATCTTTTTTCTCATAGAGATAAGTGCACTGAAATTACAAAGAAATGTTCTCTTGAGTATTTATTTTGTATTAGCTAAATGGTAGCAAGACAGAGTGTAAGACAAATTTTATGAAAGGTAAGTTATATTTGGTCAATAATTTAGAACTACTTCATATATTTTTCAGTATTTCTGAAGGTGTCACTGTTATAATACTTTATATCTCTTTTAAAATTTTTCCTTTAAAATAGGTGTAGTAAAAGATATGACACATCTATAGAGCACTACAATATTTGGCAACTAGACGCTGAACAAATATATCATGATATAATTAAATCATTGTAATTATTAACAGTGATTAAATTTAAAGGACATTTAAGATAATAATCATAAGATGTACTTCATTTACTAATGTAATAGAATTGGCATATATATATATATATAATGCAGTTATTAGAGTATTTATTAAGCAAATATTCTTTTGATATAATATAAGCCCTGGGAAATTTGACAGTAAATAATAAAAAGATGTTTTATTATACTTGCTTATTTGGAAAGAAAGATAATATTAATGGAATAATCAAAATAAGGTAATCGTATATACTTATGACTGCTATCATACAAATAAAATGGGGTATAAAAAATCAAGGTTCAGGGTGCGCTGTATGTGAATGGCACTGATAATTGCTATTTTATGGAAGATGAAATGATTTCCACAAAAATTGGAAAGTCAATTACCTTTGTAGTTTATGACTATGATATTTATATGTTGTTGTTTATAATCTGTTTTAGTCGGTCTTCTTATTATTCAGTATTAATTAAGAATATATTTTCTAATTATATAATAAATTTGTTACACCAGTACTTTTGTGTAAATCCAATTCAGAAAATAACACCTAGAAACTCAGGCAGGTACACTGTGAAGAGTCACCCCCTCTACCCACTCAGGAGGTAACCTTGACTTTAACTTTGATGGCCCCTCTTAAGATACTTCACACATCCAGTAATATTACTATGCAGACAGCCTGGAATTCTATTCTACCCTGAGGTCTTTTGCCATTATTTCTTATAAGAATTCAGTTATTTACAGAATGATTTAGTGCTGAGAGCCATAGCCAAGTAGGAATGACACATGGCATTTTTGGTTGAAAGGTGATGCCAGCAAGCCATTGAGATGATAATGGTTATGTTAAGATGTGTATTCCATTGGATATTAGACCTCTGCTGTCCTCCTTGGCCTGCTACTTTGGAGCTCTCAAGGGGACTCCCCGAGAGTTCCCATTGGTTGGGGAAGTGTGGTAGGAGGGATTTCCGGAGGAGAGATTTCTAGTTGGTGTGGTATATCCCGGGAGAAGGCCACATGCATGGCATTCGGGGGAGTTTTGGAAATAAAGTTTGTTCCTGCTTGAGTGGCTCATGATTTTGTGCCTAGCCAGACTGCAATTTAGAATAAAATTAAATTCACTGTCTTCCTATTTTCTTTAAGCAAAATTTATGTTACTAATTTCCCATGACCCATCACTAATACCATGAAACATTATTAATTCCTCAAGCCCACACTAGGTCGTAACAGTTGTGAAATATTAAAAACTAGGATAATAGTCTTAAAAAGATTTTTCAAATTTGTAGAAAAATTTCAAACATTGAGCCAATGAGCAAAGTTAAACCAAGCATTCATATTTTAAAAGTTGTTGATACTTCAGTAGAAAACAAGTTATTAGTAATAAATAATTGCAAAGGCCTCTGGTCTATTAATTTTGATTGCAGATAGACAATACGCAACTCCAAGACTAGAGGTAGGGAAAACAAAATGAAATTCGAGAAAATTATTTCTTTATTAGGGAGGATTTAGTTACTTACATACTCAAAAGAAATAAATATGATTAGAAATGTATCAGGCAAAACAGTGTCTGCCATTATTTCTACCATCTGTCATTTAACCTCCTGGCATGAGTATGTTATTTTATATGGTAAAAGAAATGATGCAGATGCAAAAATATTTATTTGTCAGTTGAAATAAACACAGTGAGGAAATTATGGATTGTCTTCTGGGCCAATTGTATTCATGTAATCCCTTGAGAGCAAAAAGTGAAACCAAAAGGGGAGTTTACCCAACTCCTTGGTCTATAGCTAAAAGATCTGAAATCAGCATATTATAGGGATATAGCCACATCAATGTTTATAGCAGCACAATGTACCAGAGTCAAGTTAGGGAACCAACCTAGGTGCACTTCAACAGATGAATGCATAAAGAATATTATACAAACACATACACACATATACAATGGAATATTAGCCATAAAGAAGAATGAAATTGCCGCATTTGCTGGTAAATGGATGTATCTACAGATTATCATGCAAAGTGAAATAAGACAGACCCAAAGAGTCAAAGTTCAAATGTTTTCTCTGCTGTATGGAAACTGGCCCAAAATATGGAAGGATAAGAAAGAGAGAGAGAAAATACCAAGAAAGGAACAGGGGTGGGGGATTCCATCAAAACAGAGAAAGGATCAGTGGAATAGACAAAGTGGATTAGGACAGAGGGAGGAGGGATGGGATAAGGGAAGAACAGAGGAATAAATCTGACCTAACTTTCCTATGTACATATATGAATATACTACAATGAATTCACCATTATTTGTATCCATAACAGTATAATTTTAAAAAATAAGTAAATAGCAGAAAGATCAGGGGAATAAGGGAAAGGAACAGTGGGACAGAAGAGGAGAAAGTAAGGGGGAAGTACTGGGTATTGAATTAGAACAAATTATATTCTATGCCTTTATAATTATGTCAGAAGGAATCCTTATGTATGTATAACTAAAAATAACGAAGAAATTATGTATATTTTAAAAACAGGAATTTTAGGGACATTAAAAGTATGAGAAAGATTCAATATGCCATTGTCAATTAGTAATGAGGGAACGTGGGTTAAAGATTTGGGTCCCTTGCTTTACAAGAGCAAAGAGTTGAAGTCTACTTAAAATTGAAATGTAGATGATGAAAGAAGACCCTGATTTAGAGATGAGAATCCACAGTCCTGGATGATACCTTGTAAATCCAGTTAAACAGACTTAGATTATCTGTGCTTTATTAACTTTAGTATAATAAATAGATTTAGTGTAAGCTGATAAGTTATGGAAAGTTATTAGAGCAACAGTAAAAAGCAAATTTGTTATGTATCTGTGTTTGAGTTAGCACTAAAATGTAATAAAGCCTAGATATCAGCTTAAATAAAAGAATAGTTTTTAAGAATTATTCTGGATATTCTTTTGTCAGAAGAGAAGTTAGCATTGATTATCTCCCATTCAGTATGTTCCCTTTTGACACTCATCATTGTTTCCCTTGATATGAAGAAGTTTTTTTTTGTTTTTAATTTAATGCCATTCCACTTAGTAATTCTTGGTTTCATTTTTTGAGATGTAGAAGTTGCATTAAAGCAGTTGATTTCTGCACTTATGTGTTGGAGTATGGACCCTATGTTTTCTTCTAGTATTTGCAAAGTTTCTGTTCTAATTCCTGGTTTGTCATCTTTTGAATTGACATATGTGTAGGGAGATGAGGGTCTTATTTCATTTTCTACATGTGTATATCCAATTTTCCAAGCAAAATTGTTCATAAGGCTGTCCTTTTGCCAATATATGCTTTTGATACCTTTGTGGAATATCAGGTAACTATGTATAGGTGGTATTTTTGTGTGTGTGTTCTATGGTATTCAGATGCCTTCGTGTATGTCTTCATGTTGATACCATGTTGGTTTTACAATAGTTCTGTTGTATACTTTGAAATCAGGCATTATGAAACCACCAGCATTGTTTTTCTGTGCTCAGTAATGCTTTGGCTCTTCTGCATCTTTTATACTTGCAAATGAATTTCATGTCTGATTTTTATAGTTCAATGAAGACTATTACTGGTATCTTGATGGGGGATTACACTGAATCTGAATATTGCTTTGGTAGTATAACCACTTTAATGATATTAATTTTGGAAGGTATTTCCTTGTTCTAAGGTTTCTTTCGATTTATTTCTTCAGTGTTTTATAATTTCCATTGTAAAATTCTTTCACCTCCTTAACCAGATTTATTTGCAGATTGTTTTTCTTTGAGGCTACTATGAATATAACTATTTTCCTGATTTCTTTTTCATTATGTTTGATATCGGTGTATATAAAAAAAAGCTTTTTTGTTGTTGTTGCTGATTTTGTTTCCAACCAATTTGCTCAATTTGTTTAACAGCTCTAGAAGTCCTCTGGTGGATTTTTTTTCTTTTTTTGGTCTTCAATATGTAGGAACGTATCATCTACAAACAGATAATTTGAGTTATTTTTTCCATTAGTTTATGTTTAATCTGCTTCTGAAAAGAAGAAATGAAAACATCTTACAAAGACATAACAAAGTGTTTTGTCTCCGTAAAAATCAGAAAAATCAAATCAAAATTATTCTGAGATTTCCTCTCACTTCATATAGAATGGCAATCATCAAAATATAAATAATAATAAATGGTGGCTAGAATGTAGTGAGAAAGGAACACTTATACCTTGTAGGATGGACTGCAAAGTAGTTCAACCACTATAGAAATCAATAGAGATTTCTCAAAACACTAGGAGTAGAACCTAGTTATATGACCTAGCTGTCCAACTCCTTGGTTTATCCCAAAGGAGTGAAGTAAGCATACTAGAGTGACAAATGCATTCAGAATTTATAGAAGCACAATTCAGAGTAGCCACATTATGGAACCAGCCTAGGTATCCATTTGAACAGACAAATGCATAAGTCAGATATGACATGCATAAACAATGAAGTTCTATGAAATCATGGAGACCAAAGGTATGCCATTTGCTGTTAAATAGATGGAACTAGAAAACTTCATGCTAATGAAATAAATCAGACTCAGAAAGCAAAGGGTTCAATGTTTTCTCCCATATGTGGATGCCAAAGAGAAATAGAAATAAAAAAGTGTGATCTCATGAAAATAGGAGGGAGAAGAGTAGAGGAAGGAGATTGAGGGTGAGGGAAAAGGAGAGGAAAGAAAAAAAATCAGAGGAAGGAAACTGACCAAATTTTTCTATATGCGTGTGTGAACTAGAAGTAATTCAGGTCTCCAAAAAAATATGAAAGATTTGAAACAAGGAAACTAAGGTTTTCCCAGCATGATTTTAAGTCAAATTAGATGTCAGTTTGAGATATAAAAGATGGACCTGTGCTATTAGAGAAAATAGAAGAAATATATGTGTAATATTATCTTCAGAAGATCAAGTTGTATTTCGATGGACATAAATAAATATGTATGTGTATATGTGTTTGTGTGTGTGTGTGTGTGTATGTGAGAGAGAGAGAGAGAGAGAGAGAGAGAGAGAGAGCGCACAGGAGCACACTCATTGTTTCATTGCTTCATAAATAGCAAATTCTCAAATGTAATATTCATTTAGGTTGCCTAAGTTTAAGTGCTATTGCATTCTTCTTGGTCTATGTAAAAATATCATCAACATGAATATTATTTGAGACTGAAATATTTCATTATATAAAATTTTAAAATGTGCTACACTATGAACTCGTAGCTTAGGTAGACATATCACACATATACAAACACTGAATGCAAATGTATGTACGTGTATACACATGCAGGAATACATCACAAGTCATATCCACAAAACCCCTGTCCTACTATACACATTAAACATTCAGGAGTACAACATTTTCACATATCTCTCTGTTTTAAACTTAGAATGTTTGAGTATGTACTAGAAAAAACATAATTTGCTGCCTTAACCTGGAGACTTTCTTTCACTTTGAAATATCCATAAATATATTTACTTTGCCATCTTACAAATAAGTTTTGATGCTGGCAACGCTCCAGAAATTGTGTTGGTTTTTTGGAATACTGTATTTGAATATGAAACTTAAAAGAATAAAGAATGTACCCTCCTCAAACCTACAGTCTTCTCAAAAACAAAGACATTGTTCAACTAATCACACAAATTAATTTGAACATAAGAGTTGTATCTTATGCTACAAATCAGAAGCTAAATAGGATGTTAATGTTACAAATGAAATTTGAATATTTGCAGGAAATCATAAAATGAGAATTATAAAAGTAAGAGGATTGCAGGCAGAGGAAAAACATTAGAGTGGGAAGAAGCACAACGAATATGCCCAACTAAAAGAACATCAGGGATCTGGTGTGAATAGTCAGAGGGAGCCTTTTTCAGAATAAGGGAGGAAGTAAATTAGAGCCATACAAGTACCTGTAGATTGTGTGGTTTGCTTTTTTTTTATTAGAGCTGACAAAAGCTTTAGGAAAAGCGCAGATGGATTTGAGTATAGATCATCCAAAGAGATCTGGTGCATACTCCCAGTGCCAATATGATGGAAAAAGTAGGAGAAAGTCTAGTCAGTTTCCTTCTGAACTTGCATTTCCCCTTGTGATTTAATGATTCTGTAGCTGCTGTTCACAGTTTGATAAACTGTGATTAGTCACAGTAAGAAAAGGACTTTGCTCAAGTGTTCTTTGATGGAGTCAATTTTACCACACAGTTCTAATATGGTCTAGTGGGCTCTTTTCTAGATTATTACAGTGGTAGTTGTTTGAATTTACTTGAAAAACCATTCATATCTTAAACAGAGCAATATGATATTCCTGACAAAACACACATATACAACACGAATGCATATATATATATATATATATACTTAGCATGATTTCCCATCATAGAACAAATCCTCTATAAATATTAACTATTTAATGGTTATTATAATGCTGATTAATGGTAATTCTAGGACTAATAATTATGTCAAAATGAACCTCAATATTATGTAAGACTATAATGAACTAATCACAAATAGTAAAAATTCTTTTTTTCTTATTATTTATATTATTTTTATTCAATAATTATTGAGTGCCTACTGGTGTCAAGCCCTACTCTGGATGCCTGGAGTGAAGATAGACCCAGACCTTTTGTGTACATTCTAGTGAGACGAAAGAGTAGAAAAATAGCTGTATAATTTGGGGATGTATTAGTGAACCATAATTTCTTTTTATTTGTGAAGCTTGCATTATAGNTATATATATATATATATATATATATATATATATATATTTAGCAAGTAATAAGAAATAATGTAAAAGACGCAGGAATGGAAGCCCAAAGAACAGATGGAAAGAAGGAAAATGATACACTTAAAATCATATCAATGACTAAATTAAGATAAGTGGTCAATACTTCAAAAAAGTGGCAGGAATTATCATCCAGGATTTAAGTATGTTATTTTCTTCTATAACAATGAGAGCATCTTAAATATATGGACACATAAGTAAAGGAAAAAAAAATAATTAGGTTTTGAAAATTCTTTTACAACACACAGGGCCCTGGATTAGATAAATCAGACAAAGTAGACTTCTGAAAAAAGAACATTATCTCTGAAAAAAATAACTTTTCCTTATAATGGAGACAAGCAAACACAAAGATATCGTGTGGTGGTATCATAGATTTAAAATTCATGATGCAAAATCTCACAGAACTGAAAGAACAAATAAATGCTTCTACAATTACAGTTGGGAATTTAAAATTTTTATATTTAAAATTGATAGTGTTATTATTAGATCTTTTATGTCCCTTAAAGCCCTGTGTTTTATAGGTGATATGGGGCAGTGGTGGTTAGTTTGGGGTTTGTAGCTGAATGGGAGAAAGTTGGACCACTGGGGGTATCCCTTGAGGGGAGAATTTTCCCCCCTGACTTTTCCTATCCCTTTGTGCTTTTCGATTGCAATGAGTTGGGCAGCTTTGCTCTACCATGTGCTTTACACCATGAAGTTCCTGCTTCTCCACAGGGCAAAATCAAAGGGGCCAAGCAACTATGATCTAAAATCATTGAAAACAAGAGCTAAAATAATTCTTTGATTTTTGGAAAACATTCTGAATTAAAAATAAACTAGTGCTTAGAGGAAAAGTAGAAACCACATGGACAAGTGAATAAATGCAGAAAAAAAAAAGTAAAATAAAACTCTAAATAAACAGGTAGCCACCCAATTTGTTGTTTTTCTTTGGAAAACTCTCTTAATACACATATGAAGTTAATATTGCTCCCCTTGAAAATTTCCCAAGCTACATGGGAAGGTTGTGTAGCGTGTGTGTGTGTGTGTGTGTATTTGTGTGTGTGCATGTGTACATGCAAATACATATGTTCATTATATGCTAAAAACATGGCATGTTAATATTAGTTGGCACCTGATAGAGTCTGTATTTTTATTAATTTTTTTCCAAAGCAATAGTTTCTATATTAACCATGAATCATAATTTATTTTTATTTGAAATTGTTTAGACATAAAATGATAAAAATCTATACAGGGTGTGAGGAATTCTCCATTTTATAAAGAAACAGTTTCCCTGAGCTATTCCATTTTGACGGCAAAGGCTAACGCAGAAAGATTTTAACTCTTTTGCTCAAGTATATAACTGCCCATTTTAGTCAGTTTTTGTGTCACTATAACTGAAATACCTGATAAGAACTACTTAGAGGAGGAAAAGGTTATTTGAGGCCAACAATTTCAGAAGTCTCAGTTCATCATTAGCCAGCTCCATTGCTCTGCGCCCAAGGTGACAGAACACATATGGGGGAAGGGCATGGCAGAGAGAAGCTGCTCCTCTCATAGCAGCAAGGAGGTAGATGTGAAAGAGGGTCCATAGGAAAAAATACACCCTTCCCAGGAATACCTCCAGTGATCCACCTCCTCTAGCCACTCCCTACCTGAATACAGTAATGTCCCAGTCACTCTATTCAAACTAGAATTGACTGATTAGGTTACAGCTCTCATAATCTGAATATTTCCCTTCTGAATATTCTTCCATTGACAGGAGGTTTTAGGGAGCCCTTCATATCCAAGTCATAACATTATGCCTTTGAACCCCCAAAACAATTGTCCATCTCATAATACAAAATTCATTTAGTCCACCTCCAAAAGTCCCATAGTCAATAATTGCAACATTGCTTCAGAGTCTCTTCTGAGCCTCAAGATAAACTTTTATCTGTGATCCCCTGTAAAGAACAAAAGCAAGTTATAGCCAGGCACAGTGGCACATGCCTGTATTCCCCCATGGCTCTATAAGTTGAGGCAGAAAGATTGCAAGTTGAAAGCCAGCCTTAGCAATTTAGCAAGACCCTATCTCAAAATACAATTTAAAAAGGGCTTAGGGCTATGGCTTATTTGTTAAGCGTCCTTGGATTCAATCACTGGTTCCCAAAAATGAAATAAATAAATAAAAATGGAAAGCAAATAATCCAAAATACAGGTGACAGAGAGTGAACATTCTAATTCCAAGTGGGAGTAGTGGGGCACAGAAAGTAGGGATGAGGCCAAAGCAAGACCAAAACACTGCATGGCAAGTAGGGTCCAAAACCCTATCTGTAATACCACTCCACATACAACATCTAGAACACTTCGCTGTGAAAAGTTATGTTCAAAGGGCTTGGGCAGCCCTGCCCATTTGATCTTGCTTTTTGTAGCCCCCACACCCTCTCTTTTAACCTGCTCTCTCTGAAGCCAAACAATTTTCAAGTAGACAGTCCATGTTACAGGCATCTCTTAATTCCTCAGGTCTTCATTTCAACTTTGTCTTCACATTTACAGCTTTAGACTTTACCCTTTAAGGGTCAGTCCACATGGATTTTGACCCTACTGCATGCACTTTGGCCTCCAGACCTTTCCTTGAAATCTCAATGGAAGCCTCCAGAAGTTAAGCCTCTTAACTTGAGTTAAGCCCCTTAACTCAAGCATCCTTTATTCCTGCAGACCCAGCACCATGTGAATGTGGCCAAAGTCTGACTCCAGCTTGGGAAATACCTGGGATCTCCAGAATCAAGTTTGCAGCAGCCTCCAAGTACCTGTGTGGCATAGCATGATGAAACATCTTTCTAGGCTCCTCTGTGAGATCTCTTCTTAGAGGAATTTTCCTTCTTTATCCTTTAACCTTATATCCTTTAACCAGCAGTGGACATGGTCTTGCAAAGTCCAAGGATGCCCTCAATTCTTTCCTATTGCTTATGTTTAAAGTACTTAACATGTCTTTATGAACTCTGATCTCTTCAAAAAGCATGTGTACCTTGGCCCCACCACACATGCACATTTCTCCTCAGCTGAAATTTTTAAATCCCTTAGCCTTGCTTTTGCTCCAAATTCTCACATTATTGTAGGGCATGATGTAACTTGGGGCATGTTGCATCAGAAAAGAGGAAACTTAACTTGCTGGCTGCTAGCAGCTTCCCAGTCCTGGGGCCAAAAGTGGCTAAGATAAGTGCCTGGCGATTAGCCAGAAGGCATTGCCATGGGATGTGATGAAGAATCGGACCACCTCTAGGACAGGCTCAGAACACTTCTGCCCTCGTGGACAGCTAGTGTCACCCATAACTACGTGTAGGATGGGTGTACACGTGAACTCTCCCCACCCTGCTGACCTTTGTCCTGATTGGCTCCTGTCCTTTCTTGGCTCTTCCTGGTTGGGGCGTGCTTTCCCCATCTCTCCCGCAGGTTAGGAGGAAACGGGAGCGGGGTGTGCTAAAAACCCTGACACAGTATACCAGGCTAACAGCTTCCAACAATATCCACTCCACTGACTCAATGCTATGCTGTCTTGAAATTTCCTCTGCCAGATTAATTAGAAAATCACCTTTAAATTCAGGTTCACACATAGTCTCAGGACAGGAACAAAATGTAGCTGATTTGTTACATTTGCAAGAATGTAACATCAGTGGCCTCTAGCCGCATTCTCAGCTGACTTCCTTATTTTCCTCTGAAAACTTATGATCACAATCCTCATTCTAATTGCCATTCTGGTCGTCTAAGCTTCCTCCAGAATCATCCTTTAAGCTCTACTTACAACATTCTAAAGCTTCTCCAGCCTGAATTTCCAGAATTTTCAAAATTCCTCCTTCAAACCAGTTCCGAAAGCCTCAGAACCCCATGTTCAGTTAGTTCCAGCAATAACCCCACTCTCAGTATCAATTTCAGTTTCAAGCAAATTTTGTGTCACTGTGACTGAAATACCCTATAAAAACTTAGAAAAGGGAAAGTTTATTTGATGTTCACAGTTTCAGAAGTCTCAGTCCATAGATGGCTGACTCCATTGCTTTGTGCTCAAGATAAAGTAGCATTCCATAGGTGATGGGAGCAGCAGAGGAAATTTGCTTCCCTTATGGAAATGAGGAGGCAGAGAATGGGGTACAGAGTGCCACAGGGAAGATGCATTCTTCCATGGCATGCCCCCAGTAGTTCACCTCCTCCAAACCCTCCTTCTACAGTTACAAACCAGTCAGTTCATTCAAACTAGGTTGAACTCATCAGGTTACAACTCTCATAATCCAGTCATTTAATTTCTGAACACTTGGAAAAAATAGGAGATTTTTAGGGGCCACCTCATATCCGAACCATAACACCAGATCCTGAACATATATATGGGAGACATCATATAGGGGAAAAAAAACTACCTAGATTTCTCCAAAAAAGCAACCTCCTGCTGTATAGGACAACCATAAGTCACAAAAATGACAAATCAATTAATTGTTCTAATAAAAAATCACCACCTGTAACTTATTAAATTAAATCAGAGTTGCACAGATGCATGGGCATATCAAACCAATATTGGAGAAACAGGTCCCGTTAGCTTATCAATCACACTATACCAGTGAATGATGCAATGTTCTCACCAAAAACAAGTAAAAGAAAGATACCTAATCAGTGGTATGGCCATGCACATACCTAAGTCTGGACAACCTGGTGAGGTGTCATGAGGTTCACAGGCAATGAATTCCTGACCTTAGCCCCAGGTTTTTAGCTCAGCTTGATCTCCCAGATCAATCCATTCCACTTTAAACCTAGTTGCCATGTGGAGCCTTTGGTCTTTTCCCTTGAACAACTTTGTTTGAATACCTCAGATCTCTGAAGAGCTCTATGTTTTAAATAAGTTCAAGCCTCAGTAAGTTCTTTAGCTGAATTCTATCTGGCTACCTACAGTGACTCTTTTGCATCTGTACCATTTCTCTAAATTTAATTTCAGCTTTACCTCCCTAAACCCTATGGCCATTGTTATCTCTTTCTTAGCTGTTCTGTAACCTATGCATCATTGTGTGGAATGTGATGTGTGACTTGAAGGTTATAGATATAAGCAATTAATTGGAATAGAACAAAAGAACTTGTGATTGCCATTGTCCAGATGCCAAGTGAACCATGACTATTCAGTGACTTAAAGTTGGAGAAATTGAGGTAGCTTGTGTATTTACTATTATTTAATAAATTCTGACATTGTGGAAAGACACAAATGTGTCCTGTGTATTAATGGTATAGCTCACTGTAGACATATGCTTTAAAGCATCTTAGTAAACATATAATCAGCTTCTTTTCTATAAGTTTCCCATTTTATCCAGATTCTTTGTAAATTTGAGGGTAATGTTGCATCTTAATATAACTTTTATTTTAAAAACCCACTAAAGGAATAAACATGTAAACAAATGAAGAGAAAAAATAATTATGGAAGGTAGAATCAATAAATAACAGATAGTATTGAAAAATGTTCATTAGTCAAGATTCAAACAACTAATACCTAAAATAGGGCCACACACTATTCCAAACACACACACACACACACACGGGTGTGTGTGTGTGTGTGTTTGGAATATATATATATATATATATATATATA
>NW_025999900.1:17228614-17252559 GCF_001458135.2 Marmota marmota marmota
TATTTGTGCATATATATATATATATATATATATATATATGTAGGTTTTGAGGTCTTGTGAAGGTATGTCATGAATTTTTAACATCTAGTACTTAAAGATGAACTCAAATAAAGTGAAAATGTGTTCTAATACCCAAGTTTTACTTTGTTATTCATAGTTTTTTAAATAGAAATTAAATGAATAGATATGTGTTTGTTCATTTTATTCTGCAAAAACAAGATACCTTATACTGGTTAATGGAAAAATATTGGTTTATTTCTCAGAGTTCTGGAGGCAGGGAAGTCCAAGATCGAGGCACTAGCATGTTTAGTTCTCTGGTTCCAGGATAATATTGTATTGCTGTTTCCTCTGGCAAAGAGGAATACTGTGTCACCAAAATGTGTGAGAGGAGCAGAGAGTAAAACGACCCTCACTAGGCTTTTGTATGACTGTGATAACCACAGTGGTGCAGCCCTCCACGCCTGAACATCCCCCATTATGCCCTCACTCCCAATGCTGCTGCATTGCGGATTAAGTTTCTAACACACAAATTTTGAGAAACACATTCACATAAAAGTAAGAATTAATATTCAGAGGATAAAATGCAATGGGTTTTGTCTGAATGAGCAAAGGCTGCTACTTAGTTTAGTTTTGCATTGCCCCAATACAGTTCATTACAAATGGCAGAATATACACATGACATTTTCTTACATTTCTCCATAAATTGAATAAGCTACAAATTAGAGTTACCAGCACTACTTTGGATTTGATGTATCCAACATCTTATTTCTTTGCAATATATTTATTACAGATAATGGCTTTAAATTAGAATATGTTTACACCACAGAATCACTTACTCAGTTCTCCACAAACACAATTATAGACTCAGCCTTTCAATATTTTCTAAAGCAAAATGAATACTAAACCCCATTTACCACATTTTGTAAATTCTATATTATTTTATGAATTTCTCCAAAGATCGTTATTACAATTTAAAAAAAAAAAAGCATATCTCATCCTTCTTAAATAGTGTATGGAAGTAAAAGGGAGACTACCAAAGAAGAGGATGAAGACCAGGGTAGGGTGAGTGAAAACAATAAAGGTTTATTGGGGTGGAAATGACTAAAGATGTTGTATGTATGTATGACACAATACAATAAATCCCATTTTTTTCTATATAATTAATATGCATTGATAAAAAAGAAGCCAATGAGTTACCATTATTCATACTGTTATTGTGTTCTATTGTTCTAAAAATTAAGTCTTGGCATATTTCCATGCTGCTATTAAAATCAGCTTGTCATTTGGTCTATATATTTCATTTTATTGGCATTTCTAATTTTAAAAATGCATACTCGTCAGCAGACTGATTTTATGTACCTATTAAACCTTCATTCTATAATACAAAGGAAGCCAAACTAAAATTTCAAGCATAAATTCAATCCAACATGGCACAGTTGTAATTTGGAATATGCTACTAAAGGAGATACTACATGCTTTTTGAGCTATTTCATGATATTTTGCTGAAGTCATAAAGAAAACAGTATCATCACAGCTGCAGTACTTGACCCTAAATGTGAGGATAACAGAACATCACTTTGAACTAATCTCCATAAGAAATACTTACCTAGAAATATGAAAGTCTTAATAAATAATGAAAGCTTACCTGACAGATGCTGTAAGAATTTATACTATCTGTACTTCATAGCAGTCTCATTTCATATATTTTTCGCTACTTTCCTAAGTGCAGCTAAATTAATTACAGTGATTACATTGAATTCCTTATCTTGAATTGAGGATAAAAGGCTGTTTCAATTTGTAATAATGACTATCTGGGTCTAAAAAGATAGAATATAACTTTATTCAACTTGCATTGATCTATGGTAATTCTGGTTAATTAACTACTTCAAAATTAAGAGATTTCTTTCAATGTGACTGCATGAAAGAAAGAAAAAATTTATAATTATAGTATGACACCATAGATTTACCTGTATGTTTAAAAAAGTTTATAAGCAATAAGGCTACAATAAGAATTGCCCATTTTCTTGCCCCTTAGTCACTACTGAAATCTCAGTCACAATTTCTATAGATTTGCTTGTTCATAGTCCAAAGAACATACTTAAAATTAAATTGTTATTCTAATTTTTCACTTAAATTAGAAAACTAATTTTTTATCCATTTTGTAAATGTTAAAATTAAACCAGACTCAAGGCATGGATTTTTCATCTTAAGGTGGTTCTATCACTTCACAGTTGTATAATAATTATTTTTTATGTAAATATGTATTTTGGATGCAATGGCTTTCTACTGAAAACTAGCCCCACGATTGTTCAAAAAGAAAATGAGCTCTGCCCTCTGTTTTTTTTTTTTAATTTAATTTATTATTTTAGTTAACCAAGAAGCATGATATCAGCAATCTTAAACATGGTAGTGCTCATAGTTTTCTAAAGTAGCAGCAAAACATAAAAATAAAGAATAAAACAAATAAGACAATTAGTGAAATTTCCCCTTTCTTTTTATAAATTCCAAAGCAGTGTTTGCTAACATTTCCACAATTAAATTTTATAAGAACATAGATTATGTATTGATTTGGCTGAACCAGGGTGCCAAATAAGTTATTTTTCTGACTTTTCTGAAGTTGTTTTGATGATATAGTTAAGGTTTAAATCAGTGGATTTTGAGTAAAGTAGATTATTCTCTACAAAGAATATGAGTCTTATCCATTGGGTGGAGGACTTAGTAGAACAAATACTGACCTTCTAGAAATAAGAACAGATTCTTCCAGCTGACTTCTTTTGTACTCAGCTTGCACTTTTCCTTGGGCCTCCTGCACAGAGAGAGAGATTGAGAGACATTAAGAAATCTATCGCAATGTACATAAACATACTTATATACATACATAACACATACATACATGCTTCCTGTGTGTTTTATTTTGTCTTGGCAAAAACCTGAATCATGCATGTATTTAGTAAATATATTTAGATAAGAAATTTGCTTTCAGATATGAATTTGAGTAGAAGTGCATCTATTTACCAATGTTTTATTGGTGCATTGTAATTATACATAATAGTGGAATTTGTTTTTACGTATTTATACACAAGAAGCATCTCTTAGAAAGCAGGGATTAATTTGTGATAGGGATGACATACACCTTTGTGGTGGTTTGATCCAGATACCTACCAAATATAAGATACTGAAAAAGCATCTATACACTTGATAATCTTCCCAAGAAAGCCATTTTTTATGGTGGATGATGCATTTTAAAATTCTCCTGCCCTATATCTTTATTAAATAATAAATACTCAATAAAATTGTATAATTTCATGATTTGGGGAGATTATATATATATATATATATATATATATATATATATATATATATATATATNATATATATATATATATATATATATATATATATATATATGCCTAAGGTCTAAGGTCTATTTTACTTTCAATAGAAAATATTTGCTTTCTCTCTTATTTACTTCTCAAAATGCCTTTTAAATAGGCACAATTCTATACACATTTACATTTTATAAAAATCAATTTTACATAAATTAAAGTAACTCACTTAGAATTTTACTAAGTTCAGTGGACCTTGATATAAACATGAGACATATCAGTACATGACACAGGATGTAACCAAACTTATGTTTTACATTTTCCCACACTGCTAAATGTGTGTTACTTTGTCTCCTTCCTTCTTTCTTCCTCCACTTCGTGGTTTGATTTCTCAAGAATTGTTTACATTCTTTATTTTCTCAACTTTAATTCTCATAAGTCTATTTTGGCATTGGCATTTATTGAACATAAAAAATGTTTCTTACCACATTTACTATTTTTAATTGGTTGACCTTTCCATATAGTTTAATAGGTCAACTGATAATTTATTTGCCAACCATTAATTTTGCCAGGACACAAAACTCCGTGTTACCCTTCTCTCAAACTCTAGCCAGATTTTTTTCTATTTTCTTTTCCTCCTCTCACCCCCATGATAAATCCAATGCTTAAGCACTGAAGTATCTTTTATCTTCATTTGGGGCCTCTGAGATTCTCTTTACATATTCTCATTTTGGTACTTCAACAAGTCATATGACTTCCATCACCTTGCCCAGGAAAAGAACAACTTCTTCTTTCTTCTTTCTTCTTTTTTTTTTTTTTTTCTCTAGTGGAAAGCCCTCTGCTGGCAGTGTGTATACCTGTTTGAGTAACAACTACAGTTGGTGTCACATTACTCAGAATATCCAAAGTTTGGCCTGTGAAGCAAACTACCATCTGTTTTTGCTAAAGTCAAAAAACCTGTGTGTCCTATTTAATTTGTCTACTCTTTGTTGCCTACTCGCAATCAATTACTATATCCAACTTATGTGCCTTTTATCTCTTCTGTTAGCACCAAAACTATATTCATGCTAGAGTCTCAAATACTTACCTTTCAACTATTCCAGTCTTCCTTATATTTCTCAATGTTGTCAGAATTTTCCATGGAATATAAATCTTATAATGAAATTCTGTAGCTTTAAAAATCCTCCATGTCTCCCTATTGCACTAGAAAAATATTCATAAAATGTCCTACAAGACACTGCAATCTAATGCTTCTGTTACCTCATTCACTTCATCATCACGTGTGTGCTAGCTAGTCTAGCTACTTGCTCTTTCTTTATTCCTACTCCTTCCTCATCTCCAATTCTTCTGACCTTGGTATTCTTCCTCTATATGGCATTTAATTTACATCAACCCTACTCATCATTTTCATCCTCACTGAAAGGTAGGTTTTCTACTTTATGTTAGCTTTCTTTATTATAAACAGCTGTAAGTCTCTTTCATTTGTAGTTTGTACATTCAAAACACATATAATTTCTGTAATCATTTTCCCTTAGTTCAGTTTAACTGCATAAAAGACACAAAGTGATTTTCTTGTTCAAAGACATAAATGAAGTGATAAAATAGGAAATGATAAAGACGGTACTTGAGACATATTTGGTAAGAAATTTAAGTATAATATTCAGGTAAGAATTGTTAGTTTAATAAAATCTGTTGTTTTAATGTTTTTCTGATATTTTATAGTGTTTTATAAATTATACTTAAATTATTTATGGGGAAAATTCCTAAAATTTCTTAAATGAGAAAAGAATAATAAAAGAATAAGTCAAAAATTTACTTAAGATATTGTTAAAACCTATTTGAATATTTGCAGTACCAAAGTTATCCTTTTCCTTCTCCTGTAGTTTCTATTTCAAAGTTTTCCTCAAAGAGTTACTTTAACTCCTGAAAGTCTTTAGAGTAATTTATTTCTGAAAAATGATTATATGGGGAATAGGATTTAAGGTTTAGCAAATCGTATTCTTAATTGTGTGTGTGGTTTTTGTTATTGATGTTTGTTTGTTTGTTTTTCTGTGTTTTGTTTTGCAGTGCTGGAGATTGAACCCAGGTTTCACACATGTCAGGCAATTGCTTCTACAACTGAGCCACATCCCCAGCCCTTGTCTGCTTTTTGTTTGTTAGTTTCTTTTTTTATGTTGACAAATTATAGTGTACATGTTGATGAGGTGAAATGTAGCAAAGTTTTAATATAATGTGGAAGGATCAAAGTGCATTAACCAACCCTTCCCTCACCTAAAACATTTGATATCTTTCATTACTACAGCATTTGAGATCTATCCTTTTGGTGGTATGGCAATGTACAGAACTCAGTTGTTAGCTATATTCACCATGCTGTGAAATAGAACTCAAAAAAAAAAAAAAAAAAAAAAAAAAAGAAAAATCAAATCTATTTCTCCTGTTTAACTGAGGTTTTGTACCCTTTGTTTATCCTTTCCTTATTTCTCCACCCTCCTATTGTTTAATGATCTTTGATCATATTCCTGGGGATTCTTTAACATGAAAGAATGGGTTATGTTCTATAAACCCCTGAATCCCTACTAGATTGAACAGGGATTGCCTAGTAGGATGGAGACACTTAATAATTATTTAAGTCAACTAATTTTTAATTTTCATTAGATTTAATAGATATCATATGTAATAAGCAGGTTACCTTATTAAAACAATTCAATACACTTCAAGGAAAAGTTATTAAAATCTTATTTGAATTTTGTTATTATGTTTCATTGGACCAAGACCAAACTGACCATCATTTCAGCTCCAATAGCCTGATTATGTAATGAGAATTAGGAAGACAATTTATTCAAAAACACCTAACCTGTAAGTTATACTCCACCAAACTAAATACATTCTTAAAGCAATAAATTGCCATCTGTTCACTTTTCCAAGGGCTAAACTGTTTGAGATTAAGCCAATTTCAAAGGGGAAAATGATGTGATGCTCAAGAATTACAGACTGTGAATTAGGCAGTTTACATTCCATTGAGTATTCAAAAGAATACATAAAATCATGTGAATATATTAACATTTAACTCTACATATTCTGCTTTCTTTTTAAAGTCCTTTTAATTAGGATCAGTATAAGCCTCAATAATGTAAATCAGTGTAGGAAACCATGATGGTTTAAAAACATATTCTGAGTAATCTATTCATGCATATATCATCATAATTATGCAATTTTGTTCTATTCCTATATGAGTTTGACTTTTATCTTTGGACAAAATTCAAGTTCAAATATTAAAAGCGATTATATTTTACATGATCATGAAAGCTCAGAATTGCTATAACATTTTTTTATTTCTGTTTACTGATTAGCTAAACCAAATTGAGAAAACATGGCCTCATCCACACTATTACCAGTATAGTATTTGGAACTTAGTTTAAGAGTGTAAATGAATGATATATAAAGATGATGATTGCCAATCTATGTCAAAAAATGCTAGTTTTGCAATTTGAATACAACTGACCCTTCATGTATATTATTGTGAGGATAATTACAGTCTCAAATGAAGTCAGTTCCAAAAGTTTTTCTCTTGACCACACTAATTCTTGTTCCTCTCTGGCTTCAGTTTCCTAGGTATAAACTTATAAATTAAAAAATATTTGTTGAGAACAATATCTGATATATATTTATACATGATAAGAACATAGCTCTTACTTTTCAACAGGATCTACTTTAAATATTGTGTGCCACTCTTAGCTTTGGTGGCCCAGTTACACACTCATTAGTGGCTTACGTATTCCGTGTTTCCACTCATTTCTGGATCTTTACACGTTCTTGGCTTTAACTTAGAAGTTAACCTCTAAATACCTTCAACATGCACCAGTGGCTCTCAAAAGTTTCACATTCACAATTCAAGAAAATATTCAAATGCATGATAAGAATATCTGCTTCCTCTAGATCCTGAATTTTCTTAATGAAAAAAAAAATTTTCTCTTTAATACACCCTGTGCAGATCAATATCTTAAATAGAGAAATTAAAACCATTTTCACAATTATTACTTTCCCATATTTACTTTTGTTTTGGAAAATTAATATGAGTAATATGATAAGTAGATATTTAAAATACTAAATTTGTGGATGTAATGGGAAAATTTTCATGTTTGTACATACATAGCTAAAGGAACAAAACACCTAAACACAAAATTAATGCCTCCTTAAAGCTGAAAGTTTAAGAAAAGTAAAGAACATAGACAAAATAATTAAATAAAATATATAATAGAAAGTAGTAAGTGCTATGCAAAAAATACAACAATGAAATGGATAGATAGATGCAATGTTAAATGGTAGCTACTAGGGCTGTTTAGCATTCACACAAATACCTAAATGCTATAGTGAAGTGAATCACGTAGTTAATTGGGGAAATTGGCCCAAGCACAGATATAATCAAATGCAGAAGCCAGGAGTTTGTGTAACTGGATTTTTTAAAGGAGAGTAAATGAGACAGTCATATTCATTTGTTATAAACATGCACACACATACACACATACACACACACACATAAGCATTGTCAATAGAAACTCAGAAAGTACAAAGAAAGAAAAATACAAATGAGAGAAAGACATACATAAGACAGGAATCTGGAGGCTCAGGTGGTAGAGGCATATGAAGACAGTTTAAAGAAAAGAGACATATAATGTTCAACCATAAATTATTTTCTTTATTAGTGCTACAGATCTATTTACTATGGTTAATATTAATATAATTTCAGCTCTACATATCTGGAACCTATGAATACCATATTCATAGCCTAGATCAAGGAGAGGGACTGTGTTAAGTGGAATGATGCTCAAGTTTAGGAAAAGGGAAGAGTATAGGTTATACTAGAGATTGATAATTCAAGAGCAGGCAGAAATCAGAGTTACAGTTGAGGTTCAGATACATAATCTTTGAGAAGTTGTCTTTGGCAGATATGAGGTAAACGTGCAAAACCTGTATATCTAGATCCATTGGGATAAAGTTACTCTGAGGTTGCCTTTGGCTTAGTGTAGGTGTTGGGTTGCAAAAGAAGTTTCCTTAAATTTCCTCTTCCAATCTCAGCTTTTGACTTTTCTGATGTGCCTATGTCTCAGAGAAGGTCTTTTCCAACCTCTTTTCCCTGCATCAAGATTGTTTTTTACCTTTTTACTTCTTTGGATATATTATGGGCTGAATTTTGTCTTCTCTAAAATGTGTATGTTGAAGACTTAATTCCTAGAACCTGAGAATGGGACAATATTGGGATTCAGGGCCTTTGTTTCTCCTTCTACTGTGAGATCAATGCTTCTGCAATTCCTAGGAATTCTATACTCTCACAGGAACTCATACTATGTTAGCATTACTTTAAAAGTTTATATGGAATTTTATTTTTGCTATGTCCCAGGTAATCTTGTGCTTCTAACCCATCCCTTCTTGGTGATACTTTTCTTTTCTGAGATTTAAGAGTTCTTGTTTACATTACAATCTTACAATTATGATGATTTCAAGAAAGATATGATTTTTAATTTCATTTATCTTTGCTTGTTGTTAGGGTGAGAAATAGCCTCCTTTCAACTTTTTATATCCTCTGAGAAAACCAATCAAGAAACAATAGAACTATGTTAATGAGGACCATTATTAATAATGGAAAATTAAATAATTTTTTTCCAAAATAATTAATAAATAAATGGCAAAATGGAGTTTGACTTTCTTCATATGTCTCAAATCATAACACAACAAATACGCTAAAGCTCACACTGAAGAAAAAACAGAAGTTGTGTATACTACATAGATTATGCTAATTAAAGTTATTTTTACATTGCTCATCAGATTAGGTATTTTGAAGATCATCAGAGACTGCTCTCTCAGGTAATTCACCACTCGCTATTTTCACATCCATCAATTATCTGACCTATGGGAAATTCTTTATGTTACCAAAGGAATCAGACCACGTATGTAACTACCTTACTTGATTTGAAATATATCAAGTTTCCCACCTGTTTTTGAATGCAAAGCTTATACATACACCACCTTTTCTAAATTAATGAGTTCCGAACAGCTGCATTCATAATGAATCTAGTCCCTGAACAGGAATTTACACTGGGTTAGATCTGGACTGAATAATGAAATACATTTTTTCCACCTCTTTCTATTCTGATGTCCAGTTCAACACTTCTAAATTAATCCTGTGAATTTCTAGGACCCTCTTCAACCATCCTCCTTGCTTCAGATGTTCTCTCAAATTCTACCCATCACATTTTGTCAAATTAATTCTCCTATTTAATTTGTAATGAAAAAAATCCACAAAGAGTCTGTTACACAAAGAAAGAATATGTAAGATATTTCAGATCTCTTTGACACTATTTATCACCAGAATGGGTGACTCAGGAGTGGTCTCTACAAGGAAGACATTGAAAGGGGAGTCAGTCCATGGAATATATTCTAAAATTGAAAAATGGCCTCACCTTTGCTTTTTCCTCCCTACTCCCCTAAAGATTTGATTTCTTTAAAACTAATGTGTAGTAGGTTTTGGAATTATCTTCATGAGGGAAAGAATGGATTCAATAAAATGAATTTTGGGAAAATTACCAATGAAACATTAAAAATTCACAGTAATGAATCTGAAGAGGAGCCACAGTATTAAAGTTAGATCTTGGGGAACTTCTGAGAATGTGTCCCACAATGACCCTTTTTTGTGTGCCCAAGCAAACAATATAAACTTTGAAAGTCTAGCTTTCCTACTCTGACATGGCCACTTGGGATATGGAATGAAAGGCAGATGGAGAAAAATAATAAAAAGTGAATTAACAGAGGACCTAGCATTTCCCATTATGAGATCTGCAGAATCATTCATTATATTTAAAAATATATTTATATTTTGACCCAGCCCCATTTTCCTCTTCATATTTTTATTTTACATGGTATAAATCCCAGACCATTACCAGATTTATGTTCTGAATGAAAGTCATAACATGACATATTTACTAAATTCTACATTTTAAAAATTAAAACCTACTTTCTGTAATTAGTTGGAAGATATAGTTTTGCCTAACTTAAGCAACTTTGACATTTCTCTTCTCTTTATTAAATTTTGATGTTTTCATATGTCTAGGTTATCACCCTTAGGAAACACCTGTGTTACTTTAGTGATGCTGAGAAGAAAAACAGGAGACACAGCTCAAGGTGTGATTGTGCTATAATTTTCTTGTTTCTTTACCTGCAATCTGAATACACATCTAAATTAAAAGAGTGATTCTAATGCTAGAAATGTTAGCTATTATGTAAAATCAGTTCAAAAGAAAGAGAAAGGAAATGGAGAGAACTTTGGGACCTTGGGTAGTATTACTACATTTTTTTAGGTATGCCATATATGTTTATATTTCATTAGTTAACACATAATTTGAAAATAAAAGTTTTAAAAATTGTGTCTAATATCTTTCTGGAAATATGAAAACATAGGAATATTTTTTCCTTTGGGAAAAAGTTAAATTCAACATGAATTTTAATTTTACCTCTACTAAAATAGGAGTAGGAAAATGATATTTGCAGATTTTATCTCCATTTCAATAGAATCCTAGAGATAGCTCTAAATTGACAAAAATAAAATAGAAAAATGTGATTATAATTAGAACTCAGACTACAGAAGCTGTTTGAGTAATAAATAGCCTAACTTGTCACCTAATCAATGAGGTAACTTTTGATCCCCAATTCAATGTGGTTTTTGTTGTTGTTGTTGTTGTTTTGTGCTTCATCTTTTTGTTTTGTTTTCTGTTTAACCATAACATTGTGTGTTCAGGTAAAATATATTTTGTACACTAATTATAGTACTACAATTTCATTTGGGACTCTATGATATCCCTATACCAATATTTATTTGGTTTGTCAAACAAGAATTAATCAGCACATTTTACTTGAGATTTTATAAGATCAAGAACTACAAGCACTAAATGAACTACAAATCTCCTAATTTTTATAGTGAGCTCAGCTTCCCCTTCTTCCTTATCCATCCCAAACTAACCCTGGATATATAGGAAGAACACAATGGAAACCTCAAATTAAAGATCACATTTTCCAGTAGAATAGATTAACTGGAAAATTTCAGTTCTTCTCCATGACATTCTATTCTTTTCTAAATTTCACACAGTTACTGTGGAAAGTGTCTGTGACTCTGTATAAAACCTGAGAATTTCTTTTGTCTTTGGTGGTAAGTCAAAGCATACCTCAGATAGGATCTCAGCAGAGAAAACCATATGGTGCAGGATGGTTATGACTTAAATGTGAGGTGTACTGAAAAGCTCCTGTTAATACAGAGATATTCAGACGTACCATGATTTGATTATGAGAACTGTAACTTGGTAAGTTCATCCTCATTTGAATGGACTAGGTAAAAACTGTATGCAGGTGGGGTATGAGTGAAAGACATGAGTCCCTCGGGGCATGCCCTGGATAGTGCATCTTCTCTAGGTTTCCTTCCCTCCTCTTTTGCTCTCTGCTTCCTGAACCTGCCATAAACTGAGCAATTCTCCTCTTTCATGCCTTTCCCCCATGATGTGCTGCCTCATCTTGGGCCCAGAGCAATGGAGTTGACCATCTATGGACTGAGACCTTTGAAACTGTGAGCTCCAAATAAATTTTCCATCCTGTAAGTTGTTCTTATTGAGTATTTTGGTCTTAGTTACACAAAAGCTAACTGAAAGAAGATTCTTCACATCTGCTTGTGATCATAACAATAATGACAACTGTCACTTATGGTCATTAATTGCTTACTATCCATCATTCACAGTGATAATCACTTTATGTACTTTCCTTTATTTAACTTTTGTAAAAATTTTGTGACCTCACTGTTATAATGAATCAGAAAAAGAGAAATTGAGTCTTAGGGCAGTAAAAGATCCATATTCACTCTTAAACTTAGTATATGTGAAAGGTGTCCATTAGTTTACACATTGCCCAATCTAGGACACCTGGTAAGGATACCACCTACAAATGCAAATGTCCCTGAGGTGTCTCTTGGAAAGGAGGATGTTATCTACAATAAAAAACATTGATGGGATCCAGGTGCTGTGGCATGTGCCCATAGTCCCATTTACTGAGGAGGTTGAGGCAAGACGATTGCTTGAGCCCAGGAGTTTAGGCCAGCCTAAGAAACATAGTGAGACTCTGTCTCAAGGAAAAAAAAAAAGATTGGTAAGTATGGTATGTATAGTAGTTTAAGATACAAATTCTTTTACATGCTCTTCCACATTAGAGCCAAAATACAATCCACACCATCTTGTAAGTAAGTTTGCTGAACCTAATGACTGACTCCTAATTAAGCTAATGAGCTATTATGTGTGTGTGTATGTGTAGTGTGTGTGTGTGTGTGTGTGTGTGTGTTTGTGTTGCTATGTGTTGAACCCAGCACCTCATGTATGCTAAGCACATGGTTTACCACAGGGCTACACATCTAGTCATACTTTTCATCAATATTATCTGGCACTAAATAGTGAAAGTCATTGCAGCTTCAACTTCCTGTCTCTCTTATATCAGTCACTTGGAGAAGCCAGCTGCCATGTCTTCAGGACACTCTTAAAGTAGCATTGGCAGGACACAGGGCCAAAGGAAGCTGAGGCTTCCTGCCAACTGTGATGTGAGTGGGCCAATTTGGAAGCTTCTGAAGACTACATGCAGACTGACATATTGATAGCACCCTTATTAGAAATATAGGCACAGATCCTTCTATGTAAGAAAATCTTGAATTGCTAATTTAAAGAAACTGTGAGGTTTTAATTATGTTTATTTCCATATTTTTGAATGATTTGTTATACAGCAATAGGAAACCAATGCAGAATTGACTATTATTATTATTATTGAACTCACCTCTTTAAAAAAAAACAAAAACAAGTGGAAAAAGCTTTTTAGATGAATAAATAATGAACAAACTCTCCCTCTTAATAGTTCTATGGTTTAGGGTGTAAAGGATACCAAATAAGCCAGACACCTATAATCCCAATGGTTGGGGAGGCTGAGGCAGGAGGATCCCAAGTTAAAAGCCAGCCTCAGCAACTTAGCAAGGTCTTAAGCAATTTAGCAAGACCCTACCTCAAATTTTTTTAAAAAAATTAAATTAAATTAAATAAAAGGGGCTAGGGACATTGCTCAGTGGTTAAGCACCCCTAGATTCAATCCTGAGTACAAAACAAAGAAAAAACCAATAACAACAAAAATAAAATAAAGTAAAAGATACAAAGATACAAAACAGTTTAAGTTGCCTTCTAGAAAGCATGTAAGCATGGAAAGAATACCAACACACACACAAAAAAGGACAAGACATTTTAGCTGACCAGATTAGAGGTTTTATTGCAGAAGTAATGCAAGGACTTAGATTCAAAGTTAACCATTTGACTTCTTTGTGCAAGTTGTTAGTAGAATGCTTAATAAATGATGTGTTTAAAATCGGAATAAGTCTCACAATAGATGTTCTCCTTTATTAAGATTTGTGAGATGAAGATTTATATGTGTATCAAGAAAAGAAATTTGGATAGCTGGCTTTATTAAGTTCCTGAAATGAAATTTAAAGTAAAAATGGTCAGAGGCAAACATTTGTTTTCTCTAATGAAACTCAACTAAAATTTAGCATGTAAGCTAAAGAAAATTGGCTAACAAGAAGTAAATCTGCATTTTAATAACTCTTGTGTAAGCCATTCTCCAGGGCACTGATTCTGAATGAACTCTTAATGTTGGGTTACTTGCATGCAACATAATCTCACCCAAATATATTTTCTCTAAACAAGTCTGTTAATTTGCCCTCCTGAAAAATTAATTTTCATTCATATTAAGGATATTGAATCATCTTTGGATGAAACGTTTAGTATTCATGAACTTAACACTTTTCTGCTATTGAGTCTAGCAGTTACTGTGATTTTACTTGGAATAATGCACTTTTTTTATAAGCAGTCTAATATTACTCTTTAGTCAATTTCATAAACCAAAGTAACTCACAGGTCTAAAAGAATTCTTAATTCTGTCCAGAAAACTAAAATCAACAGCCTGACCACGAAATTCCTAATACTGAGTTTTATTTCAAAGTAGAATAATATGAACTTACTGAACCAGATCAATTTCTCTTTCTTAGGCACATGCTCAGTGTGCCTCCAAAACACTTCCTAAGGTTACTGTGGCTAGTAGAAATTAAGGAAACAAACAAAAAATAAAACATTGACAATAAAGTAACAAGAAAAAACAACAGTGTAGAACAAGTTCTTTGAGGAGAGGAAAAGACCCAAACATTTAAAAGGTGGTTGTAAAGCCATCAGTTACCTGTTCTAGTTACTTATTAATGTAGATTTGTTTGCTTTAAAGAAAAAAAAAAACAAGAAAATTTTGAATCATATGAAAGAGATTTGAGTCAGGACTGAGTCTCTTATTTACTAAATTGTAAAGCTAGTTTAAGATATGTCTGTGTAAGCTAGTTTAAGATATGTCTGTCTCTATTCCTTTGTGAAGGAAATAAGAGTAATAATTTCTAAGTTTGCTCTTGGTATTAAGTTATTCACATAAAATAGTTGAATAGAATATAATACACAAAACAAATATTACATTATATTCCTCTTGGCTGGGAGGCCTTGGATATGAGGGATGAGGAAAAACTTATCCTTATTGCAGTACTTATCCCAATCAGTGCCAAATAAGAGGGCCATACATCTGTGCCTTAAATCTGCTCTGAATGATTAAAAGCAAGCAACTTGGTTTCATTTTCTAAACTCTCTATTACAACTATATATTTTCAACTCTTATGATATTAAGAGAATTATTTTTTAGTTGATCTATATTCAGAACTAAAAAGTTACTGATGACATATTTTTAATTTATATGACTTTTTTTTTCTCATTTAGTGTCCTTGATGAAATTCTCTTATATATCCTGACATGGTTACAAATAAAACAGAAAAGTAAAAAAAATGACTATAAAATTAACATACTCAGTGGCAAGAAACAGATGGTGGTTTAAACTGATCTAATTGCAGGCCAAGAAACAAAGAGAGTGCCAGGGATTGGGATTAACATAAACCGATCAGCAGTGAATACAAGTCTAGAAGTTTCCCCCATGGATTCCTCGAACAGGGAATCAAGGATTCTAGGACTATTCAATACTTGTATATGACAGAGGTACTCATTTGTCCATAATGAGAGGATCTCTGGAGACATACAATATGGCATACATTATAATCCAAAACATTTTAAAGATTTAAGATGACATTTATGCTAATCATTTATTGTTTAATGAAGTTCCCATTTTGAAAAACTACTTCAGTTATGTTGAAAAAAATAAATGTGAATTAATTTCACCTAACTGAACTGGTTTACTGGCAATATTCTAATGTTTAAAATTTAAGGTAAAATATTCAAAACAAAGACTAGTGTATAAATAAGGATTTCAATTACAGTAGTCTCCATTCCTTGGGGCTCAACATGAGGCAGGACATAATAGAGAGAAAGTGTGGTACAGGAAGGCAGCTCACATGATGATCAGGAAGCAGAGAGAAAGAAAGACTCCACTCTCTCTCAAAATATATACCCCATAGCCACTACCCTAATGAACCACTTTCTCCAGCCACCTGCCTTCAGTTACCACCCAGTTAATCCCATCAGAGATCAATTCACTGATTAGGTTAAGACTTTATCCCAATCATTTCTCCTCCTAACCTTGCATTGTCTCACACCTGAGCTTTTGGGGGACACCTCACATCCAAAGTATAATACCATATATAGTGGGCTGAAAGCATTCTACCTCTAACAGTTGTAAATGTTTATTTAAATAGAAAAAAAAGAAAATCATCACAGAACAATATTGCAGTGATTTGTTCAGTTAGCATCTTTAGCTGTGTTATGCCTACAGTAGATGCCTCCCAAACACTCATCTGTGAGAGAGTGTAAGAACATTTAGAGATGAAATTACTGGGTTCTGAGAATCTTAACCTAATCTGTGTATTAATCCACTGATAGGAATTAACTGGTGGTAAATGGAGGTAGGTATGTATCTGGAGGAGGTGGGTTTGGGGGCATACTTTTGGGGTTCATATTTTATTGTAGTGAGAGTTCTTTCTCTCTCTGCTTCCTGGTATCATACTCTCAGCTGCCTTTCTCCACCACACTCTTCCACTCTGGTGCTCTGCCTTACCTCAGGTATTAAAGAATGGAGTTGGCATCATGAGCCCTCAAATAAACTTGTTCTCCTCTAATTATTTTTGTCAGATATTTTGATTACAGTAGAAAAAAAGCTCATCAAAACAAGCTATATGCCAAAATAATCATTTATATCCCAAGATCTTCTAGAATTTTCAGAAAAAGACAATTTTACATCATTTATTATTTTTGAAAGTAAACTCAGCAATGTTTTATTCATTTATACCCTTTTTCCTATCATAAGATATACTGTTGTATTTTGCAGTGAAAGGGAATACACATTCAACAGCCAAATAATATCCTTAAATGCTACAAAGCTATTCATTCTTTAATAACAACAATAATTAGAAACTACCAAAATGTGCATTGAGTTAAATACTCATTCGGTAAAATTTATATAGCAATGAAAATCAATATTCAGAACTACATACAATAATATGAATGAATCTCATGAATATAATTCGAGTGCACAAAATCAAGCATGAGGATAAAATTATAGGCAAATCTAATTAATGCTCTTAGATTTCAGGACAACACTTGCTAAGTGGGAAGATATAGATAGAAGGCAAACTAAGGACTTCAAGATTTTATGTAATGCTCTTTCTTGGTTCTCTATCTCTGTGTCTAATGGGTGTGTTTGAAAAGAATCATTGCAATATTATTTATTATTATGATACAATTTCCTATGGGTCTCTTGCATTTCTTCCTCTCTTATGAGTAGAGGAACTGACTCCCATTTCAGAGACTATCTTTTTCTAAGATATTTATAAATAAATATCCTTGAAAGACAGAGAAATGACTCCCTTCAGGGCTGGGAGTTTTTTCTTGAATAGTATGATAAAGATAATGCTTCTCTAAAGTTAGAGTAGGCTAGTTTATAGCTCACTTAGGAAACATCAGTTTTTTTTTTAGGGTTCCCCTCCTTTGACTTAACTCACTGCCTATATAGAGATCTTCAGGTCCCTGTTACAAGGGCCTGTGGGATTTTAAGTTCAGGAAATGTGGGCAATGATTGTAAATTTACTGCTGTGAGCAGTAAACTATCCTTTTTTTTCTGTTTCAGTAGTCTCATAGTTGCCATCAGCACCCATGAAATGTTGACAGACTAATATAGTAATTTAAAATTAGGATAAAATCTCAGATCCTTCACATTTCCTAGAATTAAAATAGCCACTTTATGTGTATAGTAAATGCAACATATTTAATTAAGAGCTCAACTATAGTTCTTCATACTTAAGTTTACTGTTCTATATTGGTACTGTTGTTTAATAGAATGTTTTACATTACTTGGAGGGTCCTGGTTATTATAAATCCCAAAGAATGAAAAAGTACGAAAATGTAGAAACTACAAGGACTTCTTTTTCTGGAAGATGCACACACACACACACTCAAAATAAGCTAAATACTGGAATGATCACGGTGTCTAATGTAAAACAATAAATAAATGATGTCATATTGTTTTCTTCAACAACTGTATTCCTAGAATGATAATTAACATTGTGGGCCAATCATTGGTTACTTTTCTCTGGAACAAGGTGTTACTGGAGATAATGTATTTTTTAGAAGTTTTTCTGATTATATAAAACTTTGATTAAATTTTCATTTAATATTGCCTGGAATATTTACTACTTTATGTTCCATATTACCAATTTCAGTTTTACATTTCCTCCAAATTAATAACTATTAGAAAACTCATCAAGATTTTAAAATGTTATAGCTTTATTTTATTAATTTTGTTGTTACAAAAAAGCAAGGATGAATGTATGATTCCTTGAAAAAGCTATTGGTTGAAGACACATTTTTGTTGGAACATGAGTCTGACAATAACTTATTTGAGTCAAGTTTAAGTTATGGGAGTAAATTAACTCATATCACATGGACTTGACTATTTATTTTGCAATAAAATATAGCTTATAATGGTTCTTACCGTGGTAATTAGTAAAACTGAAGTAAAGCTATTTTAATTTGTATTTTCAAAATTACTTAACCATTTTGTAGAAGAGAAATTTAAACATGGATCTCACTAAAATTCCCTGCCTTCATAGTCATAATTTTACCTAAAGGGACAAAAATTATTGTTCTTCTCTTTAAGTAATGAATTTATAATATTAAGTGGTAAACATTTCTATATGTGGTAAGTCATTGCCATTTTAACATATGAATATTTGTCATTTCCATCAGCTAAATAGAAAAGTGATATTTATTGAAAATTCAAATTGTATTGAAAATAAATTATTAAAACTGAAATTCGGAAATTAAAAACAATAACCATATATGCTAGAAAGCTAATCTATCCTTAGAGCTTCACATCCTATAGTGTGCCGTTTTCGGTAAAATAGCAGCAATGACTCAATTCATCATAATGATGTTTGCAGCAACAACAAAGCCATAAACATGGCCTGATAAAATAGAAGTTATCTTTGGCTGGTGAAAATGGATTCTGTGTGAAATATTTTGTACAGGACCCTGAGGAAATCCTCTCAGCTGTACCACTAGGCTGCCTTTATAGTGAGCTCTTCTCTTGGGATATTTGGTTTGCTTTTCAGCTTTAACTTTGATAAAATAGAACAGATGAGAATATTGAGTTGGATTGGTTGCCCACTCTAGGGATATGGGCTTGTGAGCTTTTAAATAGTCTTCTCAAAATAAACAAATACAGTTTTTGAAATATTAGTAAAATGTTCTTATAATTTGAAGGAAAAAATTGGTTTTGCATGTTGATATTTTTATTGTTCTTAAATCAGTGCCTTCACCTCACTGCTACTCAAACCAAATACTTTTGATTAATAAACAGATATAATTTGTATCCTATTAGTGTATTCAGATTTATGGTACTTTGATTAAATTGTTAATATATCTCGACTTTAGTCAATTATGCTATGGATTTAACAAGATCATGGTGGTGTAATTTCTTCAAAACTGGTTTTCTTTAAATCATATTAAGAATTTTGCCCTGATAAGAATACTCATTTGCATTAAAGAAACCAAAAATTTCCAGTGGGAATTCAAAGTTCATTGAATTAACATACAAATAAAGATGATCCATACATTTATAAAGGACTACTTTTCAAACAAGTATATTTTATCTTTCATAGTAATAGATTCTTGAAAAAGACTCTGTATTGAGCCACTGAAAACGAAGAATAACAATCTAATTTCATGGCCCATTTTCCTTTCTTTCCCTCCCTCACTCTCTCTGTCTCTCTTTCTATATGTGAGTGTGTCAAGAGATATAGCCATTGGAATTGTACTCAATAATTAATTTATTAAAATTAAATAGACTTTTTGCTTTAAAATGTTGTTAGCTTAATATTTCATGTGAGAGAGTGGTAAACATACATTTTTCAGTTTCAGTTGACTTTATGATGGGTCTGGATCAAAATAGAAAGTGCCCAATACCAGCTGTGTTAATTTAGTTCAGTGACCCTATCAATGAGGTTCAACAAACATTAGTGTTATCATGGCCAGCCATGTGTAAGTACACAATGCAAATCTGGTTTCTTGGATCATTTTCACACAGAACGGACAAGATGAATAAGCTTACTGCATTGCAAAGCTTTTCATGAATGTAGGCATGGTTCTGGGCAGTGTCTCCTAGTGCTTGCACCCAAGTTGGCATGAATTCTTCCATGGCAAGGATATTTAAAATGTGCATTTAACCAGCAAAATCTTTCCTACTAGGGAAGGTAATGGTGAATGGGGTTTTAAAAAAAAAAGTGTCATTTTTTTAATTAAGTATACTGGCAATGTGTTTAAATATAGAGACAGAAAAAAAATTGGGCTTTCAAAAGTCACTACATCCTGACTATGCCCTATAATTCAAAGAATAATTTAAATTTTACTTTAGTCTATTTCAAATTTAATGGTATTTATTAGTTCAAAAGTTTGGCAATATATATTGTACTGTGATTTAATTCAGTAAATATTTAGACATTTGTATTTCATTTTTATTCAAAGAATTTAGAACCTATAAGGGGATAACTGATAATTAAATACCCTATTTTTTTCTCTATGGTATCTTAGAAATACGTGGTGTAAGTTCAGGAAAATCTTCAGAGTTTCATTAGAATCACTGAAACTTATCTGTATTATGAAACATTTAATTTTAACCATTTTCTTCCAAATGAATGCTACGACCAAATAGCAAACACCTTGGAGAGTATTCTGTAATGGAAATCCTGCATTAAAGTCGACTAAAACAACTCTAGAATTTAAAGCTTTGATAAAAGTAAATTGAGCTTACGATCATGTTGTACATGGTCTATTCCTTGAAAATGAACAGCTAGAGGGAAGTAAGCATTTTTAGAATTCTGCTAAGTTTAATAAATTTGCAGGTTTGAAGTTTTAATTGTGATTTACATGAAAATCTGTAAAGAAAGCCATGTATACAGCTAATTAATTACCACTGTTAGTAATTAACCAGACCCCATATGTTTATATTTATTGAACCAAAAAAAGTTGCCATTTAGTGTGCAATTTGGTGTAAAGTCCATGCAGGGAAATAATAATACTATGTGTATATGAACTTCTAATTGTATGTTTTATTTCAGACTTAAAACATTTTTATAAAGTAGAAGCCAGTGGGTAGCCACAGCTGGTAAAGGGAGAAAGCATTTGCTACTGCAGAGAGCTTGTTCTTGAACTGCTTGAGCTGTGTTAAAATGAAGAGGATCCTTTCACAAGCAAAGCAGACTCTGGAAAGATGTAAGTATGTTCTTCATTTAAGGTTACACTGATTTTTGACATAAGTATCCAATGTCTTTTTTTTTACCTTTTTTATCATCTTCCCCATAGATGTCATTTCTGTGAAATTTGAAGCTCTTAAAATCAAGAAATGAAGACTTGAGAGTGCCACAGGAAGTAAAATGTGTAAAAATGTTGAGTGCCAGATTTATCAGTAATAAGGTATTCTCTTAACACTCTTGCACAGAACACTAACACTGCTATTTCCATTTTGAAGGTAAAAAAAAGAAAAAACAACCACCACCACCACCACCACAACAACAAACTTCTACATACCTACTGACTTTTTAATGCTTCTCAGCAAGGGGAATGTCAACCAAAATAAAAATAAAAATTTTCTTTGAGATTTGACAACTTCTTCCACTGCTCATTCCTCACAATCCCAATTCATTACACCTCCAAGGAAAACTAAGGTAATATGCCTAAAGTGGCAACAAGAGAAAAAAAAATCAGTTCATTATTAAGAACTTCTAAGAAAAAAAAATTTAAAAAAATTTAAGTACCTTTGGGTTTTAATTTTTTGTTTTTAGAACAGCATATTTTTTCATAATTATTTTTAAGTTTTCAATGTAATAGATGGACATCTCTAATGGTTCTCTTGATGTTTATAAAAATGTACAATATGTAGGAACATTAGGTTAATATTTTATTTTAGGTATTTTAATGTTATATAGAGGACCTTAGTGGTGTATGTAATTGATGTACATAACAACATTATTTTTCACTTATCACATTAATTAAATTCAGTAACACTGTTTTTGAAAGCTACTGTTTTGAGTACTTAATTATATATGCAGTGTGAATATAATACAAATTATTCATCTACTTTCAATGAAGAACATTGGCTTTTTTTCCAGGTCTTTACTATTTTGTCCAGTGCACCTATACATAATCTTGTGCATGTCTTCTGTTATAGGTGCAAAAAACATTCTTCTGTGTATAAGTTTCCTTGTAGAATTTAGGTTAAATGCCAGATGAATGTTAAAATTTTAGAGGTGATAACAAGCTGTTTTCCAATGTGTTTTGACTGATTTTTTGCATCTGTGAATAACTCTGGAAAGGAGATACACCACTCTGACCCGAAAGCTTGTCTGGAATTTTAAGTGAGAAAACAATCTTCAGTTGCCTAAATCACTTCACTTTTGAGATTCTGTTAAGACGTCCTAGGTTACTTTAACTAATGAATCAATAAGATAGAATATGATATACAATTTCTTCATAATTTCATGTGGGTTTACCAGTACATATCATGATACATGTTCTTTCATAGCAACTTAACAGAATAAATGCATGAAAATGCATTTTTGCTTACAGGTATTTTCCATATATTAATTTAAATCCAGAGACATCAAAATCACTGATAAAATTTAACAAGATGCATTTTGAATCTCTAGTTCTGAATGTTATAGTTACATAGGTCAAAATTAGATACTAAAAATTAATATAAACTTATATATTCAAATAAATGGATGGTTGGGCTACATAGACATGTTTGCAAACCATAGTTTTATGGTCATTGGAAATCCTGATAACATAATAAAATAAGTGTCTGCATATTGTATCTTTCTAAGTGTATCATTCGTTGGACAGTTTAGAAATTATGACAAGGTTTCCAAGATTTAAGAGGATATTTATGCTTTATCTACCTGAGCATAGAAATCTTGTTTTAATTTGTCTGTTTCTTTCATGTATTGACAATCATCACAATGTGAACTCCTATAATTACCTGCTCAGAAACTATACTCATATGTGATGGAAACCACTTCTATTTTTCTCTTTTATGTGGGAAAATGTGGAAATTATACTACAACTGGCAATTAAAAAGTTAATTTAATTGTGAATTTCTCAGGCATTCTTATTTTATACCCAGCAAATTCACTTCTATTGGTCAAGTATGTACAGGGTATAAACTCCAGTTTTAGGGCCTCAACTAATAGCCAAAGATACTTACACTATGTGATTCCTATAAATAATAACATAACATTTCCAGCCCAATCAATCATTAGATCCTCAATCTGTGATTTGATACTTATCAAATATTTAATATCAACTAGATCTTTAACCATATTTCTTTCCAAAGAAGCTGACCCTTGTCTTGTTCTTTACTATTTTATTTTTCTTTTATTTTGCTATACTCTAATACAACATACACTCATATCAGATTCTTTCATTTCATCAAGACTATATGTCTCAATAATCCATTAATTTGGAAGGTCTTCCTTGAGAAGTTTTCCCAAAGCATTTTCAGACCTCTTGCCCCTCCCCTTCTTCTTAGTATGCTCCATAAACAAAATCACCTGTCTTCATTTAATATTACATATTTACTTTCTTATTTTGGTTCTTCCTTCATGAGTATACCAGATATACAATGATAGGGACTTTAAATTACATGTAATAAACTGCTTACTAAGAATCATTATTTGTAGTAACAAGTAAACATAAAAAATTTGTACGTTTAACCTTTTGATTAATCACTGGCCTTTAAGAAATGTATTTAATCAGAAGAACTTACCTTGCCTTTGTCAGGATACATTTGATCCTGTGATTATTGCAAAATTGCTTAAATATCTATAAACCATTTTGGGTCATTCCTAATAAAAGAAACTGGTTATATATAAATGTGTATTAGGCATACAGTATATGATAGAGAAAAAGAAAGAGAGAGAGAGGGGAGAGAGAGAAAGGGGAGAGGAGAAAGGAAAGGAGGGGAGGGGGGGGG
>NW_025999900.1:17252584-17259200 GCF_001458135.2 Marmota marmota marmota
GGGGTGGGGAGGGGAGGGGAAAAGAAAGAGAGAGTTTGTGTGTTATGTGATATCCCCGGTTGAAGAATGGCAGAGGAAGCAATCTTCAGCATGATTATCGGAATGGTTTAATTTCATTGAGTTATCCTATTTCTGTCTAGACTAAAATTTAAATACAATTTTTTAATGTTTTAAAAGTTTAACACAAAAACATGAATGTTGGCTCTAATAATGGAGCACTATGTATTATTTGATATCTGAGTATACTTTATAATGTTTAAAGCAGGTTGAACATTTATCTCTCCACATATCTGTCATGCCTTTGTGGTAAAAATAATTATATTAATATATATAATTATTTTTTTGAAAGAGGATCTGACCAAATTACCCAGGTTCTGGGATAGACTTCTGCCTCAGCCCCTCAAATTACTAGGATTATAGCATGTGTCCCATACCAGGCCTCTTCTAGATTTTTGGAATGTGGAGCACTATTTCAATAGTTTAACAAAGCATCTTGCTACTACGTAAAGGTAACTTAGTATCTATTTATGAAACCCTCCTCATCCTACCCTCCAACATTCTTCTCTCCCCAGCCTCTGGTAACCACCATTCTATCCTAACATCTATGACTTCAGACTTTTTAGAGTCCACATGTGAATGAGATCATACAGTACTTATTTTTTCACTGCCTGATTTCTTTCACTTAATATAATGATCTCCAGTTTCATCCATGTTGTTCCAAATGACAAAGTTTTTCATTCCTTTTATGTCTGAATAGTATTCCATTGTGTAAAAGCACCATATTTTCCTTATCCATCCTTCAGTTGATACACACTCAGTTTGCTTCCATTTGATGACTATTGTGAATAGTGTTGCACTAAACATGGGAGTACAATTATTTCTTCAGCATATTGATTTCATTTCCATACACAGTCATGAAATTGCTGGACAATATGGTAGTTCTATTTTTAATTTTTTGAAGGACCTCCATACTGTTTTTTCATAACAGGGAAAACACTAACTTAGATAAGGTGATATCTCATTGCCATTTAGGTTTGCATTTCTATGATGTTTAGTAATATTGAACATTTTTCATATATTTGTTGGGCATTTTCAAGTACCAAGTCTACATAATTAGGATGTACATATACTTTTGAGAAACATCTAATTAATGTGAATCTATCATAATATCTGCTATCTTTGTTGCCTTTCTATTTTCATTTATAAACCAAGTATAAATCAGTAACTAATACACGTTCTCCATGTATTTTTGAAAATAGTTATTATTAGCCAATAATGAGTTTACATCAATCAGGATGCACAAATAGGTATGGTCTAATAATAAATCATGTTGAATTTGGATAAAGAAATTTTCCTCATCAAAAGATTTTTTTGGTATCATGGGAGTATTAGAAAACGAATTTGTACAATTACTTCATGAATAAAAAAGCCCAAAGATGGTCATTTGGCAAGATTAATTTTGAGGAGTCATAAAAAGTATAATTAGGTCATTTTTATATCTTATATTTGAGTAAAATATATTGTTTTTCTCTTATAAAAATATTTTTTATAAAAATATAAGTATTCACTTAAATAATAAATTTAGCTGTGAGTTTTTTCTTCCATAAATTAAATTACATAAGTCAGAAAAGCCTACAGAACATAAATTTTAAGAAAATGAGCCCAAGGCTTACTCCATGCAGTAGGATATAATTTAACATCTTGATCTTTAATTTAAATAGATATTAATAAATGTGCCACAAAACAATACCAAAAAACATTGTAACATTTTTCTAAAATGTTTTTAAATACAGTAATTATTTATCCAATAATTTGGCAAAATATTTATTTTTTAAAATTTCAAAGATGTCTTCTTCTATTGAAGATGTATAGTTTTTTTGAGAATATATTTTTAATCAACTATCTTTTTTCTATTGCTTTCTCTAGTTGGTTTAAAAAATGATGTGAATTAAAAATAGGGATAATTATTTTATCTGAAGAGATTAAAACAAAGACTTTATGATTTTATTAAGTATTCCTTTTGAATTTTTGAAAATAAATGTCTCTTGATTCCATTGGTTGTTCATTGGCTCTCAGCCAATAAACTATTAAAGGAATTATTTGTTATTTTCTTTGAAATAATATCTTAAGCAAACTATTCTTTGTCCAGTTTTCTTCTACTGGGGATTCAAAGGAAAGTACTAGCAAAAAAATTGGTCTATAATTAATTTTCAATTAAAACTGTGACTATCTTAACAGTACAAATATAAAGATAACTAGCCACTTTCTTAAGGAAGCATATAGAAATACACACATACCCACTAAAACACTTTATCTGGTTAATGTCATTTTGCGTTTTATTAAACATTTATTACATCTTTTACTTTGTGGATAATACTAAAAAGTTATATTTTCACACAAGCCTTCTTATTTTAATTATGTTCACATGCTGCTATAATTTAAAGCCCTAATTTTACCAGCTTTTAATTAGCTGCTATAATCAGTTAAGTTGAAATTGTGTTTTTATATGTAAAACATGAAGGCTATCAAAATAAATAATTTCATTAAATATAAATATTTCCATAATTATTCCCATACTAGGCTTTGGAAAAGTTATGTGGCTACCAGTAAACTTGTCAAATCTTATAACTTCAATGTCCTCAAGATGAACAGACTAAAAAATTAATAAGGTTTTAAAAATTCATCTATTAAACAATTAATTATCCTAATGTGAACATAAATGTCATGGAACAAATTCCATAGCTTAAAGTGTTGATTAATTGCATGTATTTTGCTTTGAAAACTGCATAAATTTATGTATTTGAATATATTTTATACCTTAAATTAATGGAAAATCAATATTCTACCTATATTACAACCATATAAAATTACTGGGTATCCTTAAATATAATTTTGTGTGGTTTGCAAAACCACAATGTATATGTGTTTGATAAATAAATATGACAAAATTGAAAGAATGGCAAAATTATTTATTTCTAAAGAACAGAATCCAAAAATTTTGTCAAATGTAACTATAAAAATCTATAAATATTAAGATTTATCACATCTGGAAAAATCTTAATTCATATAATAATAAAATTTAAAACATCACCTTAATTTTTATCATGTATTTGAAACAGACAATCTTTGCTTGCCAAAGGCAGTATCTACTTCACTTAACTAAAATTTTGACCTTGGATTATAAAATAAACGTTTATTTAATATTTAGGTATCAAAGAATAAAATAAAAGCTCAGGCAACATTAGTTTTATTTATCTGTTTCCCTTATAGTTCACCATTCCTTTATTGTTTATCTAATTTGAATACAAAGTAGGACAGTAATTTCACTGGCTAATTAGTGTAATAATGCTAATTAATGTGAAATTCTTAATTAATATAATAATGCTAATTAATAATGCATTGATGCTAATTAATTACTGTGAGATTCTTAGATAAGATGGTTATATACTTAGTATTTTATCAATAATTTCACTGAGATACATTTTAAAAATTATATTTAGTCACGCATCATTCACTTTCTCTAAAAATGACTGCCTTGTTGTTGTTGTTGTTGTTGTTGTTTTCCTAGTATTGGTGTCTAAGAGATTCTTAGAAAAATTATCAACTTGAAATTTAATATTCTGACAAATATGCAATTCTTGCCTCTTCAGCTTCTGAAATGAAATGCTGGTAATTAAGTTATATTTCTCTTATTCTGCCAATCCCTCTATTGTTATTGAAATGATTGACTAGTATTAGCTGCTTACCAAAAGAAGTGATGTAGATGTTTAATTGTTTTAAAGCATTATCCCTAGGATAGAAAACTCTTTAATTCCTTATTATAGATACTCAAAAGTAACAGAGATTTTGACATTTTGGAGAGAGAAAAGAAATTGAAAATTTGCATCTCAAGTGCTTATAAAGAAGATGCACTATAACTATACTTTTCAGATAAATAACATTGAAATTACCTCAGATTTATTCTTGTGAACCTATTTTATGAGATGACCCTAATTTTAACACATATTTCATAAGTTTGGTTTAAGAAATAACACTCAGTGGCAATTTAATTCTTCAGAAATGTATTCTTCAGAAATGTATTTTTTTCAGCAAGTAAAAGTGAATATGTACATACGATTTATTAATTCTCAAATTGTTATCTTGAATGAATTAGCTATACAAATGGAAAGATATTTATAAAAGTGAAAAATACTGCTATTAGTAAATATTTTAGGAACTATTTTAAGACCATGTATCATCCTTGTTTTAAATTTTTGTTATTGTCAAAATAAGCTTGCACACAATGCATTCCAGGTATTTTAAAGTCATGATTGTAAGAAACTATTTTGTTAATAAATGGCATTGTCAACTGTAAACGTTCAATAGGAATCATTAGTTGAATATCCATAATGATAAAATTGCAATATTAAGGGAGAGAAACATCAACTAAGTGGTTAGATAAAAACCTCCAGAACTTGCTCCCCTGCAGAGACACCTACTAAATAGGCTAACTAAAATGTCTTCATGATAATTCCAGAAACCAGTTAATAAGTTGCAGTACCCTAGGAAAGTTAAAACCAAGAATAGCGTCTCTGAATTTGAAAGTTGGAAAAGCTGTTACATATCAGCTGTGAAGCTCTATGCAAAGCTGGCACAATTTAGTGACATTAGGAGCAAATACTCTGTTAGTGGTTTTTGCTTTGGGAATTAAAGAGAAAAGTGGAGTGTTTTCCAACTTGCCACATTTTCAAAAGGTTGGTCAAGTGATTGGTTTCTCTCTTGCTTGAACCAAAATACTGATGGTGAACCAGAATCTTTTGTATGCCTTAAGGTGGCTGAGAGTAAAAGATAGTTAAGCATCTTATTTTCACAATGAAAATTGGTAGTGGCACAGCAAGATCCTGGCATAGCTCAGTAAGAAGAGGAGACAGTTTCCACTTCATGAATGTCAGGTGAAACATGCATCCAACATTGATGATTTGGGGGAAGCTGCATGAAGGAGAGGTTTGGGCATTGCCTAAATCACAGTGCTCAGAAAATAAACATACTTTGTATGTCTATGTACTGCAGATAATAAACAAGAGCTCAGAAGACTGCTTTCAGTGACAGAGAACCTGCAGTGTCACAGAGAAATACTGAAGGGTTATAAGATAGTAGAAACTCTTGAAGGAGACATTGAAAAATCTCTCTATTGGTAAATTAAATGCAGAAGCAAAGAAAAGATGAATCTTCATAAAATAATTGAGAGACTCCAAAAAAAATTTAGCTGCCCTGATTGGTGGAAGGATTTTCATGTATGAAACATTCCATTACAACTGGGGAGGTGAATTTTTTTTTAATGCATAAAAGATAGTAGTAATTTACCTGGGCCATAAATAACCAAAAAACATGATCCAATTGAAGGAGCAAAATGTTTTTCATAAATTTATCTTAAAGAAATGGAAAACTATGTGTCAAAGTGTTCAAACTTCTTGTCTTAAAGGGAGTTTAAGGATATAAGTTCTCAAAAAAGAAATTACAGGGGAATTTAGAAAATATGTTGTAATAAATGAAAATAATTAAAAAAACCAAATAATTAAGTGTACCATAACCACTAGTAAGAGACAAACTTATAATGACAAATGTCTTTATTTATAGAGGACAATGACCACAAATCCACATAATAATTCCAACCCTCAAGGAACAAAGAACAAAAAACAACAGAAAGTACCTAAGCTAAAAGTTAGTAGAAGGAAGAAACTAATAAAAATTGGAGCAGAAATAAATAATAGACTAAAACAATAGTATAAAGATCAACAAATTTTAGAGTTGATTCGTTGAAATACCAATACAATGACAAATTCCTAGCTGGACTGAGCAAAATAATAAAAAATAAATAGTAAAAAATAGAAATAAAAGATTACTGAAACCACAGAAATAAAAAGGTTCATTTGAATGCTGTTAATAATTTTATACTGCTATTTGGATTTACTAGAAAAATGTATGAAATTCTAGAAATACACAACCCAACAAAACTAAATCATGAAAAAAAAATTGAACATATGTATAACCAGTAAAGAGGTTGCATCACAAATTCAATATTTCCCAAGAAATAGAAGCCCAGGTCTAGATTATTTTATTTGATAAATATGTAAGACATTTAAATCAGAAAAAACACTAATTCTTCTATAAATCTCCCAAAAACTTTGAAGATGAGGTAACACTTTAAAAACAGAATTCTAAGATCAGTATAAGCTTAAAGCTAAAATCATAAAAAGAAACCACACTTAAAGCCCAAACCTCTACTCCTGATAAATATTGATGCAAATATCCTCATCAAAAAACTAGCAGGTCAAATTCAATCATACATTAAAAATGCACACAATGATCTAGTTTGATTTAACAATGGAAATCAAGGTTGTTTCAAGATATGAAAATTGATCAAGGAATACCACAATAATAGAATGAAGAAAACAAGCACATGACTCTCTCAGTGAAGAAAGACTCTCTCACATGAAGAAAGAACATGTAACAAAATCCCAAATCCTTTCATGATAAAAACCTCAGTAAACTGAACCTTAATATAGGCCATATATGAAAAATTCACAACTAAAATCCTAAAATCATGCTCAGTTTTTTTTTTTTTTTTTTTTTTTTT
>NW_025999900.1:17259218-17277183 GCF_001458135.2 Marmota marmota marmota
TATATACATATATATATATACATACATATATATATATTCCCTAAGAAGATATAACAACAAAAAATATGGAAAGATTTTCAACATCACTAGTGATGAAGGAAATGCAAATCCACACCATAAGGAGCCATCACCTTACACCTGTTAGAACAACTTTTATTGAAGGTGTATAAATTTTAAAAATTAAAAAAAAAAAACAGAAAATGATAAGTGTTGGCAAGGATATAGAAAAATGGCACACTGTTGTAAAATGGTTCAATCACTATGGAAAATAATGTGAAATTTTCTCAAAAAATTACAAATGGAATTATCATCACATAAAATATGAGACAGTAACTTCCTATTTAGATTACCCAAATATTAAAGAATGACCTCATTTTACATGAGTTATATATTTAGATATCTATTGGTTTCTTCTAAGTTGCAAATGTTTGACTTATGGAATTTAAAAACACCTATGAAATGATCAGAACAGTACAATAATTTGCTTTTCATTTGGGATAAAGAACTGCCACAGAAGTTCAAGTTGTTCAGTTTAAGGTCATTTGTCTAGGTGGATGAGAGTGAAATAAATGATAATTGAATGATATTCCAAAAGGTTTCATTTGATAAAACTGGAATTTTTGTCTGGTGTTGGATGTCATATCTAGGGTCAGTAAGATCTAAGAAATTTACTTTTGTTTAGGATATTCTTAGAAAAGCATGAGAATGAGTATGTTGAAACCTAACAATTCTAATAAGGAGGGGGGGAAAGAGAGAAAGGTACATTATGGTAAACAACAGTGTGGTGCCTAGAAAACATGAGAGTAATAACTACAAGCAAAGACATAAAAATACAAAACAGGAATTTGACTTGAGTCCTGGTTTGAGATTTTGGGTGGAAACTTTCACTGCTGAAGTCAACACCTTCTTCTGAGGATGCTAGGTTAATGATATGCTATTCCCATTTGCAATAGCATGGAAAAGAAGGAAAGACTTAGTAATAAAGTCAACCCAGGAAGCAAATTACATGCACTTATTACCCACTGTATTCACCTACATCTTACTCCTTAGATGATAATAATATTAAAAATTAAATATTAAACCACAGAATAACTTATTGACATTTTTGTTTTGTTTTCATTTTGTACCCTAACAAGGCATTGCAATTGTTATGAAAGCACTCTGCCACATAGCTACATCTCACATTTAAAAGAAAAGGGAATCTCAAAAAAAAAAAGAAAGAAAGAAAAGAAAAGGGAGCCACCCAGGGAGTTGTCAACCTGTAATCCAAGTGACTCAGCAGGACTTGAGAGGAGGATCACAAGTGCAAGAACAGTCATTTAATTAGCAAGACTAATAGCTGGTGTGCAAAAGCTCAGTTTGAACAAGGTTGTCAAACATAAAAGTAAAGTGTATATTTGTATGCATCTGAAATAGGAAATTAAAAGAAAACTTAGATTTCACTAATTAACTTTCAATACAAAGCATGTACAAATTTCATGTTTTTCATTGTTTCTTTCCAAAGGAGGATAATAATATGAACATAAGTTTACCTAAAATTATAAACAGAAATTTCAACATATGTTTGATTTCATGAGAAAAAAATGTTTCTTTTTCTGCTTCTCCTTTCTACCTTCCTTTCATCCCTTCTTTTTCACTCAATGTTTAATTTCTACCTTTTACTGAACACTATGCTACACAAAAATAAAGAAAAAAATACTCTTGTCATTTGCTAAACACAAAGGGAGGAGGATTTATAACTAAAAGAAAACAGAATGAGTAGCATTATTTTTAAATTGAGTTCATGTATTTTAAAATAATGCTATTTAACTTAGCAACATTCTCAAAGTGAATCAGAAATTTAATTTGGGAAGTAGAATATAAACATTTCTAATAACTTCCTTTGCTTAATGTGCATGTATTAAAAAGTACAGATTTAACTAAATTATAATGCCAAACAACTTCATATCTCTGTAATTGTGATAAATAATACAATTATATAAATATTCCTAAAAATTTATTTGGCTTTTTAAGAATAATTTACCAACATTGGAAATCTGTGTATTAAGAAGCTTGCCAGTGAATAAAACCTAAAATAGAACACAAAACATTTGATCACCAGATTTGGAATGTAATTGAAAAGCATGTGGTATAAGTTTCATTCCATAGTAGTCATTTTAAAAAGGCTCAGTCTCAAGGACGATCAGTTGCTATTTTCATGAGAAATTCAGGTTAGAATCATAGTGGTTCCAGAAGATGAGCCAAGTTCTGTTGCTTCATGAATATCCTTAGCAGGATTAATTGAATAAAGGCAAATATATAAATGTCATTTCTATAAAATGTTGCTTGTGTAATACAACTCTTTTGGTTATAAAAATATTTATGAATTAAATTATGTATATGTTCTATAGTAGCTACTCGGCTGAGCTCTTCCAGCATTTTTTGGATTAATTTAGTTTTGTTTATATGATTAGTGTCTGTTTTTGATTAGGAATATGAACTTGAAGCAAACTGTGGAGTAACTGCTGTAAATGGTTTCATCCTTCTCTTAATTTCCTTCTCCTGTTAGCATTATTATGCTCTTTTTTAGATACCATCTTGATCTTTAATTATTGCTCTATAATTGTCCCTGTGGGAAAACATCTGCTATTGCCTACTTTCTTTCTCTCTCTTTTTTTTTTTTTTTGCCTGTTGTGTCAGATTCCCTGTGGACTGTATTACATCTTGTTGACATTGCATTCTCTAGCTGCCTTTGATGATTTTCTACCCCCAGGGTTCTTCAAAGATCAGAATTTTAATCTGCCTTATTTCCTGTGGCAATTCAGATATTTTTCTTTCTAAGTTACAAACATGCTATTGGATTCATGAGATGACTTTAGTGAGTATGAGAGTAATCAAATCATTTTACATTGAGTTTTGTTCTGTTAATAATTTTAAAAATTTTAAATTTCAATGTAGCTTCTACTTATTTTTTGTTCTGTTTTAGCATCCAAATATTTCTATGTCTTTTACAACCTCAAGTATTTAAATATGTTTCTATCCTTAAAATACTATTTTCTGAGCATAGTGCATTTCTTTCTCTTTCATTATTTTTAAAAAGTCAATGATACTTCATCAGAGTCAGTTTTCAAAATTTGTGAGTTTTTAAGTTGTCTGGTATTAATTTAACAATTTTCAGTTACAAAGTTTTACGATTATTCATGCTTTATATCTCACATCAATATAATTATTTCATATCGCAAAATTATGTTTATATTATATTTTATAGTTGTTCATACTAAAATATGCCATTCAAATTTTGGTTATAATATAAAATTAATTATGCTATAATATAGCATCATGTTCATAAAAACTTATATTACATCATGCTAATTATCACTTTTTACTTTCCAAAATAATTTATATAAGCCAGATATTTAAAAGTATGGCCAAATGATTATTTTAAATTCAATAGATTTATGTTTACATTAATTTAAATATAATACAGATATATATTTATTTTATATCTGCATTTCTATGAAAACCATTTCCACATTTATATTTTAAACCTACATAAGATGTGTGATCATTTATTGGAATTTAGAAGACAAAGATTCAGTTACATGAATAAAATATACTAATATTCAATGAAATATTTAGTATAATCTTTATAAAAAAATTTATTTTCCTCTCTGCTTTGTCCTTTGTTTTTATCTTTTAGTTGTAGTTGGACACAATATCTTCATTTTACTTTTTTATCTTCTGTGGTGCTGAGGTTCAAACTCAGGGCCTTGCACATTCTAGGCGTGTGCTCTACCACTGAGCCACAACCCCAGCCCTCTGCTCTGTCCTTCTAAAAGTACTTTCAATCAGAGTACATCCTGTCAATATCAGTTAATATTAAAAATTGTATCCTATAGAATTTAAGGAAGATTACTATACCTAATGTAAGATCAAAATTAATGGAATACAGCTTTGCCAACAGGAAAACAAATAATTTATTCACAGGAAAGTTTTATATGTGGGCATGCTACTGTGTTCATATCATAAAAATCTGGATAATGATTTATTTTCACAGATTCCTTCCTAATCTGTAGTTAAATCTCAATATGTAGGAGAAACATACAAGTGTATTAAACTGTGGAAGCTTTGTCCAATTGAATTTTAATTCCCTAATGAAACCATATATGACTAATATCTTATCAGCTAACAGTCTTTTATGATAATCTTATAGCCACTGAGTATTCCATAGATTAGCATTGCCTATATCCCTATTCCTTTTAAATTGTCTTTGTAAGATCCTGTTTTAGTACTGAGTGTATCACCAGTAGCAGAGTGCTTCCCTTGCATGTTTGAAGAACTATATATATCTTTCATATTTCTTCTGCCTGAATCCTCTGCTTTACATATCTAGTTACCTTGAAATGTAAGCACACAGTTGATATTGCTATATTGAATAAAATATTGTTGCAATACAGTGTTCCTTAAATTATAAAAAGGCATCAAACATTGGTAAAATAATTCATAGTCCTGTGAAATATTCAGCCTTTTTTATATACTATATTTATATTAGATGCTATTTCTGAAAACAATAAGTCCAATATTTCCATCATGAAAAGTCATGCATTGTTTTGGTGTTTGTTTTATTTTTCATTCAAAACTTTATAATATAATGTAATATTTTATATATATATATATATATATATATATATATATATATATATATATATATGACATTTGAATATTTCAATATATTTTAAAAGGTTTATAATACCATTTTATAATATTTACCTAAAGTTTGTTTGAGATATGTAGGATTCTAGGAAAATTATCAAGAAGAGAGAAATTTAAAATAAAATTACTGATACTGATTCACAGGGGGAGCTAGGTTCCTGTTCAGATTTATTGATGAGCCATTCCTTACATAGGAAGCAAATCCTTTGGGGCTGGGGATGTAGCTCAGTTGGTAGAGTACATGGCTACCCTGAACAAAGCCCTGATTCAATCCCCAGCACCAAAAAAAAAAAAAAAAAGAACGAACGAAAGAAAGAAAGAAAGAAAGAAAGAAAGAAAGAAAGAAAGAAAGAAAGAAAAGAAAAAAAAGCACATACTTTATTTTATGTCATTAACTGTTTTCTTCTAAGTTTATTATTTAAGTTCAAATGGATATATTTTTAAAGGCAACCAAGTTTAATTCTATAGAATCAAAAAGTTCAAAAGGAAACAAAATAATGCAATTAAATGAATTATCTTAAAAAGTATTGAATATAAAAGCTTAGATTTTATATATCTAATTACAGAACTACTGCTAAAGTATCTATCATTTATATTTGACTTAGAGGCTTAAATTTATCTTATAAACTCTGTAGAAATAATGGACTATTTCTTTATAATGCATAGAAATCTATTGAATAAAATACATGTAGAACATTCAGGGGAGGGATGTACCTCAATGGTGGAGAAAATGGTTAGCATGCAAAAGACCCTGGGTTAGATATTTCACAGGAAAAAAGAAGCAGTAGCAATATAGAATGCATTTTTTTCTGTTAGGTAGTTTATCTATTCTAGGTGTTCATAGTCAAGGTTTTTTGGTATTGAATCCCCACTGAAGTACAGGGCTTGATAAAATATTGCAGATTGATATGATGCTTCTCACAATACAGATTCAATATACAGAAATACTGAGCAGAAACCTGTTAACTGTGGTTATTGCCAAAATAATTTATACATAGGTAATTTTTGAAAAGATAATATTAAGTAACACTTTCAAACATAAGTCTAATGCCATATAATTATTGCTTTAATAATATTTGTGTTATAAAATAAATATAAATACAATATTTATATTTAAAAGTCACTCTAATATTCAGGTTAATTTTAAGTTGTAATATTTCTACAGAGCAAGTTTTATTTTCAACTAAAAGCAGTATTTTTGATATAAGTACAAAACATAATGACCTGTATTTGTCATTGGTGGGTTTCACTATTAAACTCATTACCTGACCTAAATATCTTTTTTTTTGTACCAGGTGTTATACCCAGGGACATTTAACCCGTAAGCAACATCCCCAGCCTTTTTCATATTTTATGTTGAAACAGGGTATCAGTAAGTTGCTTAGAGCCTTACTAAATTGCTGAGACTGCCTTTGAACTTGCAGTCCTCCTGCCTCAGCTTCCCAAGTTGCTGGGATTACAGGTGTACACCACCACACCTAGGTGGACCTAAGTCTCTACTTAATATTCGAGTATAGATTTTTAGCTATGCACATAGGAATACTTTAGGAATTTTTAGATTATTACTTTATTTCTTTTTTAAAGAAATTTTTATATAGGTAATCAAATTTCATCCTTGCCAGTGATGGAAGAAACATAAATATTTATGCATCAACTTTACCATAGGTAATATAATTATTGAAAATAACATCTATATTATATGTGTGTGCATGTGTGTGTATACTTTGTGCATTTTCAGCCCAATTCTGTTTTTATAGGCAATACATTATTTAGAAAGAGAAAAAAATCAAAAAATAATAATGGTGACGATATGTTATTTTGCTTGCAAACATTCTTATGTTACTGAAATTCCAGGCTTTTGTATGTGTGTGTGTGTGAGTATAGTGACTACCTGTGGATTCCTGCTTTTTAAAGGTAAGATATATGTCTATCACTGTATAAAAATTATATTAAAAGAACAGGATGGCCAACTGGAAAAAATTAGCTTCACGATAGAGACATATTAATTAATTTCTCAGTCACTTATTTTCATTAACAATTTTTAGTCATGACCTGCATGCCTTTTTCAGTTTTTCTCATTACATGTTAATTTTCAAAGTATTATTAATATGAATACAAAATTATTTTATGATAGACATTAAAAACATTAATGCAATTAAGTTAAAACATGCATTTCTGATTGTATTAAAATTTATAAAATGTCGAGTTTTTTCCACTATGGTACATACAACATCTATATCAGATTTGTTTTGCAAATTCTAGACTAATTTAATCTCCAAATCTACATTGAATCTTGGCAAGTCACACAAATAGACTTATTAATTGACTGAACATTACAAATAAATATTAATCTTTTTTGATTGTGACTCCAGAAAGCAAGTAGAAAAGAGAGTGGCATTTAATTACCATAATTAAGTTTGTATTAATATATTACCCTTCATTAATTCTGTACTGATGCAAATATATTTTTAATTAGAAAGAAAATCTAACGCTTAAAAAACTTGTCATCAACAGAAAAAAGTCTCCAAATTTAATGAAAAAGACACCATGAGTATATATCTCTTCTTAGCTAGTTTGTTTCAATACACATCATGGCAACTTTCATATATGCAAATTTCCATATTATGTATAATGGCTTGAATTATGTATACTAAAATAAGATAGTAAATGATGGGTTTTGTCTTCCAAACATTGTATCTGTCTGGAACTAATACATTTTCTCACTGCCATGTAGTAGAGTGATTCAAATAAGTGAGATACTGCAATTTACTAGGGATGCCATATTGACCAAAACACAAGGGACTTTTCTTCATGAAACATAAAGATAAATGATTAAGACCACTATTAAATTTAGTATATCAAATAAATCTGTAATAGGAATTATGATAAGTAAAATAAATGAGAAATTGTCACAAGAAAACTCCTGAGACATATATAAAGAGAAAGTCTGTAAAAAGAAAGGCTTTAAATTGTGCAGTAACATAATAACGCCCTTTTGGTATTTCTATACATTACTGTAAAATGCATTATTTTATCAATCACTGAAAAGTAATATCATTATTTTTGATAGGGTCAGCTTTATATTGATATAGACACTTTTATATTTAAAAATAATCTATTTTAATATATATCTTTATTTATACTTCTTCCTATAATCTCTTTTATCAAAATTTCTTTTACCAAAGCAATTTAACTATGCAAATTAGTATATAGAGATCCTTTGTTTATTTCATCTCTGAATTTCAAAAGGAAAGAATATTTTCTTGATCTAATTAAGAAATCCAAATGCAAAAAAACCCACTTTCTATCAAGTTTTCACTTTCAGCATGTTTTTCAGTTGCTGATGTTTAACTATCATTAAAGGAATCAAGATGCAAGAGTTAATATAGAATACAGAATTGAACTAGCAGAGACAATAAAATTCCTGAATATTTTTTCTGTTGATTATAACATGATGAAAATTTATCAGCCAAAGTCAATGGTAAGAGAGTAATGAAAACTGTTTGATTTCATAATTTCTAACCTGGCATTATAGGGAGGAAAACAAATGATGAAAATATTTTTAAATGATGACTATCCCTTAATATTCTACTATTTTTTTCATAATATTTTTATATTAAATTGTCCATTCCTAGTTTATATCAGGACTGCAGAATATGCATGAACCATATAAATTTAAGATGCATCATGATATATTCACCATTGATGGCAATTATGCTTGTATATTTTTTCACATCTGTGTTCTTGGCAAATTGAAGAAGAATTGACTTATAACAGAAATTAATAAATAATTTTACAATAATCACTGTACATTCAAAAAACAGGATCCTTATCTTCTCATCTAAAACCCTGACTCCTTCATCTCCCACCTTTTGAGGTAATCATTCAAAACTCATAATATCTTTCCATAACTCCTTCCTACATACATAAAGATTAGATAGAAAGTTTGTTTCTTTAAATTGAAACATTATCACAAATGCTATTTTTAAGTTGATTTTCCCACATTACAAGTGATTTTGATGACTTTAAAGTTGTCAGTCCATTCCATTTAACATTTTGTGAATTTTCTATTTATGTATTTTCCTACATTTTAGAATTTTTTAACTAATTTTTCCTGCAGGTTTGTAAAGTCTAATTGGTAGTGGGTTACAAACATCTTTCCCCAACTTTATCATTATCACTTTGGTTTTGTAAATTTCATACATTTTCTAGGCATAAAAATATTGTCAAATAATTGTTAATTTATCTTTCAACAAAGATCTCCTTTGCTGTGTTATATAATATTGGAAGCAGTGAATGAATTATGGGTCTTTGAACTGCCCAGAGACAAAGGCTGACCCCTCCCTTGGGAATCTCTCAACACAAAAACAAGAAAACTGCCCCTTCTGTATGGTGACGACCTGTTCAAAGGGAAATTCTGTGGTTGCCATGCAGTTTATTAGTTCATGACCTAAAGTTCAGGCACCACCACAGGAGAGGGGAATTGTGGGTGCAAGTTGATGACTGTAATTGGGCTGTTCAAATTTTGATCTCTGTTCTGTTTCTCACATTGAATCCCTTTGATGTAAAAAACTATAAACCAAATGCATTTATGATGAGCATTGGTTTTATAGTTTTTTAATATAACAGAAATGGATTGACTTATGATGGAGGAGGACAGTGCTCATTATCAGTTGTCCTCCTCCATCATAAGATGGCTGAACCAAGGGGTCCAGCTTTCTGTATTTCTGTGTTTGTTCATGTTTTTTCCAATCCCCTCACCAGCCCAATTTGGGAAAACTGAGCAAACGGTCACACTTGAAGCAATTATAACTCAGAAATTATTCTAATTCATCATTTTTTTACACTTCAGTCTGAAATCATGTGTATGCTATTAATTACAAATAGAGTAAAATTAGAAGGTCTTTACTATCTTCCTAAAAAACAACTAACTTTGTCATCACTATATAGTAAGGTACTTTTCTCACTGAAAAAAAAGTGCAATCTTTGTCAAATATTCACATCCCATAAACTTGGATCTATTTCTGGTTTAGCTGAACAATGATTGGCAAGTCAATACCATTTCTGTCATATTACTGGGATTTTTTTTAGTTCATTGATCTTTTTAATAATCTTCTTCACTTTCTAAAGCTTTTACTATTCTGATAAATATTAAAATCATTATATAAAATAAAACATTGTTATTTTGATTTTAATTATTAATATTTATGTATATGCATTTATACAAATAACTGAGTTATTATGTTAGATATTTCTAGTCAAGGTGTTGTTGCTTCTTTTATTTTCACGTCATGTGTATTCCTCAAAGCTCTGCTTCAGCTATATGTATTTGTTACGAGATGTTTCATGAGTTTCTAATTTCAAGGAGCATTTTGAAAGAGCATGTTTTTATTGCTATGGAGAAAAATTAGCCACACACACACACGGTTTTATCAAAATAGAAATGACATATTTATAAATTTATCTAAAATGTTAATCTTCATTTTCTTATCATATATTTTTAAGTAAGAAATCTTTCTGAAAATTATCAGGTGTTTTGAGCACTTATGGTTATAATTATTTGCCTAATTTCCTTTAATTTTTTATGACTTAAACTGGATAAATAAACTTTCTACTGCCACACTAATATTAAATTCCTGGTATAAATTCAAAGTTGGTAAAGGTTAATGTTCTTTGCCATTTTACTTATTTTTTACATTTTATTTAAAATAATGTTTATTTTTTATAAAATTTGTTTCATATATTTTTATATTTTACTGTCAGTATAGAATGGTCATGTTAATATTATGATGAAATAATTTGGGAGAATTTCATCTTTTTTAGAATACTTTCTAAAACATTATAACATTCTTAATAAGTTGTTTGGGGAACTCAACTGTGAAAATATCAGTTTATTGTCACATACATAATTATATTTCTTATAGAATCTATGAAGCTGTTCTATTCAATAGAAATAATTTGGATAACTAATATAATTCTATAGAATTTCAAGTAGTGATGTGTAAAGCTAAAACACACAGAAAACTCCTCTCAATCATGTTAAGAATTACCAAATGCATTTCTTCTCATACAAAAATAAAATTCTAGTTCCAGTATGAATGAAGATTTAAAATAATATAGCCCCATAAACTGTTTGTATATTAGTATCTCCTTAAAAAGTTGTAAATGTTTTTCACATGCTTAAATTCTTCTTTAACCTTTTTGATGAGAATCTTCAGGGAGGACCTAAAGAATCTAAAGTACAAATATGCTCCGTAGGTGATGTGGATTCACACTAGCCTGGGGAAATTATGGGCATTTAGGTCATTATAGAATACTTCATATCTGTTTATTTATTGATCTATTTATTCATATCTATTTAATTCATTTACTATTAGTAATTTTAACAGTATTCAAAATAAAATAAACTTTTGTGAAAATAAACAAAACTATATTTTACATACATGTGAGAAAAATACACCAGTACATATTTGTGAGAAAAATAAATACAAAGAATTTTTTCACTATATATTTATTTACATTAAGCAAAAATTAATGTAAAACAGAGTTCATCTAATGCACTCACATTGGTTAACAATAAATAATAATGTACTTGTTCAAAAGTGTATGCTCTTCAGGATTTTATATTTTTGCTATATTCCAGAATAAGTTTCAAATTTGTCATTTCCTGAAAAAAGCCAGAACTCAATTTGATGGATCTGCCTTTTCTTTCTTTCTTGTTCTTTTTTTTAATATTTGCATCTTAAATGCACAAAAATCAAAGTATCTTCCAGGAATTGATGACTATCTGGATAGAAGTGATGGTTTGCAATACAGCCAAAAGTCACTCTTTGCTAGGTTAAAATGGGTTTTGTTACCTTCTGTCCCTATGAGAAGCTCAGAGTAGAGGCAATGGGATGGATCCAAACTGGCATAATAGAAAGCAGACATTATTATTAAAAAGGAACCCAATTGAGACATGACCAAAAATTGAATGTTTCTGTAAGAAAACACCTGATAGCACAAGTTAAAATAGTATTCTATTCCCTTCCAAACCATATGATTGTATTGTATACCTATCCTTTCTGCAGACAGCCCAGGAAGAAGTGTATGCCAAACTTAGGGTAGACTTGAAAGAGAGAATTTTATTCACACATTACAAAAAGTTATCTTTTTCCCCCCAAAGTAAAACTGTTAACAAGAATCTCATCTATGAAGTGTAATCTATTAATTATTTTTTATAAATTATCTTATCAATAAATGTTATTTTAGCAACACATTTATTTTTTAACACTAATCTAGGAAATCTATAAAAATGTTTTTAGAAATACTTATGAATTGGTAACTTTATAAATGTTTCAAAACAGATTTATTTCAATAAGTTTAATATTATTGAGTGAGTCCACTTAATGTTTTTACCTAGTTTGTGAATATAAGTGAAAAAAAAATCTAAACTTATACTTACGTTTCTAATTCCTTGAATATGTAAAGAGATCATCATTTAGGAAAAACACTGCTTTTATTCACATCTTAGTCAATTTTGTGTGATAAATAAAAATGTGGTAGAATAGTTTATTCTACTTTCCTTTATAAAATAAATAGAGCTGGGTGTGGTGCACACACCTGTAACCCCAGAGAGTCATGTGAGACAGGATGATTACAAGTTTGAAAGCCAGTCAGAGCAACTTAGTGAGACTCTTTCTCAAGAACAAATAAATGAATAAATAAATCAAACAAAAGGATTGAGGATGTAGCTCAGTGGTAGAGCACCCTGGGTTGAATAACCAGTACCAGGGGAAAGAAAAAGAGAAGGAAGAAAATTCAGAAACTGCAGGAAGGTATGTTTTGGTAGTTGAAAACATAGTCCTTATTTGAGGAGCATATCTTTGTGTGGTAGGCACTGTGAAGGACCCAAGCTGCCACAGTGCACACTGGAGGCCACTGGGCACGGTGCAGCAGTGTAGTGCTCAAATCTGCCATAGTCATAATTTTCTGAAGTGTGTTCTACACCAATGGAAAAGTTGAGAAAGAATTATTTGTTTGTTTGTTTGTCTATTTATTTATTTATTTATAGCACTCAGGGTTCTCCAGAGAAACAGAATAACAAAATAAATAGATAAATAGAGTAGATGGATAAACATACAGATACAATAGAGCACTTATTAGAGTAATTAATTCACTCTATAATCAAGACTAAGAATTCCCACCTTCTATTGTCTGCAAGATTTATAACACTGGTGTAATTAAATCTAACTCTGAAGGCAAGAGAAACTGGGAGTGGGGGTGGACAGGTCTGGCAGGTGGGTAACACTAACACTGGAGCCGAAGGGCCAGGGAACTTAAGAGCAGGCAAAAGAGATGTTCAAAAACCAGAGAGAGACATTGATAATTTATCTCTGCTCTTTATATTCTATCCAGATTCTCAGCTGATTTGATGACACCATTCCACACTGAGTGAGGGCAGATCTCAGATAGTTGGTCTATTGATTCCAATACCAACATTCATCATAGACACACCCAGAATGCTGTTTTGGTAATTATCTTTGTATCCCTTACACTAGTCAAGTTGACACCTAAATTTAACCAAAACAGGCTTTCTTCTCTTAAAGCTACTCCTAGTAGAGGTATACTAAATAGTTTTTCATGCTACATTATTAGACTTACCTCTTTGATAAGTGCTTTCTGTAAGAGAAATTCTTCTAATCCAATGTGAACTTCTGTTGCCCCCATATCTCATTATTACCCACTAGCTGTAACTGATTGTTAAGAAAAAACGTCAACCCAAGCTGAATCAACTATTTTCTTCCTCAAACAATTTGTTACTTTATCTGGGACAAACCACAGAAATTCTTTCTCAGGTAGCCAGATTTACAACTTCTCTGCTTGGAGGCTAAGGTTACAATTAAATGTAATGATTTTTCACTGTAGCAAAGAATTAAGAGCAGTTTCTAAATGAACAAGATTTCTATCAAATTAATTACTTTCTCCAGTAGATGACATATAAGTGATGCAAATGAGGCTACCCAACTAGGCATAATACTACTTTTATTGCCTAATGAAACTTGAAGTGTAGATGTTTGAATAAAGCCACCTGAATTTTAAATTAACATACCTAATCAGGCCAATTTTTCCTATTATGACTGTATGATATTATTTGATTTTGACAGCAACATATCTGTACCTATTTACATATCTTCATATATATGGATTATCCTTCTATGAGTTTAAATTAGAGGGCAATTTTCTTTGTTTTTGGTGGATACAAAATGCCCTAGAAATTCAATGATAGTGCTCTAAAGCACAAATACCCCTGCTTATTGCTTTAATTCTTTTATGACTATGATCTAATAAATGTCTGTAATTTACTCACTTCCACTTACTAATACTCATAAACAAACACTGACAAAACATACAGAAGTCAAGGTTTTGGGAGAGGCACCTTTAATAAGTCTAGGAAACAGGACAAGGAAAAAAGGGAAGTCAATAAAAAGCACATGATTGGAAAGACTAGTCTCGCTGGGAAACTGAGAGAAAACATGGATACCCAGGTGAAACACCAAATAAAACTGGAATATTTATGTACCTGGGAAGTATTAACAACTGTTTGAAAGTACAGGGGAAGGATCAGATGCATCACAAGGCAAAGTGCTCAAGAATTTGAACTTGTAAGGCTGGTTTGGTATGCAGATACATAGTCAGGCCTAGATGCTATGGCCGAATCACTGAAAGTATCTCTCTGTAAAGTTCTTTTTTCTTTTTTTTTTTTTTTTGAACGGAACATATTTATTTAGTCAGAGTCTCTTACAAGGTAGTCCTAAAATAGAGGTTAAGTGGAATAAAAGCTTACTGGACATCTATGCCAATGTTGCTGTATGGATCAGATTTATGTTTTCGATTGAGGAATACTATGCAGAAGGATATAAGAATAGTCTGATAGACTAATATGACACAAGATTTTGAAGACTTGAATATGAAACTCTACAGAATTTCAGTTGTATAAGTTTTCACACATACTAACTGGCATTATGTCACTTTTTCAATTATTTCTTCAATTTCTTCTCTTGGCAGTAGGTTTTAACTTTAAATATTATTTTAAAACATTCAAGTGATAACTACGTTTTAACTCATGTTAACTTTTATATCCAATCGCCCTTTTCCCTAGGTTGAAATTTTATCTTCTATAATCAGTTTTGTCACTCCAGAATCAAGACATAATAAATGGTTTAAAATGAATGGATGATTACTTGGGAGTTCCTTTCTGGCATGTCAAGCTGAGTTGATACATATGGAGTTATGAGTGATTGGAGTGAGGTGATTTATGATGTCACTAGGAACTAGGGCACTTTGAACCAATGCAGTCTAATTAAATTTAAAAAATAAGATTGGTTAGAAGAAAATAGAACTTTCCATGCACTCCTAAATGAAAGTTAAAAGTTAAATTAGTTTCAAAGGTCTTTTTTAAAAATACCACCACTGATCATCTGTTTCACCAGTGGTAATTTATCCCAATGACATATGTGTATATGTCCAAAAAATGTAGTCTGAAGGCTGTTCTTTGCAATATAGTTCCTGTTGCTGAAACAAAACTGTAAACAAACTTACATAGTAGCCATAAATGTAAATACAAATAAATTCTTTGCAAATTTAAAGGAATGAACCAGGTAAATATTCAAAGTGTAAATCTTATTATATGTAATTGATATATTATTAAATTTAATAAGAAAAATGCCTAAGAACATACTTAGGTAACTTTTTGTGTGCATTTTTTAAAAAAGATAAAACATGCCCAACTGTTAGTTGGCTTAGAATAAGAAAAAATAGAAATTTTAGTTTTATGTTTTGAAAGTTTGAGTAGTAATTTATCATACATATTGCTTTAGTTAGCTTTTTCACTGTCGTTACTAAAAGACCCAACTAGAACAAGTTTTGGGGAGGAAAAGTTTATTTGAGGGCTCATGATTTCAGAGGACTTGGTCTACAGAAGGCCAGCTGCATTTCTCAGGGCTCAAGGTGAGGGTGAAGAAGAGTGTGGCAGAGGGAAGCAGAAGATCATGGCAGAAGAGTGTATCAGTGGGAAGCAGCCCATGGGATGATCAGAAAGGAGAGAAACTGATCTCCACTTGCCTGCTACAAATATGTATCCCAAAGCCATGCCCCCAATTCCACTTCCTACAGCCACACTCTAACACTTCAGTTACCACTCAGTTAATCCCTATCAGGTTATTAATTCACAAATTGGGTTTAAGAGTCTCACAACCCAATAATTACCCCTCTGAATCCTCTCACATTGTCTCACATATGAGCTTTTGGGGGCTATTTCACATCTAAACCATAACTTTCTGCCCCTGGCCCCCAAAAGCTCACAACCATCCCACAATGTAAAATACATTTTATCCATTTACAGGAGTCCTCTAGTCTCAACAGTTCTGAGATTGCTCTAAGTTCAAGTCCAAAGTTTTGTCTCAGGCTCAAGGCAATCTTGCATTGTGAGCTCCAGTAAAATTAAAAGTAATCTACAAGTATCCAATATATATAATTACAGAGTAAACATTTCTAGTTACAAAATTAGGGGCATAGAAGGAAGGTAGAGGACTAAAACAAGACTGAAATCCAACTGGGCAAACAAGTCCTGTACCTCCACATTTAGCATCTGGGACAGATGGCATGGTAATGTTCTGTCCAAAGGGCTTGTGTATCTCTGCCCCTATGGTCTTGTTTGTTGTAGCCCAAGTGGCCCTTCTGTTGGCTTGTCTCTGCTTGGTTCTTGCAGATTTCCCAGTATTATGTCCCATGTTACTGGTTCTTAATATCAAGGGGTTTCACAGCAGCTTTAGCTTCTTCCACACATCTCTACACTTTGCCCTCTCTGGGGGTGCCCATGGGGACTCAGATCCTGCTGCAAATTTCCTGGCCTCCAAAGCCTTCCTTTGCAATATTGGTGGAAGCCTCCATAACCCACTAACTCCACCATCCTGCATTCTTGCAGAACCAGCACCATGTGGTTGACACCAATATGTGCAACCATCTCAAGCAGTAGCCAAGCCTCCAGGGACCCTGGCTGAAGCAGCCTCTGAGTGCCTGTGTACCTGAGCATGTTGAAAATACTTCCTAATCCCCTTTGTGCAAGAACCATACCCCACTGGTCTCTTTTCAAGAGCATTTTTGCTTTTTCTTCCTTGAGTCTGAGATGGGTGTGGTCTTGCCAGCTCCAGAGATGCTCACAGGCCATCTTTCTCATTGTCTTTGGGCAAAGTTTTTCGCATTTCTTTAATGGCAGTAATGTCTTTTAACAACTGCAACTTCCTTATGCTAGGTTTTACTCCTGCTTTTGAAGTCCAAGATTTTAAATTTTTCTGTTCTGCTTTCTGCTCCTAAATAGACAATAAACTTGGTTAAAAGCTACTGGCAATACCCCTGCCACTTCCTGAATTCTATGCCATCTAGAAATTTTTTGGCTAAACTAAGAAGGCCATCACTTTTAAAATCAGCTTCACGGAAAGTCTCAGGACATGGGCAAAATGCAGATAATTTCTCAGTTAGAACACATCACAAATGGCTGCTCCTCCGAATTCCAATAGTGTCCTAATTTTACTCTTGAGCCCTGCCTTTAATGTTTACAGTTCTATTAGCATTCTGTTCTTCTGAGCTCCCATCAGAATTGGCCATTAAGCTCCACTTACAACAATCTAAAGTGTTTCCAGCTTTCACTGCTACACATCTCAAAATCCCTCTAACCAATTCCAAAAAGCTCAAATGTCTTCTGAATCACATGGTCATGTTAGTCACAGCAAGGACCTCACTACTGGTACCAATTTCTGTATTTGTCAGCTTTTTCACAGCTGTGACTGAAGGACCCAACCAGAAAAACTTTAGGAGAGGAAAAGTTTATTTGAGGGCTCATGGTTTCAGAGGCCTTAGTCCATAAAAGGCCAGCTCCATTCCTCAGGGCTCAAAGTGAGGGTGATTATCATGGCAGAAGAGTGTGTCAGAGGGAAGCAGCTCACATGATCATCAGAAAGGAAAAAGAGTGGTCTACACTTGCCAGATACAAATTTATACTCTAAAGCCACACCCTCACTTTTCACCTCCTCCAGCCACACCCTACCACTTCATTTACCACTATTATTATTATTATTATTCCCAATTCAGGGTATTAACTCACTAATTGGGTTAAGACTCTCAAAATCTAATGAATTCCCCTCTGAACCCTCTCACATTGTTTCACGTGTAAGCTTTTGGGGGACATCTCACATCCAAACCATAACAAATATATATATATATATATATATATATA
>NW_025999900.1:17277198-17288497 GCF_001458135.2 Marmota marmota marmota
AAAAAAAAAAAAAAAAAAAAAAAAAAAAAAGAAGAAAAAAGAAAACCTTGGGATGTAGCTCAGTAATAGAGCATCCTTGAGTTTAATATCAAGTCCACTAAAAATTGATAGAATAAAATAAATAAAATTGGTAATATATTAATTATCAGAGTATATTATAATTAGGTAAGATTCAATAAGTTACTTCTGGAAAGTTTCCTTAAGTTAACAATGAAAACACTACCAAGATTTAAATCTATGGCAATGTATACATTATAAAATTGTAGAATTCAAGTGGGATCAAAGACTACTGCAACAAATTTAAATAAGAATGTGTCATTATTACCATTTCAGGCATATTTAATTTTAAACACAGAATTGTTTTGAATTTTCTTCTATTGCTTTTAAGCCTTTGTCATTTCCATTAGCACTTACACTTTGCAGTAATAGGAGGCGTTTCTTTTTATCAAAGAAAATGTTTTTCTTGTTATCTAATTCTCTACCTGGATTATAAAATGTCATGAGAAGCCCATTTATTTAGATGATGCTGCCACATTACACAAATATAGAAGTTGCATCAACAAATTTAATTAATCTGCTGCTTCCTGCTTGTGTCCCTCTACAAATGCCCACATTGACTGAATCATCATAATATACCAGTGAAATAAAATGCATGATCATTTGTTACCCTTTTGTTGAGATACAAAAATGCTAATAAAGCATATATCATCATTTACAAAATTATGGCAAAAATGTGAAATATATTAGTTTACATAATGTTCCCTTTCAATAGAGACAAAAAGATTATTGAATCCCTTGCTGAGAAATGACATTGTTAATTCTTAGGCCTTACTCAAGTGACCATGATGATTGTGAAATCATGACCATTAGGAATTCAAAAATTAATAGAGAATCATGAATTTCCTGTGGTACCTATTGTTTCATGGTATAAAAATTATCTTATAAAAATATGCTTTGCTTGTTGGATTCTTAATCTGAACCATACAATTTTAAAAGATCATGCAAATAGATATCTTAAACTCAGAAAGAATAGCTATAAAAATAAACAGCAAATAAATACAAGTAATGTAAAACACATGTAATTTCTTGGATATGGTTATTGCATAAAGTGCCAATTTATTTTATTTATATAAGAAATAAATCATAATAATCCCACCCAACCACTGATGACATTCTGATGTATATCTTTTTTTGTTATATATATTTTTTATTTGTTCTAATGAGTTATACATGCCAGGAGGGTGCATTTTGACACATCATACATAAATGGAGTATAACTTCTCATTTCTCTGGTTGTACATGATGTTGAGTTACACAGGTCATGTAATCATATATGCACATTGGGAAATAATGTACAATCATTCTACTATCATTCTTACTCACATACTCCTTTCCTCCCTTTACCCCGCTCTGTCTAGTCCAAATTATCTCTATCCTCAACCTCCCCTTATGGTGAATTAGCATCCACATACCAGAGGAAACATTCATTTTATGCTTCTTTGGGATTGGCTTAACTAATTACTCATAATATTTGTGATGTGTCTGTTCCAACTATTCAGTGGCAGTAAGTATTTACACTGTTTACAGAGAATATTCAATTCTTATGATTCTGAAACTACTTTGTAACACTTAATGTCTTCATCTTCTTTTTTTTTTTTTCAAAAATGGATTCCTAGTTGCTTTCTTTTTATTCTCCTGGGATGTTTGTTTTTAAAAAATCTATAAATTTCTGGATGTCTGGAACTGGGGTTTATATTCAGTAGGAGTGTCATATGAGACAGTACATTTTTAATAATCTGACTAGCTGATTTATAAAGATACATATAAGTCTATCTGTTGAACTATATGAGTTATTTTAAATTATCAACATTTTACATAAAAACAGAAAAAAATGGATTTTTTTTTAAATCATAATTTTTAGAACTTTTTATTTTTCTCTATTAATATGTAAGATGTGAAATGGGTAAGTCTATCATTTTTCCTCACCAATTGATGACTATTTCATTAATATAATGCCGTCCTTAACAAAATTAAATTTTTATATATTTTGGGTTAAATCTTCTATTTCTTCATTCTTGGGAGTTTTATGCTCTTACTGTGTATTTTGGTGGTGCAATTTCACTTGCATTGTTTTTCTTCTGAATTTTTAAATATTATTTTTATTTGTTTTTATATGAACTTAAAAACTAAATTACTTAGAAGTTGTTATTATTTTGAGATTATGATGAATGTGAAAATTCAATTTACTTTAATTTAAAGTTAATTTTCAATTGAAATAATTAATTTAATTTTTATTCTTTTCTTCCTATATATGAATATGAATTTTCAAACTTTATTTTAGTTTTCTTAAATTCTCAATTAGAAATGAAACTAAAAAAACTTTTACTTAGTAATAATGTTTCCTCTCATGAAGATTTTCATTCACAACCTGAAAGATGATAATGCCAAAAAGAATAATTTTTAACAATATTAATTATAAATCATCTAAAAAAAATAAAGAAATATATTTATTATCCAAAGTTTTTGAGTTTTTGAATAGTTTTGTATTATCAAGGGTCAAAATATTTTGTGTTATTTGAAATTATTTTCAATAGACACATGCACATCCAAAGTGTATAACATATCTGGATTTTAGTTTCCCGAAAACCAAAAAGTTCTATTTAAAAAAATATATGCACTAAAAACACTAAAATTTAAATGTATTATCTATAAATGAGAAATAGCATATGGGCATATTCATATGGTAGAGAACTAAATTTTAAATAAAAATTCATGTATTAGAACTTGTTTATTATAGAACAAATTACTATGGGTATAGTAAAGTAAATAAAAATATCTCATAATATCAAAACTCAAAACAGAGGCTAAGTTTACAGTGCTTAACATGTAAAAAGTATACTTTGATAGTTTTAACATAGAAAGCATTTTTATTTAAGAAAAAGTGTTACTGACATACCTATCAATGACTACTATTATACTTTATTATCACAAAAGAACTATTTAGTCCAATAAATTTTATGTGCACATTATTCTTTCAAATAATTGCTTTTGTGGATTTAGACATACACTTTAAATATCTTTATTTATATATTTATTAAGTGGTAGACATGATGTTAGTAGAAATTTTAGTAGGTCTCACAATAAACTGTCTTATCTCTGTGATCATTTTTTTAAAATAAATGTTAAAACAACCAAAGTTAAGAAAACTATGAGATACTATTCGTTTATTCCATATTTGAAAAAGTAACTTAATCAGAACACTATGATATTTGTGTACAATGGAGCATAACAGAAAGTCAGAAGTAATTAAAAATGTTCTCCAGTTTGACAAAAAAAGAAAAGAAACACCATCTTAACATAATCAGTGTGAAAACATTTGTAGTTTATTTATAGTGAACTATTTATCATTTTAGTAGCAAATTCTGTTATTCATTTGCAAATTAAATGTCATAATCAAAGTTGACAAATTCACTTAGTCATCTATAAATTAAAGTTGACCTTTCAATTTAAATCTTTTCAAGTTAATGTAGATTAAAATTAGTGGATAAAAAGAAGCATAATTTAAGTACACAAAAAGAATGAAAATATTTACCTCCCACATTTAGGTGGATTCAAGGCACTAGAGTAATAATCATAATTTCTTTATATTTCATGATTTTTAATCTAGAAAGGAAATAAGAAAGAATGATCTTTTTAGATTTTATCTATTAAGTAGAAGTTGTGATGTTTTTAAATTGTCCAATTTGATCCAACCTGCCAGCTTACAAGCAGTCACAAACTAATGAGACAGTGGAAAATTAACTATTCTAAGAGAAACAAGAACTACTTAGTATTAAAAATTCTCATACAGAATAAGCAGTACAAGCCAAATAAATGCTTTGCTTGAAGACATGTCTGTGAAATTTTTCATTTGGAAACTGAGGTCCTTGATTTTAGAGGGGGCTTCCATCTTTGTTTCAATGCAGTAAAACTGAATAATGCCAAAGAATGCTTCATGGTGGCTATAACCAATAGTGGTAGGTTAGCAGAGTACACCTGGATCTAAGTAACTTGATAAGCTGAGAAGAGAATTACAACTTGGAGGCCAGCCTCAGAGCCTCAGTAACTTAGTGAGACAATGCCTCAAAATAAAAGAGTTGGGTAGGTAACTCAGTGGTAGAATATCATTTGGTTAAATCCTATTAACACACACACACACACACACACACACAATATGCTAAGTTTGAAGATTGCTTATCAGTCTTTGAAGCATTCAGATTCAGTATCATTCCATTCCCTCAGCTGCCTATTTTTCCTTTGGTGAGGAAACCTAGAGGTTACATTCCCTGCCAAACATCATACTTTAAAAACTTAGTACCTGAATGCAAGTGTACTTATATCATAAATCTTATTATATTTAAAATATTTAAAATATTTTCAAAAAATTATTTTGAATAGCTTTCTGACTGACCAGGCTGACATATTCACGTCAATTGGTAATTTTATACATCTCTGTGGATTTGTAATTGATGCTACACTCAAATTCACAGTGTATATGCATATTAAATATATGTATGTAAGTGCTATATCTTATGCACATATTTAATGCATATGTCATACTCAAAAGAACACTATTAAAATGAACCTACCAACCTGTCAGTTTAAAAGGATAATTTTACTACACTAAGTATGTTATCTTGCTATAGATTTAATTAGATACAATTCACTATAATTTTATTTCCTTTTGTAAGTGGCTATGTTGTATTACTTCAACACTTTTAAAAGACTAACATTAATAGTAATGAAGTCTTTAATTTTTACCATGCTTTCAGAACAGAGTCATTATATCTGTTTCACAAAAGAGGTAAGTAAAACTCAAAGATTAAGTGTTTAAATTACATAAGCTTCAGAGAAAACTTTAGACCCATGGGGCCAAACTTATAACTACTGTTCTCCACTCTTTCACAATCCAAAAACCATTTTTTCAAAGCACACTTTAAATTATAACCAATGTATGTATTATGTATTTTTAGGTAATTCTAAAGTATTCTGTTCAGAATGATTACTTTAGGGAAGAGGTTTTCAGCTTATGTCAACATAAAAGATGATGGTGACATAAATAATTATGATAGATTGTCTACATATTTGATCTAAATTTAGATTTCAGGCAAACTCATCTTCCTGCTGTTATATTTGGCAAATTTTTAAATTACTTGCTATATGAGCTAGATGTTTATAATCAGCTGTCTTCCTAGTGTTGATAAAGATGAATCATTCCACCATATGATGTGCTTTTATTTCTACCTCCAGCTCGTTGCTCCTCTGCAATCAAACATAGCACAGCCCTGTCATTATTATTAATAATTAGCTTTAGGAGAGTTTAATGCACATTTTCTGTAATCTTTTATTGAACTTTTATAGGTTAAGTATCTTTCATTTTCTAACATTTTCAATCCTCACTTTTCTTATGACCCTCCAACTGACTCCATCTTGATTTTCTCTTAATGTCTTCTGTTTTACCTATTTAATGTTGGCTATATACAGCCAATTTTTCAATGAACTGAATGGAATAATCTAAGTAGATGTCAATGCACTTAATCATCTGACTTTAGTTTACTTGTTTATATTATTTTAAAATGATTACAATTGTTGGCTGTATAAAGGACATCCTTCTCAGCAGACAATGCTATGTACATAATTTCTGAAATTTTAATACTTGTAGAATATATTAGGTGATAATACATCATTACATTATAATATTTCTTATTCTTATCTATAATTAAACAAAGATGTCCTAAAAGACCTAATGTCAAATTATTGCAAGTATGGTTATTATTGTAATTGTTGCTGTTTTAACCACTGAAAATGTACTCTGAAATTACAACATGTTAATTAGTATGAATTCACTTATTGATCTTTATTAAAACACTGCTTATGAAGTAGTATCAAAATATTAAAACCAAAAAAGCAGAAGCTTAAATATGATGATAAGTTACCAAAAGTCATATAGCTGGTTAAGTACCAGATTTGTGACTGAAACTCACTTTTGTATTCACAATAATGACTGTGCTGTGGTCACCATGATGCTGAATGATGAAAATAAGGTTTTAACTAATACATATTTTATTTTTTAATTAAAATTAAATTTGATTAAATATTATTAAATTTGTTTTAAATTAATACATGGAAAAAAATTATATATTAATGGGTTATTGTGATGTTTTGATACATTGTGTAGTGTTTAAATCAGGTGAAACATATCTATCTGGTACTTGTTTATGGTGAAAAGATTCACATTTCTTGCTTCTAACCTTTTAAATATGCAGGTTGCAACCATTTTCTATAGACATCCTACTGTGCAATACCATACCAGAATCTCTTGTTCCTTTCTAATTCTAACTAGATACCCATTTATCAACTTTCCCATTCTATTGTGCCACCTACTCTCCTTGGGCTCTAGTAGGTACCATTCTATTCTTAATATCTAGATGATCAATTTATTAGATTACACAAATAACTAGGATGGTGAAGTACTTATCTTTTTGTACCTGATTTATTTTTCTTATCATACTGATCTCCAGTTCTATCCATGTTGTCACAAATGACAGGATTTTATTTCTCTATGACTAAATAGCATTCAGTTGCTTAAATGTACCATGTTTTCTTTATCCATTCATATTTTATGAACATATAGATTTTTTTCTATTTCGGGATATTAAAAATAGTACTGCAATGAACATGCAAACATGGGAGTGTAGATATCTCCTTGGCATATTGATTTACTTCTTTGGAAATACATTCATTAGTGGGATTGCTAAATAGAGTTAGTTCTGTTTTTAAAATTTTGATAAAACTCCATGTTGTTTCCCATAATGACTGTATTAATTTATGATGCCATGAACAGTGTTCAAGGATTCTCTTTTTCCATATTCTCACCAGTATTGGTGATTTTTTCACTTTTTGAAAATAGCTATGCTAATTAGAGTCAGGTGATCGGTCATTGTGGTATTTATTTGCATCTCCTTGATATCAAGCGATATTGGACATCTCTGTTAGTCAATTATTATGTCTTCTTTAGCGAAAACCATGTAATCTACCACCAACTGATGTTTGGAAAATGTGCTAAAAACATGTGGTGGAGAAAGGACAGTCTTTTAATTTGAGAGTGCAGGAAAATTTGCATATTCACATGCAGAAGAATGAAACTAAATCTCTACCATTTATAACACATCTATTAATTTCTGTTGCATATTAGGCATCTTATATATTTTTTGTGGTGCTAAATTCTTTCAAATTTCTTTAAATGACATAGGATTTTTCAGTTACTGATATATCTTTAAAATTCTTTTAGAATTTTATCAAGATAAATCTATTTTTTTAATTTAGCATAATGACTGTTATGGTTTGGACGTGAGGGGTCCCCCAAAGCTCATGTATGAGACATTGCAAAAGGGTTCAGAGGGGATATGATTGGGCCATGAGAACATTAATCCAATCAGTGAATAATCCCTGATGGGATTGAGTGGTATTGAGGGGGATGGGTATGGCTAGAAGAGTGAGGTTTTGGGGTGTGGCTTTTGGGGTATATATTTTGTATCTGGCAAGTGGAGACCTCTCTCTCTCTCTCTGTTCTCTGATCATTATCTCAGCTGCTTCTCTCTGTCACACTCTTCTGCCATGATGTTCAGCCTCACATTGAGCCCTAAAAACTGAAGCCTGCACTTTTCCTACTCTATAGTTGTTCTGGTTGGGTTCTTTAGTCACAGCAGGGAAAAGCTGACTAAAACAAGGACATAGGAGGTACCCCTTACTCCTATGGCTTAGTTTTACAAGGGTAAAATTCTCATTTTCTGGGATTCTTAGGAATTTCTTTATTTGCAGAAGGAGTAGGAATTTAATTGTGTGGCTTCTTGATATTAATGCTTGAGTTTTAATCCCAGTGGAGCAAACTCTTCTAGGTGTTGTAAAGTCCTGGTTTGCAACAATATAATGACCATATTTGAGGTCCTGAGACAAATTCCCAAAAAGATCTCTGGGGAACTCTTTAATAGGGCTTCCTCTTTTGTGAAACCTGTCTTACAAATTCAAGTTCCAACAGCTGTCAAAATATGGGTCTCTACTACATGATCTCTATGAATCTGTTAATCCACTCTGTCTCAATCTCCTGTATTACAGTTTATAAATGATTTCAATACAAAAAAATGTAGCAATAATGGGATTTACTTTATAATATATAGTTTCAATAATTAAGGATCTGTATTTATTGATCAAATCCTGAATATGCTTGCTTTAGTTGTTTAATATAATTATGTAGTTTTTGGATTGGAAAGGCAAGAATTTTGTCAAACTGAGAAATTAAACTTTCAAAACACTTTATTTAATAGATGAGGAATATTTTATGAATTATAAATAAAAATAAAATATTCCGGAAAATTATTAATTTTTCTGCATCGGTTTGAATTATTACTTTCATATCATGTGTTAATTTTATATCATTGTTTTGATAAAGTGCAACACACTAAATGATTTAAACAGTAGGAATTTATATTCTCACAATTCTGGAAGCTAAAAATTGACATTAAGGTGCCTGTAGGGCTGGTCTCAGGCATGCAAATGGCTATCTTCTCCCTGTGTTTACATGTTAACTTTCTTCTGTGTCTTTGTCTTAACTTCTTTGTATTAGAACATCAATCATATAGAAATGGGGTTCACCCTAATTTGCATTTTGACTTAATTACATCTAAGACCTTATTTCTAAAAAAATCACATTTGACATATAAATTTGGTGGTGGAAAGACATTTCATCTCATAATACACCATGCTCAATGTAATTTGACATTTTAAATGAAGAAAGACTTAGACTATAGTGTTTCATATTATATATTTATTATACAATATCTCTCTTCTATACAAGTGGAAGTGTTTTAACTATCGGACCCATCAGTCATGTATTTTTTTTTTTCTAATTCAAAGAAACCCATTTGATAAATCTCTGTTTCAGTAGAAACAGAAGACAGACTCATTGGCAAGTAAACAATAGCCTGAAAATATATCATTTTCCTTTGTATATTTTAGCTAGAAGAAAACATCCTATATAACTAATCATAGAGTCAAATCATCCAAATAAATTATTTACAACAACATAAAAAATTAAAACAATTATATTTATAACTGTGATTATTTTCTAATATTAAAACCAGTATATTTGTTTATATATTTAAATTCATAACTCAAAATTCTCTGTAAATTTTAAAATATTCTTCTATATCTCTATTATCCCCAAACTTGGTGGAGTTATTGCTTACATGTAAGTATTGCTATTAAATTACTTGAAACATTTGTAAAATTATTATTTGACATCTAGAATATATCCTCCTATCATTTCACAGAGAAGTTGGTAAGTTGTTGAGGACTCATGGTCAAGAGAATTGTAGATTGTTTTGTTATTCTAAATACTAAATATATGTGCAATAATTTGTCCTACATTATTGTCCTTTATTATAGCATCATTGGCTGCCAGACTCTCTTGGTTGGAAAATTCTAACATGTGACTTTGGAGAATATTATACTTTTATCAAGGTGTAGTGACAAGAAGAATAAAAAAAGTAAAGAAAACTAAAGGACAGCCAGAAAGCAAATCAGCATTCATTGTTATCCTTGTTCACAACAAAATATTTAAAAGGCTGTCTATTTTTTAGTAGATTTTTTTTTTTTGCTTGACAGCAAAATAATACAGGAGAAAATAATACAATTTTTCCTTACATTACTTGTCTCCAAATAAGGGGAAGGGGCCAGCAACTTTTTGAGGGTGGGGGTTCTTCTTCCTCCTGAGGAGGGTGTATGCTACCTAAGAAATTAAAGTCTAGAATAATTAATTAGTGAAGAACCAAAGACAAAGAGTCAGAAATATGTTTTCAAAAGCAGAGCCCTGACATGTTTAGTCCATATGGGAGCTGGAACAAGACAAGACAAAATGGCTCCAGTAGTTTATTTAAGGGGGTACGTGGAAGGTAGGGATAAGATATCAAGGGTGGAATCTTGCTTCATGATATCTTGCAGTCTGCAGGTTGATGGAATCTTGGCAAGTCACACCCATCTCACATGCTGGTTAGAACTTGGCAGAACAAAATAGAAATTCACAATGTCTCTGGGCAATCTTACACAGAGGAAATGTCCACTGGTAGTTCCCAAACACCAGATGTTCTTATTCATTAGGCTATAATGCATGGTAGTCCCCACACAGCCTATGGCTCACGACACCCATGTATGCAATACTTCTTCCATTTCCAGCTCCCCTAAAGAGTTGTGCATTTATTGCAATTTGTGCACACATGCTGATATGTCACCACACAAAGTCTGCAGCTTGCATTGGTCTTGTATACTCTATGTGTTTGGGTAAATATGTAATCATGGTTACCCATCTTATTCTATCATACAGATCAATTTCACTCTCATAATAATCCTCCAAGCTCTGACTTGCGTCCCTCCCTCTCACTAATGCATGAACAACAATGATCTTTTTCCTCTCTTCGCAATTTTGCTTTTCTACAATGTGATATATTTGAAATTATATAGTATGCTACCTTTTCAGATTTATTAATCACTTATTAATATACAGTTGTTTCCTCCCCAGTTTTTCATAGTTTGATAGTTTATTACATTTTAGTGCTGAATAATATTCCATAATGTGAATATATCAGTTTATCTATTTACCTACTGAAGAAAATTCTTCTTTCTTGCAGGTTTGAGCAATTATGAAAAATTGCAGTAAATTTTCATGTTTTTGTGTTCATATAGATTTTCAACTTGCTCACATAATAAAAGTATATTTAGTTTTATAAGAAACTACCAAACTGACTTCCAAACTGACAATACTATTTTGCATTTTCACAGCAATGAATGAGAACTCATGTTGCTTCAAGTCCTCATCAACATTTTGTTCTGTTAGTGTTTTAGATGTTAAACATCATAACATATATATAGTGGTATCAGTTGCTGTTTTAATTTGTATTTTCCTTTTGACATATGTTGTGCACAGCTTCCAATATATTTTTTTTCCTTTTGAGATCCCTGATGTCTATCTTTTTTGATCCCATTCTGGTATAATTTTCCATAGGCTTATTTTTCTATGAAATTTATATATTGTGAGGTTTTTCTTAGTTTTAAAAATTCACAAAATTAAATTAAAATGTCTTCCTTTTGTTGGTCAAACTCAGTTCTTTAGATTTTACCTACACTTTTTTTATACCTTTTTTTTATACCTTTGCCAACCATAGTCAATAAAATGTTTTACTAAATGAAAAAAAAAAAAAAAAAAAAT
>NW_025999900.1:17289001-17321665 GCF_001458135.2 Marmota marmota marmota
TATATATATATATATATATATATAAAATCAACAATTCATTTATTATATTTGGAAAATTAGTTTATAATTCCAATAAACATATTCATATCTAAATTTTAGAGAGTAAATGTTCCCCATTGACACAAAGAAAAATGGTAAAATTTATCATTGATCTTGATCTGTTCAGAACAGGTCCTATAGAAAGATCATTGATACTATCTTATATTTATTTTTCAACATAGTCCAAATTAAAGCAAGTATTTATTTATTCCTCTGTTTTAATTTTTTATGTTATGGAAGATAATGTTCATCTCAGCTTATTAGAAAACTTCACTGTATGTGTAAGACTCTTTTTTGTGAGTAAAAAGCATAAATTGACTGTTAAAGCTGTTGTTATTATGGCTACTATCAAACATAATACAGCTTATTGAATATTATGCTTTATGATGTTTTAGATAAAACACCAAGAAGGATACTAATTATTAAACATCATAAAGCATAATATTCTGTATGGTGCTGTAAATAATACTCTCTGAAAAAAATAATTGTGACCTTAATTAGGAGAATAGAAAAAAATGGACTTTTAGCAACACCAATTCAACTAAGGAAGGATTCTGGACAAAGCATGACTAATTCAAAGTTCAAAATTTTGCAATAATAGTTCTCACTTTATTTGACTCTGTCTCAGCAATCACAGTTCTTCTGTAGTTAGTGTTGAATATTTTGGAAACTATTGTTTGATATATTATTTGTATCATAGTTTTTTTTTTCAAAGAAAACATGTAAGTCTGATTCCTGTTACTGTATACTAGCAAGAAGGATACTAATTATTATTACACTAATTCATGAAGTAACTAAAACCTACCCTATAACATGTATACACTTTATAAAGAAAATTTTAATTTTAATGTCTTTGAGATTTTATATTTTATAAAAATTTTCAAAACAAAGTGAGTCACAGTGGCACATGCCTATAACCCCATCAGCTCTGGAGGCTGAGGCAGGAGTATAATGAGATCAAAGCTAACCTCAGCAACAGCAAGGTGCCAAACAACTCATTGAGACATTGTCTCTAAAAAAAACACAAAATAGGTTTGTGGATGTGGCTCAGTGGTCGAGTGCCCCTGAATTCAATCCCCAGTCCCCCCAAAAAGATTAAAAATAGCTTCTAATTATCTCTTGCATTTCAGTAGTGTAATCCATCATGATATTTCCTTTTTTGTTATGAATTTTAGTAATTATAATTTTCTCTTTCTTTCTCTTCATTAGTGTGGCTAAGGGTTTATAAATTTTATTTATTTTTTCAAAGAACCAATTCTTTGTTTTGTCAATTTTTAATTATTTTGTTTCAATTTTATTGATTTCAGATCTGACATATAACCTACCCAAACTGAATCAGGATAATGCACAATTTAAACAGATCAATTTTAAACAATGAAATAAAAGATGTCATCAAAAGTCTACCAACCACAAAAAGTCCAGGACCAGATGGATTCTCAGAAGAATTCTACAAGACCTACAGTGAAGAAGTAACACAAATACACCTCAAATTATTCCATGAAATATAAAAGGAGGGAATCCTTCCAAACTCATTTCATGAGGCTAGTATTACCCTGATACCAAAACCAGACAAAGACACATCAGGAAAAAAAAAAAAAAACTTCAGACCAATATCCTGATGAACACAGATTTTCCAAATTTTTACTAAAATTCTGGCAAATCACATACAAAAACACATGAAGAAGATAGTGCACCATGATCAAATGGAGTTCATCTCAGGGATGAAAGGTTGGTTCAACATATGGTAATCAATTAACATAATTCATCACATCAATAGACTTAAAGAATTATATGATAATCTCAAGATATGTAGAAAAAGCATTTGACAAAATACAGCATGCCTTCATGTTCCAAATGCTAGAAAAACTAGTGATAGTAGGATATAGCTCCACATTGTAAAAGTTATCTATGCTAAGCCCAAGGCCAATATCATTCTAAAATGAAAAAAATGAAAGCATTCCAACTAAAAATTGGAACAAGAAAGGAATGCCCTCTTTCACACTTAATTTCAACATAGTCATGGAAACTCTAGGCAGAAAAATTAGAAAAAGAAATTAAAAGGAATCAAATAGGAAAAGAAGAACTCAAACTATACCTATTTGCCTATGATATGATTCTATATTATGACAGTCCAAAATATTCCACCAGAAAACTTCCAGAGATAATAAATTAATTCAGCAAAGTAGCAGGAAAAAATAAAGACCCATTAATCAAATGCATTCCTATATGTCAGTGATGAATCTTCTGAATGAGATATTAGAAAAACTATCCCATTTATAGCCTCAAAATAATAAATAAATACTTGGGAATCAATCTGACAAAAGAGGTGAAAGACCTCTACAATGAAAACTACAGAACACTAAAGAAAGAAATTAAAGAAGACCTTAGAAGATGGAAAAATCTTTCATGTTCTTGAATAGGCAGACTTACTATTACCAAAATGGCCAATTTACCAAAATTGTTATTCAGATTTAATGCAATTCCTATTTAAATCCCAATGCCATTCTTCATAGAACTAGAAAAAGCAATCGTGAAATTTATTTGGAAAAATAAGAGACCCAGAATAGACAAAGCACTTATTGGCAAGAAGAGTGAAGCATCAGCAGGATCACAGTTCCAGACTTTAAACTATATTACAGAGTCATCATACAAAAACAGGATGATATTAGCACCAAAACAGACACATAGACCAGTGAGTGGTACAGAATAGAAGAAACAGAGACAAACCACATAAATACAGTTATCTCATACTAGACAAAGGGGCTAAAAGCATACATTAGAGAAAATTTAGCCTTTTCAACAAATGGTGCTGGGGAAACTGGAAATTTACATGTGGCGAAATGAAATCAAACCCCTATCTCTCATCATCTACAAAAATCAACACAAAGTGGATCAAGGACCTAGGGATTAGACCAGAGACCCTATGCCTAATAGAATAAAAAGCAAGACCAAATCTTCATCATGTCAGCTTAGGACCTGACTTCCTTAACAAGACTCCTAAAGTGAAAGAAATAAAATCAAGAGTCAGAAAGTGATATGAGTTTAAACTAAAAAGCTTCTTCTCAGCAAAAATAAATAAATAAATAAATAAATAAATAAATAAAATAACAATAATGACATGAAGAGAGAGCCTACAGAATGAGAGAAAATCTTTACCACACACACATCAAATAGCGTACTAATCTTCAGGACATATAAGGAACTCAAAAAACTTTACACCAAATAAAATAAAATAACCCAATCAATAAATGCACTAAGGAACTGAACAGAAACTTCACAGAAGATACAGAATCCGTCAACAAATATGTGAAAACCTGCTCAGCATCTCTAGCAATTAGAGAAATGCAAATCAAAACTACTCTAAGATTTTATCTCACTCTAATCAGAATGATAATATCAAGAATACAAGCAACAGTAAATGTTGGCAAAGATATAGGGGAAAAGGTACACTCATACATTGTTCCTGCGACTTAAAATTGGTACAACCACTCTGGAAAGCAGTATGCAGTTTCCTGAGGAAACTTGGAATGGAACCACCATTTTAAGTCCTTTGGGTATAAACGGTTTATACCCAAAGGACTTAAAATCAGCAGATTGCATTGATGCCTCCAAATCAATGATTATAACAGCTCAATTCACAATAGCTAAACTATTGAACCAACCGAGAGATGACCTTCCACACATGAATGGATAAAGAAAATGTGACATATACACATAATGGAATTTTACTCAGCCTTAAAGAAGAATGAAATCATGGCATTTGCATATAAACGGATGGAGTTGGAGAATGTCATGCTAGGTGAAATGAGCCAATCCCATAAAGCTAGAAGCCAAATATTTTCTCTCATATATGGATGCTGATCCATAGTGGGAGGGATTAGGGAAGAATGCAGGAAATTTTGATTGTGCAGAGGTATATGAGGTGGTAAGGATGGTAGAATGAGTCATACATTATTAGCCTATGTACATGTATGATTGCATTAACGGTGTAACTGTGCATCATTTATAGCCAGAGAAATGAAAAGTTGTTATATATTTGGGTATAATGAGTTGAAATGCATTCTGCTGTCATGTATAACTAATAAGAACAAAAAGAGAGAGAGCGAGAACATTTTAATGAATTTAAATAATTGTTTATCATTGTCTTGTTTGATTTTTATTTTTAGACCTTGTAGAATATGATTATTTCAACAAAATTAGGTAACAAAACATCACAAGAATTAGGTTTCATTTTTTCTAACCAAGTTTTGATGCATTGTTATCTGCTCTGACATATAAAGGACCACCTATCAGAAATGGAGAAAGGCATCATGATGCTAAGAATGTTCCCCTGCTGATATTCAGCAAGGGAACTGGTACCTCAAGGACCACTAAGTTTGCAGTAAATTTCTATGTGAAAGAAAGAAAGAAAGAAAGAAAGAAAGAAAGAAAGAAAGAAAGAAAGAAAGAGTTTTCCTCCCATTGTCTGTAGCTACTCATAAAATATATTTGAGATGTCATGTTTCAAACAGGGATTTAACCTGGAGTATGAAGCATATTTTAATTAGCAATTCTTATGGGGTTGGAAACTACTTTTCTTCTTCCTTACTCAGTGTTTATAAAGCTGAAATGTGGGGACTTCATCTATATATGCAACTCAAGCTGACAGCAGCACATTAGTGTTCAACATCTCTGAAACATCTTTGTAGGCTTTCCTTCCTCATAACACAACAATAAAATTCCAGCTCATTGAGTAGGTTTTAGTACAGTACATTTCACAATTTTTCTACTAAATTCTCTGCATGACGTAGCATGTGCTCATAGAACACACATATAGAGTAAGGGATAATAACACGTAAATAATGGTATGGTTTCTGAAATCAAAAAGAAAATTGTTTCATAAATATGCAATTTTGAAGCTGTTATACATTCTTACATTATTTATTTAAAATGTGACAGCAGATAAAATATATTGTGGCAAAGTTTCATAGAATATAAATAGCAAATTTTGTTAATTATTTTCATTTTTTATCTTGAATATCCAAATAAATCTTTGCATATCTTTTGTTAAAAGGACAATAAAATATTGATTGCTTATATTAAGAAGATTTATGCTTAATTGTATACATAATAGAAATCAGAGCCCAGAGTCATTTAAATATTTTCAATATAATGTATCATTAATTTTTAAAGTTTTTAATGTTTTTTTATTGGTGTATTATAATTATAAATAGTAGTGGGTTTCCTTTTGACACATCCATATATGCAGGGAATATAATGTGTTCCATTTCAATCCCAAGTACTTCCATTTATCTGCCTCGATTCCACTGGTTTCCTGTCTGTTTTATTTATTTATTTATTTATTTAGGTACTGGGGATTAAACCCAGGGGCTTTAGCACTGAGCCACACACCCTCATCCCTTTTTATTTCATTTTATTTTTTTTTTAATTTTAAAAGAGGGTCTCACTGAATTGCTTAGGGCCTCACTAAATTTCTGAGGCTGGCCTTGAATTTGGGATCCTCCTGTCCATCCACCTGAGCTGCTGGGATTACAGTTGTGTATCAACACCTCCTGCTAATTTTTATTTTTTAAATTGGTGCTCTATAGAAAATCACATAGGTGGAGCTTACTGTGGGTTACTCATATATGCAAAGGCATAACTAGGTCAATTTTATTTCAGAGTTTCTTCTTTTTCTCTTCCCTCCACCAGTTACATGGTTAGGGTCTTTTCTGAAACTGAGGAAAACAGAAGGCCCCAATTTTTGGAAACAAGTCAGAAAGATTTTACATATCATTCAGAGTAACAGGCATGAGTTTATTACAAAAGTTGAGAAAGAGAATGGGGCACATTCTTAAGAGAGGGAAAGATCATATTGGAGAGGAGAAAGATGGTACAGCCCTCTAGTCCTCTAGTTTTATTGAAAGTCCCAAGGAAGATTCCAGAGTTCCACCCGAGTCCACATTTTGCCTTTTGACTGACAGCATAGGACTGCATGAACCACCTCTAAGAAAAGATGGTATGGTGCCCACAGTTTGAGATTTTAAGAAAATTGAACCCTCTTGATTTTGTGTCAATTTCTCAGCCCTATAATGAGTTTGTTATGGAGCTCCCCTGTTTATGCCTCAATTTCCCGCTACTTACATTGGGTTATTATCCTTTGAAGAGCCCCATCAAGTTTTCTTTGTGAGGGCCTTGATGTTTCTTTTTCAAGGTGAACAGCGTGAACAAAATCTCTGTGATAAAGAAGGGTCCAGGCTACTTTTCAGGGTGTCACATGATCTTGAAACAATAATTTTCCTTTAGGAGATGCAACTATGGCTGTGGGAGGTTTTAACATGCAAAGAACCCATCTTCCAGGTGCTTGTCTGTCAGACAGGATGGTAGCTTGCAGTCACCCTGGATTGTTTTTTCCCTGCTCATCCAAAACTTGGCTGAGTAGTGACCTAACACTTTGTTGGGTCTCAATCCCCTTCTCTACTCCACTGATCTCTCTTCTAATTACATGGTGTGGTCCCATTTTCCTCCTTTTCTATTCTAACTTCTGCATAAGAGATAAAACATCTCATAAAACATGCTTTATGGCAGAGTAAGACTCCATTGTGTATATATACCATACCATATTTCCTTTATCCATTCACCTTTGATGGGCACCTGGTCTCCTGAATGACTGTCACAAAATAAATAAATTAATAAGTAGAAATGTGTGTGTGTGTGTGTGTGTGTGTGTGTATATATATATATATATATATATATATATATATATATATCCTGAAAAACTATGACATAATTATGAATAACCATTATGGGGAAAAATTTTATAAAAAATTTATAACTGAACAATAAAGTTTCTTATGTAATTTCCCTACCTTCTCTGATATACACAACCTCATCTATAATTTGGGGACAAGAAAATCTACACTTTCAAAATACCATTTACTTGGTATTAGCCTTAAAATATTAAAGAAAAAAATACTGGCTTATTATAAATTGCTTGCAAATGTAACATACCACTTATAAATAAAAGGGATGATATATGTGCTTATATGGTATATGGTAAGAATTTAACATAAATAATTAAATTCATGAAGTACTCTAAGTCAAAAATATTTTGACATGGCTTATGTACACAAACACTACAAACACGTGCATACATTCTTATATGTATATAGTATAATCAAGGTATATCTACAGTTACTATATAAGGGAGAGCAATTTAGCAATGTGATAAGTGGTCACTTATAATAAGGACCAGAAACATTATTATCAAGGTATTTAAGTGGAATCCAGAGTAAAAAGTGTTGTAGAAAGAGCAAAAGATAAGAAATCTGTAACATCAAATCACATTTCTTCTAGATACATGTGAGGAGAGCTAGAAGATGGATATGAAAATGAGAAGAGATAAAGGGTTTATTGTCTATGAAACTATTTTAATAAACACACGTATATCAGAAAGTTTGATTACTAAATCTAAAATCATACACTTTTAATCCAATCTTTTTGTTTCCTTTCATAACTCATTAAAATTTATTTTGCATAAAACAGGATATATTAACAAAATTGAGAGAATATTGTGGATAAGTATTATATACTTTAATCTAAATTAATCAGTTATCATATGTGTTTTAAAGCATATATAAATAAAGTTCACAAGTTATTATATAAAGTAATATATGTCATATATTACATGTGTAGTATAATATGATGTCACTATTAATATAATATACCATATAGTTTTATAATGCAATATTATATCATATGCTATGTATGTCATATATAATACATCTTATGTATTCATATTTACCTTAATATTGTGTATTTGTTGATATATTTGTGGGTAGGGTTTGGGTAAATATATATGTCTGCCAAATCATTTAAAACTAAGTTTCAGATATAATGATCAGTAATCTATCTCAGCAGGTTTTTCTAATTTCCTAACATGAATGTTTGTTTATATCAACACAATCAATTTTAAAATTCAGTAAGTTTAACATTGATATAACGCACCTAATATACAATAGATATTCAAAATAGTCATTCATCCTAACAGTGTCCTTTCCAACCTTTTTATTTCTTGATTTAACATGGTAAAATAATCCAATGGAGCATGTACCTGTAACAACATTTCAGTCTCATTTAATTTGAAGCTATTCTTTATCCTTTGTCTTCCAAGATATTAACATTTTTAAAGAATAAAGTCCTTGTTCTTCACTGTGGATCTGATTAATTTTTCCTTCATGTACAAATTGATATTATACATTCTGAGCAGAAATATTACATATGTAACATATTTCCTCTCTCAGTATGTCATCATGAGAAGCAGGAGGTTAGTTTGCCCTATTATTGGTAATATTAACTTCAATCACTTAATTACAATGAGATTTGCTCCAATACAATTCAGATTATCCATTGAAAAGTTATTGTTTAATTTTTGTGATTAATATATAAACTACTTAGATTTTGAAACACTGTTAATAGTTTGTTTCGTTTGAGCTAAGACAAATAATTTTTACAACCTTTCATCAACCTTGCCTTAATCAAATAGCATGATGATTGCAAAAAGTTGGGAAATTCTCATTGTAAATAATAACATTTTCTTTTCATCACTTTTCATCTACCTATCATCTATTTTCTTTCTCTCTCTCACTCTTTCCCTCTCATTTTCTTCCTACTGACCACCTATTTGAATTTTTAATTTGGTACGAATTTGACTTTGGGTTTTGTTTAAATTCAATGTGCTACAACTCATTACTGATGAGTTACTCATTATCCTCCAGCTGTTATATCTTTTTGTAATATTTCCAAAACATTTGTTTGACTTCCATATTTTTTTACGTGAGATATTATGGGCTTGATTATTTTGTTTTTCATCCAGTTTAAAATGAGCTAGTATTTTTCTCCTTCCATGAAAGTGCCTCTCTCTAAAAATTTCAAAGTTAAAGCAATATAAATTGTAGAAATTAAGTTTCGGATGTTTTTATTCTAATGTATTTATTCTTCAAAGTTTAGAAAAATACTTATGAAAAATACATCAGATTTCTGGATTACTTGTTAATTTTGACTGCTTTCTGTGAAATCACAGGTAAAAGAATTAGTATCACTCTACACCCCAGTGGGCAATTTATAAAAGTACTTTTCTTATTCATTCCTTACTTATTTCCCTTGTTGAGTGCTAAATTTTGTGTAATTTTTCTTTGCATTTTGCATTTGCCAATATTTTAAATGTTTACCACAAGCTTAATGATATTTGTATTTATTTTGGGAAATTGATATTTACATAAATTACCCATTTGTATATTGGGAATAATGTTTTCTTATGAAGTCATATTAATGAGTCAAACTCTGGACTCTTTTTAATAGCTCCTGTTAATGACTTATTATGAAGTCACATTAACTGTCATATTAATATAACATTAATTATAGTAACTATTTTTAATGTTAATTGAATTTTTCCAGATTATAGAGAAAATTATGTTTATCTATAAATACACTATAACACATGTCTAAACAATTATTTCACACCAATATTTATATACAGAATTTAATGAATAAATAAATTAACCAGAAAATACCACAAGTATGTTTCTGAATAATGAGTGTGTGTGTGTGTGTGTGTATATATATATATATATATATATATATATATATATATATATATACAAAATTCATGTGTGTGTCTTTTACATACAATATATACATTAATGGAAGATATTCCATAGCTATTTGTAATTTCTCTTTTACTCTATGTTAATAAAACAAATTAGAAGATAAAACCAACTTTAGTTTTTTAATTGAACTTAACAATTTTGATTTTATATTTTGTTATTTAATACATTTACATAATTATTTTATTTATTATTTATTTGACATTTAGTATTATATGGGTATTTGTCCATCAGTCTTTCTTCCTAATAACATACATACATAATTTTGATACACTTATCTGTACTTCAAGTTTGTTTTTAAAAATTCTTTTCTCATTCAATGATATTATATATGATATTCTAAATGTATAATATTATATGATTAGAAATCTTTTCTTCTGTTTTTCTTGATATCTTTTGGTACATGTGCATGCTTATTTTGCTACTGTGCTAAGAAATGTTTTAATGTTTAGTAGAGCTAGTATCTAGTTCCAACCATTTTTTTATCTTACAATTAATTTAAAATACCAAAAATTCAAACAGTGTGATAAGGTTTGTCACTTAATTTAATCTATCATATTTATTTACTCCTCAAACATAAAAAATAAAAAGTACTTCCAGTGCCAAAATTTCCATAGCTGTGTTTCTATATATATTTTATATTCAATTACTTCTTTCAGAAAAATGTCATATTCCTTTTTTGGTTATTTTATAATTAAGAAAAATGTTATAATTCTCTTCTGTAACTCCAATGTATTTCCTTTTATTTGGAATTATATTTACTATTTTATTGCTGTTGGTAATATTTTTAAAATTTAATGTCAAGCTGGTCATTACTGCTCTTAGAAAAACATCAGTTTCAAGGAAGTATGCTGTATATTTATACTACATCATTTTCTTGTGGGTTTACCTAGGATCTTTATGCAAGCAGTCACATAATTTTATTTAAGTCATTGTACCCTTAATTTTTCCAATTGTTTTAGCGGTATCAGCTAGCACCTTTGGAACCTCACTGGAATGGGAGTTGCTGTACTGGGATGACCATGCACTAGGATTTTTCTGTTTATTATTGCTTTAACTGTGAAGGTACACCTTTGTTTTAGAGTTTTAAATCAATCCTGATTTTATCAACTTCCTTCTTAGAGCCTTTTAAGTGATCTTAGGTGCTGCCTCTTCTAAACTTCCTATAATGGATGATATGATGAGAGATGACCTTGGATAAGGGGTAACCAATCACAGTGGTGTCCTATTAGGTAAGTTTGCCAGGGTTTTGGGTAGAAATGTTCTTATGTCTTCTTATTGGTAATGTCTTACACATTTGCTCAGTGATATTTTACCATTTCTGAATAATAATCCTGTTACATCAAGGAGTAAATGTGATTATATTATGTAGTTACTCTCCTCCCAGCTCTGGCGATAGAGTGTTCATCTAAAAGCTTATTTGTGGCTTATTTTTGTCCTCAGTCCTACTTTTCTTGTTTCCTCTGTAGTCACCACTATCTATATAATTTCACTCCCTCCTTTTCATCATTTTAAAAAACTGTCCTTAGAGCACAATTTTCTTGTAACATGTACTTCATAATAGTCTTCTCATCTTCTTTTTTTTTAAATTTTTTTTTCAGTTGTCAATGGATTTTTTTTTAATGCGGTGCTGAGGATGAACCCAGGGCCTCACACATGCCAGGCAAGCAAGTGCTCTACTACTGAGCCATAACTCCAGCCCTCATCTTCTTTCTTTAATCGGCTCATATGATTTACCTCTAGTTTTTTTATTTTTTTTTTTTGCAAAATGGATCATATAAAGTACACTTTTAATAAAATAATATGAGCAGTAAACATTAGCGTTTTGAAGAAAGTCATCAACTGGTTGTGAGAAATCTATTATTAAACATTCAACAAAATCTTTATGTTTCTAAAATGTTCTGTTGGATACAATTTCAACACTTACTTCTTTGTTGAGCTATTATTTAAGTGATGTTAGATTTCCTTGTATTTTTGATACCATTTCCTTTGATTTTACTTTCTTCGTGGAGAAAATGTGGAATAATTATTTTATTTTTTTATTAATGAATTTAATTAATGAATACTTTTTGATAAACCTTTTAATGAAGCAGTAATTTATTGATATTTTTAGCTGAAAAGTATAAAAAATGTTTTCTTTTCATGATATCTTAATTTGGAGATATATATTGTTTGGATTTTAAAAATGTATATTTTCAAAATACTAAACATATATATGTTAAATCGATTAATGACATGTGATCTGGTTATATAGCTAGTCTTATTTTGCCAAGTACATTTTTTTTAACATTTACTGTTTCATATGATGTAATTAGTTTAAGTGCTTTCTAATTCAGACTTTTAATTTCAATTCATGGTCTTTAGATTTTCAAACATAGAAAATCACACTAAACATGACTTCAAATTACTTAATAATAGCTAAGATAAAAACTCTTAGACCCAACAAAAATTTTTAAAAATGCAGTGCATGTTTCATCAAAAAAAAATTATTATTGGAAAAATGCAGAACATATTTCTTCATGCTCTGTATATATAATTAAATTATCATGTCTTTATTAAAATTCCCTGAGCTGTTTCATAGAACATATCTTAACACTGAGACCTAAGATGCTCTTGTTTTTTAGTTATGAAATGAGACACATTATTATTGTGGATAATTCTCTAGATCAGGATTTGTTTTAAACAATAGCCATTTTTTATTTATTACTCAAAATAAATTGAAGCTCAGTAATCCATTTGTCAAGACCGCCCTAGTCATTCATTCAGGTAGCTGGACCGGGCGTTGAGGCCATGAAAAAACGACGGACAGAAATACAAACACAGAAAAAGCCGGACCTGGTGGTTCTCCATTCCCTGATGAGGGATGGATGACCCAGAGCCCGCTCAGCAAATTTATTATGTAGCTTTTAATGTCAAAAGAGTTATTGTGAGACAGTTTCTTCAGAACAAGCACAACCAAGGAAATAGATATGAGCAGCCCAATTATGATTATCAGCTTGCACCCATAATGTTCTACCCCTCGGCAGCTGGTGTCTGAACCTCAAGGTCAAGAACTGAGAGTTCTGTGGCTGGCACAGAATCTGCCATTGAACAGGGCATCACCATAGCAACTGGGAAATATTTTTATCAGCATCTTCACAGGGAAAGTTTCCCAGAAAGGCATTGCCTCTATCACAGGGTAGCTCAAGGACCCTGATTCAGTTACCACTCTTGACATACATTCTTTATTTGTTACTCACAATTATTAACTGAAACTCAGTCCTGGATGAAAGACTTTTTGTTGTTTAGTTTCTTCCTATAATCAACAACTCACTAGGGAAAACAAAACTAAATGAATACCCAATGAAAAAACTAAATCCACTCTTCTACGGACAACCAGTCCAAATATAGGGTTGGATATCTGCAAATGATATTAGTTATTTACAAATTGATATTGATTTTTCAGATATTGTCAGTTTTCTAGGTGGCATAAGGAATGACTCCATTATGACTTTACGCCTGTTTTACCTTAATCTTCTTCATAATGTCATGGATTTTATTCCAACCATCATAAAATATATCCTTACCTTTAAAATGGTTATATATATATAATTTAATTCCAACTGTTATTTGTACACCTAGAAACTCTTCTACCAATCTCTTGTAAATTTAAGATGCCATCAGCAAATGACATGTGCTGACATTTTCGTTTTTCTTCTCTAAAGATTCCCTTCTCTCCATGCTTTAACACAAACTCAAAATTTACCTGAAGAAATTAATGTTCTAAGCTATTCTACTGAGAGATTTTTTTATTAGTTGTTCAAAACATTACATAGCTCTTGACATATCATATTTCATACATTTGATTCAAGTGGGTTATGAACTCCCATTTTTCCCCCATATACAGATTGCAGAATCACATTGGTTACACATCCACATTTTTACATACTGCCATACTATTGTCTGTTGTATTCTGCTGCCTTTCCTATCCTCTACTATCCCCCTTCCCCTCCCCTCCCCTCCCATCTTCTCTCTCTACCCCATCTACTGTAATTCACTTCTCTCCCTTGTTTTTTCCTTGCTTTCCCTTCACCTCCTCTTATATGAAATTTTGTATAACGATGAGGGTCTCCTTCCATTTCCATGCAATTTCCCTTCTCTCTCCCTTACCCTCCCACCTCTCCTCCCTGTTTAATGTTAATCTTCTTCTGATGCTCTTCCTCCCTGCTCTGTTCTTAGTTGCTCTCCTTATATCAAAGATGATATTTGGCATTTATTTTTTAGGGATTGGCTAGCTTCACTTAGCATAATTTGCTCTAGTGCCATCAATTTCCCTGCAAATGCCATGATTTTATCATTTTTTAGTGCTGAGTAGTACTCCATTGTGTATAAATGCCACATTTTTTTATCCATTCATCCATTGAAGGGCATCTAGGTTGGTTCCACAGTCTAGCTATTGTGAATTGTGCTGCTATGAATATCGATGTAGCAGTATCCCTATAGTGTGCTCTTTTAAGGTCTTTAGGGAATAGACCGAGAAGGAGAATACCTGGGTCAAATGGTGGTTCCATTCCAAGCTTCCCAAGGAATCTCCATACTGCTTTCCACATTGGCTGCACCAATTTGCAGTCCCACCAGCAATGAACAAGTGTACCCTTTTCCCCACATCCTCGCCAGCACTTGTTGTTGTTTGACTTCATAATGTCTGCCAATCTTACTGGAGTGAGATGGTATCTTAGGGTGGTTTTGATTTGCATTTCTCTGACTGCTAGAGATGGTGAGCATTTTTTCATGTACTTGTTGATTGATTGTATGTCCTCCTCTGAGAAGTGTCTGTTCAGGTCCTTGGCCCATTTGTTGATTGGGTTGTTTGTTATCTTATTGTTTAATTTTTTGAGTTCTTTGTATACTCTGGATATTAGGGCTCTATCTGAAGTGTGAGGAGTAAAGATTTGTTCCCAGGATGTAGGCTCCCTGTTTACCTCTCTTATTGTTTCTCTTGCTGAGAAAAAACTTTTTAGTTTAAGTAAGTCCCATTTGTTGATTCTTGTTATTAACTCTTGTCTATGGGTGTCCTATTAAGGAATTTGGAGCCGACACCACAATATGTAGATCGGAGCCAACTTTTTCTTCTATCAGACGCAGAGTCTCTGATCTGATATCAAGCTCCTTGATTCATTTTGAGTTAACTTTTGTGCATGGTGAGAGAAAGGGATTCAGTTTCATTTTGTTGCATATGGATTTCCAGTTTTCCCAGCACCATTTGTTGAAGATGCTATCCTTCCTCCATTGCATGCTTTTAGCCCCTTTATCAAATATAAGATAGTTGTAGTTTTGTGGATTGGTTTCTGTGTCCTCTATTCTGTACCATTGGTCCACCCGCCTGTTTTGGTACCAGTACCATGCTGTTTTTGTTACTATTGCTCTGTAGTATAGTTTGAAGTCTGGTATCGCTATACCGCCTGATTCACACTTCCTGCTTAGCATTGTTTTTGCTATTCTGGGTCTTTTATTTTTCCATATGAATTTCATGATTGCTTTCTCTATTTCTACAAGAAATGCCGTTGGGATTTTGATTGGCATTGCATTAAACCTATAGAGAACTTTTGGTAATATCGCCATTTTGATGATGTTAGTTCTGCCTATCCATGAACAGGGTATATTTTTCCATCTTCTAAGATCTTCTTCTATTTCTCTCTTTAGGGTTCTGTAGTTTTCATTGTATAAATCTTTCACCTCTTTTGTTAGGTTGATTCCCAAGTATTTTATTCTTTTTGAGGATATTGTGAATGGGGTGGTTTTCCTCATTTCCATTTCAGAAGATTTGTCGCTGATATACAGGAATGCCTTTGATTTATGCGTGTTGATTTTATATCCTGCCACTTTGCTAAATTCATTTATTAGCTCTAGTACTTTCTTTGTAGACCCTTTTTTAGAGGGAATACCTCCAGTTTCTCTCCATTTAGAATGATGCTAGCCTGAGGCTTAGGATAGATAGCTTTTACAATGTTGAGGTAAGTTCCTGTTATCCCTAGTTTTTCTAGTGTTTTGAACATAAAGGGATGCTATACTTTGTTGAATGCTTTTTCTGCATCTATCGAGATGATCATGTGGTTCTTATCTTTAAGTCTATTGATGTGGTGAATAACATTTATTGATTTCCGTATATCAAACCTAAGTTAATCAAAAGGGACAAAGAAGGACACTATATACTGTTAAAAGGAACCATTCACCAATAAGACATAACAATTATCTATATGTATGCACCAAATAATGGTGCTGCAACGTTCATAAAACAAACTCTCCTCAAGTTCAAGAGTCAAATAGACCACAACACAATAATTATGGGTGACTTCAACACACCGCTCTCACCATTGGACAGACCCTCCAGACAAAAGTTGAATAAAGAAACTATAGAACTCAATAACACAATCAATAATCTATACTTAACCGACATATATAGAATATATCAACCATCATCAAGTGGATATACGTTCTTCTCAGCAGCGCATGGATCCTTCTCAAAGATAGACCATATATTATGCCATAGGGCAACCCTTAGTAAATATAAAGGTGTGGAGATAATACCATGTATCTTCTCTGATCATAATGGAATGAAACTGGAAATTATTGATAAAAGAAGGAAGGAAAAATCCTGCATCACCTGGAAAATGAATAATATGTTACTGAATGATCAATGGGTTACAGAAGACATAAAGGAGGAAATCAAAAAATTCTTAGAGATAAATGAAAATACAGACACAACATATCGGAATCTATGGGACACAGTGAAAGCAGTTTTAAGAGGGAAATTCATTGCCTGGAGTTCATTCTCAAAAAAAGAAAAAAACAACAAATAAATGAGCTCACACTTCATCTCAAAACCCTAGAAAAGGAAGAGCAAAACAACAGCAAATGTAGTAGAAGGCAAGAAATAATTAAAATCAGAGTGGAAATCAACAAAAGAAACCATTGAAAAAATTGATAAAACTAAATATTGGTTCTTCGAAAAAATAAATAAGATCGACAGACCCTTAGCCATGCTAACGAAGAGAAGAAGAGAGAGAACTCAAATTACTAACATACGGGATGAAAAAGGCAACATCACAACAGACACTACAGAAATACAGAAGATAATTCAAAATTATTTTTGAAACCCTATATTCCAATAAAATAGAAGATAGTGAAGATATCGATAAATTTCATAAGTCATATGATTTGCCCAGATTGAGTCAGGAAGATACACACAATTTAAACAGACCAATAACAAAGGAGGAAATAGAAGAAGCCATCAAAAGGCTACCAACTAAGAAAAGCCCAGGACCGGATGGGTATACAGCAGAGTTTTATAAAACCTTCAAAGAAGAATTAATACCAATACTTTTCAAGTTATTTCAGGAAATAGAAAAAGAAGAAGCTCTTCCAAATTCATTCTATGAGGCCAACATCACCCTGATCCCAAAACCAGACAAAGACACTTCAAAGAAAGAAAACTACAGACAAATATCTCTAATGAACCTAGATGCAAAAATCCTCAATAAAATTCTGGCAAATCGAATACAAAAGCATATCAAAAAAATTGTGCACCATGATCTAGTGAGAGATATTAACTTGTACAACACTGGCTATTCCAGGGGATCGGAGGTGATTTTATTATCTGTTACACTGTATCTCAACTATTTTTACACTCTTACTTTGAAAGACACTGTCTGTTTTGAAAGAACTTTCAGATGACTGTTCTTGTTCCTTTCATTACCCCATATCCTAATGCTTGTCCACAACTTGGGTGCCCCTCTCCCTTGGCTAACCAGCTTCCCCTCCAACTCTCTGCATGTGCCCATCAGCACACATGCTTTCCTTTTCATCCATATGCCTGATGCAGTTTCAGTATCTATCTTGGCTCCTCAGTTTTCCTCCAACTCAAATGAATTGCTTTCCCTCCGTCACAACTCAAAAATTATTTATATTTTTATTCCACACCTTTTCATAGTCAATACCTTAAAAACCCCAAGATTTTCATTTCAAACAGGTAGTTTCTTCACCATCATCATTTACACTCCAGGATCATTTAACCATATACCTGTATTATAGTACTTGTTCAGTTTTATCCAACTTTCTAATTAATTAATCACCATCTCCTTTTTTATTATTATTTTAATTATCAAATCCCTCTGGTCTCAGTTCCCAGCATTAGCTCTAATTTAGATTACATGAGTCAAGCCATATTCATTTGCAATCCATTTAAACCAAAAACCAACCTTTTCCATCATTATTTAATTCTGATAATGAAGAGGTGAACAAAAATATGTGTATGGAAATTTTGCTCTTTGACTTTGTCACATTAAATTTCCTTATAAATATGATTATAATCAACTGAAGAAAATTATCATGAATTATCATGCATCCATTTTTAATTTACAAAAAAATAATACAAAATGTTATGGGGAGAATTGTTTGAAAGACACTAGATTAGGACTAGAAAAGACAGGTAAGAGTCTTTGGCAATAGTAATGGTAGACAAAAAGAGTGAAATGCAGAAATATTTTTTATAAGGACTGTATATAAAAAATGGTATGATGAAGACAACAACATATGTTCTTCAGGTTCAGATTCTTTTTACTGAAGAAATGTTGTCTTTCAACACATTAAAAACAAAAAGAACAGGCTTGTATATGACCTAGAAGCAATTTATAAAACCAATGTAAACCAGGTGGCAGAGCCTAGGACAATTTAACAAATCCTAGAGAAAAATACCTGGGGCTCACATGGAGCCAAATCACTTAAAGACTGGTTAACTGAGAATTTAATCTTGTACTGAGTTTTATGGCAATGTAATTTATAGTCTAATGTAAAATCTTTTGAGAATGAAAGAGGACATTATACATTGTCAAGATAAATTCAAATAACTAAAAATAATTTGGTGTACTGTGTGTCAGTTCCAGTTTATATTTCATATATATGTATATACATATCTCTCACTTACACACACACACACACACACACATGCACATATCCCTAATTCAGAATACCTCAGAGTATGAGTGAGTAGAAAAATTTATATATGTAGGCTTTCCTCCACTTCTGTATTAATCAATTTTACTCAGGATCTCATTGGTAAATAGACTTTTTTTTAGATTTAATAAGAATTTGTTTATCATATCAATTTTGTTTACTTCTATTTTTATCATGAAAAATTAAAAGTATACAAATAATGGTATAATAAAACACATATGCCAATTTTCTAGTTGCAGTAAATAACAATGAAGGACCAATCTTATTTTATCTATATTTTCACCTATTTTCCACCCATCCCTTTTGGATTAGTTTGAAGCAAAATACAGAAATTTTAATATGTAATACATACTTATTTCAGTGTGAGTACTAAAGGTAAGGACTTAAATTTTAAATATAAATTTATACTATTATCACATCTAAATAAAAACCTTTATTCCTTAAAGTTAAATATTTGGTAAATATTTAGATTTGATATCAAGTTATCTCATTTATTTACTTTTTATTTTTTTTAAAATTTGTTCTTATTAGTTATACATGATAGTAGTGTATATTTTGACATACATATATTGAGTATAGCTTCTCATTCTTCTGGTTGTATATGATGTAGAATTACATTGGTTATGTATCATATTTACATACAAAATTCATTGATGTTTTGATTTTTATATTTGAATTGTTCAGGTAGGATTCAAACAAGGTACAGTAATCCCTTCCTACTACTATTATTGAGGCATAATCAGTTGAGCCCATTTAAAGTACAAAATGAGGCATCCATCTGGGAAACAATTATCACATTCAAGATGCAAATCATTTTCTTTAGCCTTATTTATGGTCTATAAATCTTCCATCCCCAAACTCATGACCCATTATCTTTACATGTTAATTTGTTTATGTTATATTAAATGTTACATAAAGAGAATGATATATTATTTACTGGTTTGAGTCTGGCTTCTTTCCAGCATGGTGATTTTGAGAATCCTTTGCATCATTTCATATATCAGCAATAACTTTTTGTTATTAAGCAGTGTCCCTTTGCATGGATATACAATTTTCTTTTTCTGTTCACCCGATGTTGAACATTTTATTTATTCCTACTTTATGCCTCTGACAAATAAAATAGTATATTTGTTTATAAATATTTGTGGGGAGAGTTTTTTTTAACATTTTTAATTGTAGATGGACACAATGTCTTTATTTTGTTTATTTGTTATTGTTTGTTTGCTTGTTTTGCTTTTGTTTTTGCTTTATGTGGTGCTGGGGAGCAAACCCAGTGCCTCACATATGCAAGGCAAATGCTCTACCACTGAGCCACAACCCCAGCCCCTGTGTGGACAGTTTTTAATTTCTTCTGGCAGTAGAGTTGCTGGATAACTTTTAAAAAGTGCTTATCTTATTTCTTAAAGAAACTGCCAGTCTTTCAAAGAAGTCTCATCATTATTTATTCCCACCTACAGTACAGTTGCTCCATATTTACTCTGATAATAATTTTTCTTTCTGTTGCCTCTTCTTTTCTGTATGTGTGAGCCATTGCAATGTGTTTATGGTGATAGCATACACACAAGTTTAGCTTTTTAAAAGATCATTATTACTTTAATCATACATGTTTATCATGTAAAGTGCAATAAATCAATACACAAACATAATGTATGCTGATCAAACAGAAGAAATTCAACAGTGTGACTTTAATTGACATTCTCCTAAGAAGTAATGACTGAGCAATTTTAAAATATCAGTGGACATCCATATATATACTTTTGAGAAATATTACTGTAAGTCTTTGAATCTTTTAATTGTATTGTTTATTATTATTCAATGATAAGGATTTGTTTTTTACTCTTCTAGATATAAATGTTTTATCTAAGAGCTTCATATAATTTCTTTCATTTTTAGTTTTCCTACCCATAATTTTTGAAGAGCTAATTTTTTCATCTTAATATATTTTACTAAAATACAATTTTATAAATCAGTGCTATATCCTGGAAACATTGCAATTAATGTGACTTCACAAGCAATAGTATTAATCTCAAGAATCTAGATAGTTTTTTAATTTTGTTTATGTGGTCCTAAGGATTAAACCAAGGGCTTCCCACACATTAGGCAAACACTGAGCTACATTTCCAGACTTTTTAAAAACTTTTTTAAGTGTCTAGATATTTCTTTTGAGAAATGAGAGATCTTGAAAATAAGTTGCATAATAAAGTTCATAAATTTTGTTTTCTTAGGTAGTCTGTAATGTCTCAACTTTCTAGGATTTCTTCATTTAAATCCACTTTATTTTTATTTTTTCCATTATTTTATGTAGTTCTCATGTTACTATTTTCTTAATATGAAATTTGACTTTTATGTTTTACTGTACCCCTATTTTCAACTTCTGTAATGCATGTATGGAATGATTTCTCAAGTTCTTAACATTTTTAAAAATCAAATACATAAATTATAATTAGGTATAAATTTCTTCATTTGTTTTAGTGTTGGAATACTCTTTTATACACATATTGAATAAATATAATCTTATAAATTGTATTTCTTTTAATTTAGTTATTTAATAGTGAAAGTATATTAATTATACAATTATTCGTATTGGAAAGTTTACATAAAAATAAATTTAATTTAACAATTACAGTTACTAAAAAGTTCATATGAAATGTGATATGGAAGCAGGTTAAATAGTATCCCTTTCTAGCTCTTTCTTGATTTAAAGATACTCTTCTGAAAAAATGAAAATGATAAAAATCACAACATCAGAGACTATATGCCTATATGGCTAAAATAATATATGTGGTATTAATCTGTTTTCTGTTGCTATAACAAAACAAGTAAAGCTGGATAGTTTATAAAGAAAAGATCTTTATTTATTTCAAAGTTTTTTGGTTTGAGATTATGGTGCCAAGAAGTACTACAGTCTGGTAAATGTTCCCTTGGCTATGACACATGGCAGATGACATCATGGTAGATAAATATGTAAAAGTGATTATGTAGTGAGACAGGAATCCAGAAATCATTGACAGATCAGCTTCACTGTACTACCACAACCCTCTTTGGAGAACTCACCTTGGTCCTTATTCTTTTCAAAGGGTAATGGCCTCCTCCTATGTGGTAACCCTCTTCAAGTTTCTATCACCTTTAACACCACCCCATGGAGATGAAAGCTTCCGGACATGTGAACCTTAGGGGATGAAGCACATCCAGATAACAGCAAAGGGGAAGTGAAAAGCAGCTTGTGTTTATTACATTTTACTTGCCTCTTGACAACAGTAGGTCAATATTACTGTAAATATGTATGCGGTTGTGCTTTAAAATGTGGTGAGGGGCACTTCCTCTGTGTTCTGCCTCTCAGGAGGAATGAAAATTTCTAAACCTTCTTCTATTGACTGAGACTGACCAGGGCCAACAATGTTACGAGAAGGACTTATGTGAGCTCTTCCTCCCATTTCTTTACCTGGGTCTCCTTTCCAACCTTTTGCCTCTTTGAATGTATTTATGAAATGGCTCCAGGAGGTCAGCTGTTGATTAGGTCAACTCAGAGCACAGTATCCAGATTGTTCACAAGATGGTGAACTTGAGAGTAGATCATTTCCTCTGGCCTGAAATAATTCAGTTGAGAAAATCTGAGATTGAGGACAGGAGTGCTGATACCTGGTTTTGAGTTGCACTCATGTAGAGCTAAGCCCTCTGAACCACCTGAAGTTCACTACTAATGTTTAAAGTTGAGTTTGTACATGCTCAAACATCTCTTTCTATCTCTTTTGTGAATAAATGATACTCTTCTGTAAGATAAACATGATTAAAATCATGAAATCAAAATGTGTTTCTTTACATGGCTAAAATTATGAAAGTGATATGTATTAATCTTTTTTATGTTGCTATAATAAAATAACTGAGGCTACATACTTTTTAGAGAAATAAGTTTACCTAGCTCATCTCATTTTTGTAAAGGTATCTATTATAAGGCCACTGAATGTGGGCAAGGAATGAGGTAAGGAGAAAAAAGGCAACCAGCATCTTATCCTGTTTATTTCCTGCGGCCTACATTCTGGATGTTTTCCAACTTTCTCCACAGTTTAAAACAGTTGTGTCACAGAGCTAACTTTGTGTGACTGGACCTATCTCTTCTGAAGCCTTTTGAAACTGTGGCCTTGTGACACCAATATACATTTCAAATCAGTGATCTCTTTTGATTCCAATTATAGTGGAAAAATTCATGTTTTCCGGTGTTCTAAATCTATGCTGGATAAGGGACTGACTTTCTTATAATAAATTTGAAAATTTTTGTTTCTTTGTCTACACATTTCTTACTCATTCTGTCAGCTGAGGTTGATATTTAAAATACAGGAATGTATTCAATATATTTTTTTAATTTTATTTTTTTAGTTTTACATGGACACAGTACCACTTATTTGTTTGTTTGTTTTTATATGGTGGTGAGGATTGAACCCAGTGCCTCACATGTGTGGCTTTACCACTGAGCCACAACCCCAGGAGTTCAAAAGAGGACATAGTAGGAAAATGTGTTGTTTTGCACTTGCACTACAAATTTCTGAATGGTAGCAAATTTAACATGACCAGAAAAGAAATGAGAATTCACAATTTCCTGGATACTTTGTTTTTTGTTTTTTTTTTAAAGAGAGAATTTTTTTTTTAGTATTTATTTTTTAGTTATCGGCGGACACAACATCTTTGTTTGTATGTGGTGTTGAGGATCAAACCCGGGCCACATGCATGCCAGGCGAGCGCGCTACCGCTTGAGCCACATCCCCAGCCCTCCTGGATACTTTGAATAAGAACTATGTTTGTGACAATCAATGATGAACTCTACTCTTTGAGACAGTCACTGTAGTCTGTATTCATGGGACCTTAGTGGATAAAGAACTTCTGAACAGTGATGTTACCAGCTTTACAAGGTTGATATTGAGGGGACAGAAGCAAGAGGAGCTATTCTCAATACATTAACAGGGCCTGTGTAGCCATGGCATGGAGAGCTGTGACAGTGTTGCTACCTTTTCCTTACAGTGATAGATATGAAGATAATGTCACTTTTGATGGTTCCTGTAACTGACAGGAGATGGTATCTGATGGTGTCAGTGGTAAATCAAAATAACTTACTTGAATTCATTAATTCTATAGTATGTTTTAATGAAATTGTTTATGTAAACTGGCCCCATACATCATAGTATCATATTCCTATTTGTTTATGCTTACAATAAAATCACCCCTCAATACCAAAGCAATAAAAATTAATTTTTTTTCAAAAGACCCCGTATGAACTTTATCCTTTTCAAATCATTTTTAAAAAATTATTTGTTCTTTTTAATTATACATGATAGTAGAATCTATTTTGACATATTTATACAAACATGGAGTATATCATATTCTAATTAAGATAGGAATAGGAAAGACAGTGCAATGAATCAGACACAACTTTCTTATGTACATATAAGAATATACCACAGTGAATCTTAACATCATGTATATCCACAAGACTGAGATCTTAATTAGAATAAGATATAATTTAAGTAAACTTGTAATTACAACAAAAATGATCATCAAATCTGTATGTTTGCTTTTTTGATGAAGTATTACAGTGGTAATACATTTGATATGTTCTTTGTATCCATATAATATATGGATTTCTGTACTACTGTACACTTGAGATAATAAATTTAGAGTAATTAAGAAAAAATTTGAAGTATGTAATAATTAAAATTTAACAATAGACCTTACTTATCAGGTAAATAATGAAAAAATCATAATTATATAAATTTTATTAATTTGTATGTCTTTAGACATGGCATATTATGTTTTATTTTATTATTTCCCGATAATTGTCAGATTTCAAAAAATGTCTTCTAGGGTTGTCAAAATATGCACAAGCAGAGCCAAGATAATTGGTCTAGAACAGTGACCCAGTCAAATCAGGCATTTGGTCTTTCTTTCAGACACACATTTAAACTAAGAATGAGTACAAATCACTAGCATTTTTCTACTTCTCTCACAACTGCACCAACCTAAATAGAATATTTTTATTCCCAAACATTTTCTCCACACTAATAAAGTATAGAAACCAATTTATAAGCAATGCAAGAGTGTGAATGTATGTGAAAATAAACACTTTTTTTGCAAAATTATTTTTGAAGATAAAAGTAAAACTAGAGTTTAAGATGACTTTGCTTTCAAAACAACTCCTCTTTCTTAGACTTGCATCATTGACAATGTACATACTCTTTTTCTTTGTTTTGTTGGGTAGTGCATGAAATTTCAGTCTAATTTCTAACACATTGTGTGGTCCTTGTGCATTGTTTATATTAACTTTTTAATCCTAAACCTCAACTAATGCATTCCTCAGAACAGACAACTGATATATAAATTAAGTGTTCATAATTGGTATTAAAATTTCCTTCACACTTAGGAAAAATTGTGTTTTATTTGGTTTTAGAGCAGACTGATCCCAGTAATCTCAATGATAATTCATTCTTTGAACAAATAAAAGAATTTGTCTGACCACTTTAATATTTAATGAGTGCAATACTATGAAGGAGGATAAGTAATTAAAATAATTTTTACCTAACAAGATTGGAAATGTAATTCAGAAACTAATTAAGATCTTTTACTTAGAAGAAATAATTCAATTTTATTGCCTATAGAAACATCATTATTCTGTCATTTGTTTTTAATTCTGCCCATCAAATACAAGCCCACTTTGTCAGACATTGAGTACAGCTGAATTTTCCAGGCTTACACTTTATAACTGCTGAATCAAAATAGAATAATTTTATCTTAGTTTTCTAGAATCTAGATATTAATTGCAGTACCTTATATGTTTGGCAGAAAACATTCATTTTCTTTACACACAGGCTCCATTTCCCATTTCTCCTACAGTTAGGTATGTCTATGTCTCTATGGTAGGACACAAAACGGGGGAGGAGCTGGAGTGACATGAAGAGCAATACTTCAAGTCTGACCAGACAAATCTCCCACAGATGACTATCCTGCTCATGTTCCCTCCCAGCTGTGTAGAAGGGAGACAGCTTCCAGCATAAATCCATCATTCATAAGGTGAAATATGGAAGGTTCCAGGTCCTTATGTGACAATTTGAAAGAGTCTTTTACAGTCTGCAACACTCATATTTCATTATTAAGTAAATGATTAATAAGGCACTAAGTATCTAAAATTTGGTGATTTAGTCTTCTCAATAGTTAACGTCATCTTTACTTAATGTAGTGTAGTTGGCAAAAAAAAAAAAAAACAGAAACAGGATCAGGACACCAACTTACTACTAATATCTTTATTCTTCAACCAAACACACTGTGAATTTCTGAAAGTTCTAGACCTCAATTTCATCTTCATCTGTCCATTGTTAGGGGCTCATTTTATATGTGAAACAAAATGTACACATACATGTTCTTTTTTAATTGTTCTTTTTAGATTTACATGACTGCAGAGTGTATTTTGACACAGTATACATACATGAAGTATAACTTATTTTAATTAGGATCCCATTCTTGTGTTTGTACATGATGTGGAGTTTCACTGGTCATGTATTCACCTGCTTGCTCTTAGTGATTATTTCCTATATTCCCTGTGTTCCAAGAACAACTTGGAGTAGAATGAGCTAGATATAGTGCTTGCCCCCCTGGATTTACGTCTTCCTAATATAGCATGCAGAGCTATATTTATGATATGATTACACTGTTATAAATCTCAGTGTGTTGTAGTGATTAAAAATAAGCAAGTGAGGTCAATGAATTGCTGACCTGGAGTAGGTCATGATCTGTGGTAGATTTAGAGGGAGAAGGTAAATTGACCCCAGGAGTTTGTATATTGCTAGATAAGCACCACACCACTGAGCTACAACCCCAGACCTTTTCATTTCATTTGCTAAGTTGCCCTGGCTGGCCTAGGACTTGCAATCCTCCTGCTTTGGCCTCTCAAGTAGCTGAATTTGTAGGCCTGTACCACCAGGCCCAGTTTATGGTAGGTTTTGATGAACACAGAGCCAGGTAAACTATATGAAGTAGAAGTAGTTCATAGAATATTCACCTGGACCCCAGCACATTGAGAATGTTAAAAAGGTTGCTATCAGAATTTAAAAAAAAAATAGAGCATCAATCTATTCTCCATAGGAAAGATGTTGCTCTGAAATAAGATCATAAAAGTTCAGAAGAGAAGCACATTTAAAAAAAAATTAATAAATAGAATTAATAAAACTGAGTGATATTGGACATCAGGGACCAACACAAATGCAAAAGAACATAACCACACCACTTTCCTGATTTTTGCAACTGAGAAAATTGCAGTACTATTTAATGAGTCATGAAACATAAAAAAAAGCAGGTAGGGGTATTAGAAAATCACTTTAGAAATAATTAATTGGAAACTGCAACCCAATACCAAAATATAAATATGTTAAAGTATGTTTCTCCATTTATTGAAGAAGCCCTATATGTATGCACCAAATAATGGTGCTGCAACGTTCATAAAACAAACTCTCCTCAAGTTCAAGAGTCAAATAGACCACAACACAATAATTATGGTTGACTTCAACACACCGCTCTCGNATATATATATATATATATATATATATATATATATATATATATATATATATCTGATATGTCACATATGTGCATATTATATATGCATGTACTTATATGTTGTATGGTCAAGTATATATGGTTACAATTGGACAAATATATAATAATTGATTTTACTAATTTAAATATATTAAATATTATGACATTGGGTGTAATATAATTTGATTGAGGTGCAATAAACTCTACATTTGCGGAATATAAAATTTAATAAAATGACATTTATTTGGATGTTGCTGCAAACCCAACAGCAAAATTAAGATAATGCAAATATCTATTATACCAGCTCTATTCATTTCTCTGAAGATGACAGGATTTTATTCTTCTTTATGACTGAATAACATTCCATTGCATTTTCTTTATCAATTAATCTGTTGATGGGCAGGTAGGTTGATTATATATCTTAAGTATGGAATAGTTCCATAATAAACATGAACATACAGGACTTAATTTCCTTTGAACATATACAAAATAAAGGTGAGATGCCTGGGTCACATGGTAGTTCTATTTTAACTTAATGTATTGTCACATTATCTTTTAATTAGCATTCTTTAGTCTTTCTCTTTATAATACACAAATTTTTTTAAAATGAGTTTCCTATAGTTTATAGTTTATTTTTTCTCTTAGTCAATTTTACTAATTCTGCATCCAAATGAGTTTTTTAACCACTTAGTTAATAGGATTATTTTTACGATTGGCATTTAGTCTTTCATATTGCTGTTTTTTAGATTTCTTGCAGCTTTAATATATACATTTCTCCAAGACATAGCACATATATATATATATATATATATATATATATATATATATATATTTAACTATATATATTTAACTAATACATATAGTACTTCTTCAATAAATGAAGAAGTTTCCTTTGACATACATTAGGGTATGGTGTAGTGACTTCTAATTAAATATTTCTAAACTGATTTTCTAACTCCTTACCTTTGTGTTTGGTGGTCTAGAACATACTCTCAAGTTACTGATTTGCTCAAAGGTCCAACATGACTTATATTGATGGTTAAGGGTTATTATAGAAAATGTAATAGAGAAGTAGGATAAAAGTCAGGAACTGGGTGCAGTCCAGAGTAGTCAGGCACAGGCTTCTAAGCTCAGGACTTGTTCTGTCTTAAAAAATATTCTTTCTAGGGAGCTCCCTCGAGTATCAGAGTTTTAGGTTTTATGGATCCCTCTTGTGCAGGCACATATTGCTACATAACCAGCCACAGTAACAACAAATTAGGATTCTCACAAAGAACTAAATGTACATCATGAGTATTGGATTTTTTTTATGCCAGGAGCTGGCCAGGGGCAAGTGATTTTCTGAGCTTCTTGTGAGACATAGAAGGAGTGAAAAGCCAAGCCTGCTATGTTAATTGATTATTTTTTTTCTGAATTTCTTTATTATTTATGTTATTTTAAGATTTAATATTATGTATTTATCAGTTTTTTATTATAATCTATTTTTTATAGTTGAGTTTTGCTTTGGGATTTTTAGTGTGTATAATTACCTTGTCATAGGCAAATGTTATATATAATGATATATATTGTGTGTGTGTACTTCATATACTATAAATATATATATATATATATATATATATATATATATATATATATATACACACACACACACATATAATGCATGTATACTTCCTTTCGATTTTGACTGTCTTTATATTTTAAGTTGACACATTTTATAAAGTATAAAATAAATTATATTTTTTATGAAATTGCCTTTGCAGTAAAGTACATTTAAAAATTATACACATACTTTGTAAAATTTCTATTATTACTTTTTCAGGTTCTCTAACACTCTTTTCTGCAATGTATAATCTGTCTCTCTCCAAGAGAAATCCCAAGAAATAAATCTGTTCTAGCAGTTGTCTCATAATCATCTAATCTTTCTTTTCCTCACCTCTCCTTCCTCTCCTCTTCTGTTTTTCTATTTTCTTTCCTTCCTTCTTTTTTTTGTGGTACCTGGAATTGAGCCCAGGGGCATTTAGCTGTTGAACTAAACCCCTATCCTTTTTTAATGTTTTATTTTATTTATCTATTTATTTTTGGTACCTGTGATTGAATCAAGGGACTGTTAACCACTGAGCCATATCCCCAGAACTTTTATATATATATATATTTTATTTAGAGACAGAGTCTTGCTGAGTTGCTGAGTGCTTCATTAACTTGCTGAGGCTGCCACAGCTTCTCGAGGCAGTGGGATTACAGCCTTGCACCACCAGGCCTGGCTGATATTTTATTAGGGTCTCACCAAGTTGTTTAAGGTCTCACTAAATTGCAAAGGCTTGCTTTGAAATCACAATCCTCCTGCCTCAGCCTCTTGAGCCTTACAGGAGTGTGTCACTGGCCTGGGTTTTATTTTAAATTTCTGTACTATTACTTTAGAATTATTCAGGAAGTTCTTCTCCCTTTGTACTTACACTATCTTGCAGGTATACATTTTACTGATTGTTGCCTTACCTCATAACATAGTTCCATAGCTTTATATCTTACAACTTATTTAGTGATAATATTTTCTTTACTGTTAACACTATTTCCAATTAATTTTAATTCTAATGTTAAATTACTTATCATTATAAGTTTCAGAGGATTACATATTCTTTGTTATATTCTTATTATAAATATTCTGTATACATGAACACATGTAAATTCCATATTTTCAATATAGCTCACATGAAATATTCTATATGTTCAAATAGATGTTACTGTAAATGTATGATAAATTATGTAACTATTAAAATAGAAGATACCTTTTAAAACAACCAGAAAAAAAAGGTTGTTTATTAGGATATATCTTAATTGCTGATTAATAATTACAGAATATTTTAAAAACATATGGAGGAAGGTCTCATTTAAGCTTTAATGTAAGTAGAAAATGGTGAGAGAGAGAGAGAGAGAGAAAATGACACCTCCATGTCAAGGTTTTATGTAAGAAACTCATCTAAGTAAGAAATACTAAAGACTTGAACATGAACTTTGGCTGCAGAATCTTTTATGGCAGATCCAGGCCAAGGTCCCCGAAACAGTTGCATTATAGATTAAAATTTCAAGAGGAATTATGGAGGCTGCCCAAGGCATCAGTTTGGCAAAAATGAAATACTCTTGTGATTTCTATAGTAGAGTATAAACAGAAAATTAAAAGGGGATGTGTTGTCAGTTTTTTGTCTTTGTGACAGAAGTCCCCAATATGAACAGGTTAGAGAAAGAAACCTTTTTTTTAAACGTGTTCTTTTTAGTTATACATAATCATATAGTGTGGTGTATTCATATATGTACATACAGAACTTAAGTCAGATTCATTCCACTATCTTTCTTACTCCTGTCCTCCCTACCTTCTCTTTACTTATTTGGGGCTCATGGTTTCAGAGATCTCAGTCAGTCGTTGGCCAACTCCACTGCTTTGGGCCAGAGGTGAGGCATAACACCGTGGTGGAAGGGTGTAATGAGGGAAGCTGCTCAGATTATGACAGATTGGAAAAAGAGAGAGGAAGGGGCCAAGGGTAGAGAAAGGCTAAGATCATACCCCAATAACTTAATTCCTCCAGCCAAGCTCCATCTGCCTACAATTACCACTCAGTTTATTAAAATTATTAATACATTAAGTGAATTAATTAGCTGATTAGGTTACAGTTCTCATAAGCTAATCATCTCTGAACATTCCTGTACTGCCTGACAGCTGAACATTTCAGGGGACATTAAAGATCCAAGCCATAATAGGTGAATTTAGTATTAGTTTAATTTTGCACAATTTTAATAGATGGGTCTTTCAAAGAGTAGATTTATGAATGGAATGTTATAATCAATAACATGGTTAGTATTAAAAATTGTAATTATTCAAGAAATAAAAAACAGAAAGAAAAGAAAGGAGAGAAAGTAAACTAAGCTGTAGTTTGGAAACAGCTGAGGAAAATTTTGTGGAATATGATAATGGAGTATTAAAGGCATTATGTTATAGATCATGCAGAACTTGAAAATTGTGTTGCACTGAATATAATATTTTATTATTTCTCAAAATGTTTTTTCTAAAAAATGTATTTAAAAGACAAATAAAAACACTTAAGCATTTTTATATCTAAGAATAATTCTCCTATCATAAAATATGCCATGTCATACTTCATAGAAGCTAGTAATCTAGAAATTATTTGAAATCTGATGAAATATATTAAAGAAGATGTACTTAATAACATATGGCCCATTTAGCTGATTAATTGATTATATTTGGAGATGCAGATGTTTTTTAGTGACTCTCTTTTAAACAGCAATGTTCTGGTTTAATACTTTTGGGTCTCTATTGACTATTGAGCAAAACAATATGCTTTGTTTTTTCAGTGGTATTTTAATATTAGACAAAATTTTAATAATAAATATTTGACTACTAAAATTAAAATAAATAAGAAATCTCAATAACAAAATATTCCACCATTTTCAAAATAGTAAAAAAGAATACTTTTACAACTATTATTTTTGTAGAGGGAGAAACATACATAATATATAAGGCATAAATTTTATATATATGGACATAAACAAATACATATATTCAAAATGCTAACAAGTCCAAGTAAAATATCTAACACCCAATGTAAAATATTTCAGATCATTGTTTGTGTTCAAAATTTATATATATATATATATATAATCATATGTGTGTATATTATATAATGCATATTATATGTGTATACTATATGATGTATATAAAATATAAAATACACACATATGATTTTATATATATATATATATATATATACACACACACACACATACACACACACATAATAGCTTTAACCATTTTACATATGAGAGCAAAAGTATATATATATACACACACATAATAGCTTTAACCATTTTACATATGAGAGCAAAATTCTTTTTTCTGGGATTAGGGATTGAACTCAGGAGCTCTCGACTACTGAACCACATCCCTTGCCCTATTTTGTAATTTATTTAGAGTCAGGGTCTCATTGAGTTGCTTAGAGCCTCGTTTTGGTTGATTCTGTCTTTGAATTCTAAATTCTCTTGCATCAGCCTTCTGAGTCACTGAGATTACAAGCTTTTGCCACTATGCCCAGCACAAAGAGAATCCTTATTTCATCTTTCTGTTTTTGCTTATCCCCTGGAACACTGAATGATGATAAATTCATAGTATTTCAATGAAGTTGACTTCTGACATTTTAGAAAGATTGTTTTGGAGGTTTTTCCTCATTTCTTAGGAGATTTTGTTTTATGGTATTCTACTAATAAAGTTTTGGTATGCTGCACTATCAATGATTAATATTCCCTTTCACATACAATCAGCCTGACTAAAGTTTTATAGAACAAATGATCCAAACAAATCCATTGTTTTTTTTTTTTTTTTTTTTTTTTTTTTTTTTTTTTTTTTTTTTTT
>NW_025999900.1:17327186-17340376 GCF_001458135.2 Marmota marmota marmota
GCAACAAATTGAATATGATCCTGCTATATATGCACAAATTGCTGCAGATGCAGTTAGGGCATGGAAGACTTTACAAGGACATGGAGATTTACAAGGTTAATTATCTAAGGTAATACAGGGAGCTAATGAACCTTACACTGAATTTGTAGATAGGCTTATTCAAACAGCTACCAGAGTTTTTGGGGATACAGAACAAGCAATGCCATTAATTAAAAAACTTGCTTATGAGCAAGCAAATCGTTGGTGCAAAGAGGTCATTAGACCATGGAAACATGGAGATTTCAACACATATATTAAATTATGTAGAGACATTAATGAACAATGGCAAGTCTTGGCAGCTGCAGTACAACAGGCTTTAGATGCCAGGCCAAAAACATGCTACAATTGTGAACAAACAGGACATTTTAAAAGGAATTGCCCCATAGGAGGAGGGTTTAACAAATCTAGGTATCAAAAGAGTAGAATACCGGGTATTTGCCCACGATGCCATAGAGGGAGACATTGGGCTAATGAATGCCATTCTCAAACCACCATAGAGGGTACTCCGTTATCAAAAAACGGACGAGGACCAGATATTTACCCACTATATCATGGAGAAAGGCATCGGGCTCCATTGCCAAAAAACGGACAGGGGGGCCCAATGCTCCGGGGCCCACGACCACAAATATATGGGGCACTGGAGGAACCCAGAAACACAACGGAGGAACCCAGCAACAGCATCAGGGTAGTGCCCAGGACACATTATCCATCAGATCTCTCATCAGACGAACCAGAGGGAGTGCAGGGTTGGACATCTGCGCCTCTGCCAGAGCAGTATTAACTCCAGAGATGGGAGTTCAAATCATTCCCACAGGAGTAAAAGGACCTCTTCCCCAAGGAACAGTAGGCTTATTGTTAGGACACAGTTCTTCTACTCTAAAAGGACTTATGATAAGTCCTGGGGTAATTGATCCCGATTATGAAGGTGAAATAAAAATTATAGCTAGTTCTCCAAAGGGTATATCAGTAATTTCACCAGGAGATAGAATAGCACAGTTATTAATAATACCCATCCTGCATGATAAATTTTCCAGCAGTAGTACAGAAAGAGGTTCCAGGGGATTAGGCTCCACAGGTGTAGATTGGGCTATGCTGTCTTTAAATTTAGATTCTCGCCCAATGCTAAAACTAAATATTCAAGGACATGAATTTAATGGGCTACTTGATACAGGTGCAGACCTTAGCATCATATCTTGTCAAGAATGGCCAAAACATTGACCGTTACAACAAGTCACTCAAACGCTTCGAGGCCTAGGAGTGGCAACTAATCCCCATAGAAGTGCAATGGTATTAGATTGGAAGGATCCTGAAGGATGTGAAGGAACTATACAGCCATATGTATTGGATCATCTTCCTATAAATTTATGGGGATGAGATGTCCTAGATCAATTAGGTTTGACATTAACAAATAACATCAATCCAAATGCACCCACTATTAGGGCTAGACAAGGTTTTAGGAAAGGAAAAAGATTAGGAGAACAAGAACAAGGTATAGCAACACCAATTCAAATAAATCAAGGAATAAATAGACAAAGATTGGGTTTTCAGAAGGGGTCACTGAGGCAATAAAAATTATTTGGAAATCAGAAAGACCAGTGTGGGTTCCTCAGTGGCCCCTGACTAAAGAAAAGATACAAGCAGCCCATGACCTGGTCAAACAACAACCTTCCGTATCTCCCTATAATACTCCCATTTTTGTCATTAAAAAGAAGTCTGGTAAATGGATATTATTACAAGATTTAAGAGCCATTAATAATAAGATGGTTATTATGGGACCTGCTCAATCAGGGATTCCTCAATTGTCTGCTTTGCCAAAAACCTGGTACGTTTTAGCTATAGATATTAAAGATTTTTTTTTTTTTTCAATTCCAATTCATTCTGAGTATAGTCCACGTTTTGCATTTACTATCCCTGTACTGAATCATGAAGGACCTGATCAGAGATATGAATGGAAAGTACTCCCTCACGGGATGGCTAACAGCCCAACTATGTGTCAAATTTATGTTAACAAAGCTATCCAGCCACTTAGAAATCAAAATCCTGAACTACAAATATTTCACTATATGGATGATGTATTGTTAGCACACAAAGATAAAAACACATTGCTAGAATGTTATGCCACACTTACAAATTTATTAAAAAATTATAATCTAGAGATAACAATAGATAAAGTACAATTAAATTTTCCAATTAATTATTTAGGAGTTCTATTATCCTCAACCATGGTCCATCCACCAAAAATTCAAATACAAGTAGATAAATTCAAATCACTTAATGACTTTCAAAAGTTATTGGGAGACATAAATTGGATAAGGCCTTGTCTAGGCATACCAACAGGAGAGTTGGGACCTTTATTTGATATCCTAAAAGGCCCATCAGATCCAAATTCACCCCGCATGTTAACGCCTGAAGCAAGAAAGGCATTAAAAATCATTGAAACATATATGGAAAATATGCATTTGGATAGAATTGATATAAGATTGCCTTTATTATTTATTGTAATACCAACAAAAAATATTCCTACAGGAGTATTTTTGCAAGAAGGTCCATTATTGTGGATACATTTATCTTATTCTCCTAACACTATTCTTACTAGGTATCCTGAGGCTGTAGGACAATTAATACTCAAAGGAATAAAAGCAGCAAAGGGAGTGTTTGGAATTTCTCCCAATAAAATTATTACTCCATATACTATGGATCAAATTGATGAGTTAGCTAATGAGTTAAATACTTGGGCAATAATCATGTGCAAATCTAATGTTTCATTTGATAACCACTTACCATCTAATCCTTTATTGTCTTTTTGGTCATTGCATCCTGTAATTTTTCCAAAAATGACAAGAAAAACACCTATCATGAATGCTCCAAATATATTCACTGATGGGTCAAATAATGGTACAGCAGCAGTAGTTACCCCTGATCAAACTTTTACATTTTTAGTACCCAAACAATCAGCTCAAAAGGTAGAGCTTAATGCAGTTTTACAAGCTTTTGTGATGTTTAAAGATTCTGTATTTAATTTATTCTCTGATAGTCAGTATGTAGTTAATGCTATAGTATCCCTTGAAGATGCTGGCAGGATTTCCCCTTCCTCTACTGTTTTCTCTTTGTTTTCTGCTATACAAAGTCTAATCTGGGACAGAAAAGATCCATTCTTTATAGGACATATCAGAGCACATACAGGATTGCCTGGAGCCCTTAGTTTGGGCAACGATTTAGCAGATAAAACTACACATGACATACATATTTTCTCTACACTAGAAGAAGCTACACATTTTCATAAAAGGTTCCATGTCAATGCTAATACTTTACAAAAGCGTTTTAAAATAACTAAGGAACAAGCTAGACAAATAATAAAACAATGTCAAAATTGTGTGACCTTTTTACCACAAGTTAATCTTGGAGTCAATCCTAGAGGACTGATACCTAACCATATTTGGCAGATGGACGTCACACACTTGCCACAATTTGGAAAATTAAAATATTTGCATGTTACAGTTGATACTTCTTCTGGATTTTTGATGGGCTCCCTTCATTCCGGAGAAAAAACTAAAGATGTTATAGCTCATTGCTTACAAAATTTTGCCACTGTGGGCGTTCCAAAACAGTTAAAAACAGATAATGGTCCTGGTTATACTTCTACCTCTTTTAAACAATTTTGCTCATCATTTGGCATTACTCATATAACAGGAATTCCATACAATCCACAGGGACAAGGCATAGTTGAAAGAGCTCATCAAACTATTAAAATGTACTTACTAAAGCAAAAAGAGGGAATTGGAAAGGGGTATATGTCACCCAAAGATAAACTTAAAATAACCCTTTTTACTCTAAACTTTTTAAATTTGGATTCCTCAGGGCTTAGTGCTGCGGAAAGGCATATGTGTCCAAAAAATGTACATAAGCCTAAGGTACTTTGGAAGGATATTCTAACAGGACAATGGAAAGGTCCTGACCCAGTGATTGTCTGGAGTCGGGGTTCTGTTTGTGTTTTTCCACAGGGAGAACAGCAGCCGATTTGGATTCCAGAGAGATTAACTAAAACAATTTCTACAGGCCAAAAGGAAGATGATTTGACTCAAATCCATAACAGCTGATATCCAGAACTCCAGTTTGGCTATTCTTACATCTGCGACAGTGATTAACCAGGATGCTTTTTTCAATATTTATTTTATTATTTGCCTTTTCCCACATCATAAAGTTCTATTTTATTTTTGAGCTCATATAAACCTAGGTTAATGTTTTTCTGATCAGTTTTATTTTTTGACTGTGGAGTTTTTAAGCATTGCAATGGAGATTTCACCTAGGTAAAGCTACAAGGCCTTTACTATTGTCTTATGTGTTGTATGTTATGTGTGCACACTTCTGTTTTGTGTTGTATGTCTGTATGTGCGTATGTCCATATATCATATATGAGGAGCGCTCATGAATAAATGGATCCGAATTTTTTTATTCACGTGATTTTAATGGTTTAATTTAGATTGGGTAAACAGCTGTTGAAAATTGTTTTAATATGTGAACAAATAAGGAGGTTAACAGATCTGTTTGTTTACTTTCACCTTTCCTTCTCATTATATTTAATAATTCTGTTCAGGATAATGTAAATTGTTCAAAAAATTGTTTTCTTAGTGCCTGTTGGAATGTTACATAATTTTTTTCTTAGCATCATTGCCAGAATTCCTATCTTCATCCCAGTGCCGGTGAAGACAAACATAAAACCAAACTACAGCTTCTTCGATAGTTATCACAACAAACTGTATAAACTGATGCATCAATGAATAATAACTCAACAAGTAATGCTCAATCAAGGAGTCGATTTACTTTGGGAGGAAATGGACATATTGATAGATTCCTCTGCTTTGAACTGCTTGCAGAACTTGCCTGGACTATGTAACTATCGTTTGGTGCAGCGAATTGTGGTAATGCTGGCATATCTTTGCTGATGGTGTCACTAGTGATGCAATTTTTATTTCCTTGCCAGCGCACCCCATGTTAATTGTGGTAGTGCTGACATATCTTTGCTGATGGTGTCACCAGTGATGCAATTTTTCCCAAGGAGCCGTCAATTGGCTTGGTGTCGTGGCATTTCTGTATCCTCCTCCCTTCTGCTAGTGATGGTCTAAAATTTGGGGGCCAATGGCTGTATGCTGGACCGGTAGTCAGTGACGGGTATGATCCAATTGCAGTGGTATCAACCTAAGACAGGAGGCTGACGCCTAAAGGTCAGTTTTCCGATGACGGGTAAGAACCATATGTTGAATTGGACAACCTACCAGGCACGGTCCTTAAGCCACATTAACCTCACTACCCCACTGGCACCAAGGTCAAATTTGGGGGCCAACAGAGGTGAGGCAAAGAATCTCACCCCCCCCCACACTGGTGCAAAGGCCTATCCACAAGTATGGCTGTATGCTGGACCGGTAGTCAGTGACGGGTATGATCCAATTGCAGTGGTACCAACCTAAGACAGGAGGCTGACGCCTAGAGGTCAGCTCATCCGATGACGGGTAAGAACCATATGTTGTATTGGACAACCTAACAGGCACGGTCCCTAAGCCACATTGCTTGTTGTTTAATTAAACAGAAGGGAGGAGATGCTGAGAGCCACAGCTGAGTCGGAATGGCCCCTGGCATTTTGCCAATAGTATTGATTGACAGGCGAGGCATTACTATCCGCCGCAGCCGCTACTTTGCAGTTCTCACATTACTTTGGAGTGTGGGGATTCCCGGGGATTCCTGGAGAGTTCCCATTGGTTGGGGAAATGCAGAAGGAGGGATTTCCGGAGGATATTTCTGGCTGCTGGTTCCTGGACGAGCCACGTGGCTTTCGGGAGGAGTTCCCAGGAGTGTGTGTGGAGCGTGCTGTTGGAGTTCAAAAATAAAGTTTGTTCCTGCTTCAGTGGCTTGTGGTTTGTGCCCAGCCAGACTGCGGCACAAACTATTTATTTATCAAGAGATAATTATTCAAATATATAAGGAACTCAAATAATAGAATCAAAAGAAATAATCCAGTTTTAAATAATCCAGTTTCTTCAAAGAATAGAGGGTGAAGGCTGAATTTCTGTTTCACCCAATTATCATTATTAAATTTGTGCTCATAGTTTACTCCCAGAAGGTGGTGTCTGAACACAAGGTAGGAAGTGATAGTCCGTTGGCCGGCATAGAACCTCCTTTGGAGCAGGACATCACTATAGCACCTGGGCAATATCAATTTGCACTTTTGTGCCCAGAGTTCACAGCTCATGGCAATCCTGTTGCCAGACAGTTCAAGGACCATAATTCAAATCATTGCTGTCAATAGTACATATTTTGAAAATATAGATGAGAAGATTTTGAATATTCTCAAAGTAATTATAAGTTTGAAGTTATGGATATGCTGATTACTCTGATTTGATCATCACACACATGATATATACATATACATATGCATGTATTACAAATAAAAAAAGAAAGAATGCATTATAATATATCAAATAAAAATAAAGATGATTGCCAAAAATTTTTAATTGACAAATACATGGTGTTACATTTTCAAATGCCCATTTTTACTCTAATTTCCCCAAATTTACATAACCATATACCTATAGGGAAAATTTTACATTCACTCAAAAATACTAATTGAATGTTTGTTTTTGTGTGTGTGTGAGTGAGAGTGTGTGTGTGTGTGTGTGTGTGTGTGTGTCTATACACTTTCTTTAAAAAAGTAGAAGAGATACTGGTACTATGGATAAAGCTGAAGAGAAGGTGAGAAACAGAAGTGTGAAGAGGTGGGATGAACCATGTGGACATGCGGACTTTTGGGAAGCACATTTCAAGTAGTGTTTACAGTGGGCTCAAAGGCCCTTAGAGAAAAGCAAGCCTGACATGTTAGTGAAGTAACAGAAAGATGGCATGAGAGCAATTCACTGAGAGAGGTAGAATACTGAAGCAAAGACATAGCAGAAACCAATGCTGATTTTTATTCTGAAGGAGGTACCCAGCCATGACCTATCCAGTGCCAAAACAGTGGTGTCATTTGATGAACTTTGAAAAGAATCACTCTATTTGCTGCACTGAGAATAGACATGAGGGCGGTGTGGCTGGTCAGGGCAGAAATGGCAAGATTCCTTAGGAGGCTCTTTAAATAATAGAATATTAGTTCAGGTTCTTAATTATGGAAGTGTTAAATGGAAATATACAATTTTCTGGACATACTGTAAAGGAACGTGAAAAAAAACGAAACTGAAATGACTTCTCAATTTTGCCTGCTGCCTAGAAGGACGATGTTATTTGCTGAAATGGGGAAGACAAAATGAAGGAGTATGTTTGGATGAAAACTGAGTAATTTGGTTTGAATAAGGAAGGTTGAAGAATAGATGACAAGTAGTCATAGAACATGAATTTGAAATTCAGAGGAAATTTAAAATTAGGGGTCTTTAAATTCAGATCACTGAGAGAAGAAATAGGCCCCAAAAGTGAGCTTTGCTCTCTTCAACACAGGCATAGATAAGATACAAGGCAAAAGAAAGTTAAGATTGACCTTTGAGTAAGGAAGATAACAATAAAGAGGAGAAAGAAGTGAAACTGCATCAGGCCAACATTTTGTACATCTCATCCGAAGGAATATCATGTTGCGAAAATTGACCTGCAAGTCCCACATGAAAAACAATCAACTTAGAATTAACAGTTCATATTACATGAAATAATTGGCAACAAATATTGATATTCTGAAAGAGGTACTAGTAAAATCCTCATTGAGCATCAGCTTTAAAGAGTATAAATTGGATTTTTTTAAAAAAGAGTAATTTCATAGTTAAATACCTCAAATTATAATCATGTAAATTTGCAGACATGAATAATCATAAATATATAGTGGCAGAAAATAAGTTTCAATTTAATGGTATTATGTCATAGGCAATACTATCCCAGAAAAACAAGCAAACAAAAATACTGTTTTAATATACTCCAAATTTAGCATTATACTATCAGAAGACAATTCATTATATTTGGGAATAGAAAATAAATCTTTTTTTGTGTGTATTTTCAGTTCTAGTAAATGTTTAATCATTATCATCAACACTGAATCGGTTAATACAGCTTTTTTTCTCTGCAATTGACTGAAATCTAATTTTAGTTGATTTTCTTCATAAGTACTGAGAGCCATTGCCAAGTAGGAATGACACATGGCAATTTCTGTGTCAGCCTACCCAATGTTGCTTAGAGGAAGGACTCTCCATATTGACCCAGGTCATTTGCAGTGACATTGCATGTAAGGTGACCTTGCTCAAGGATCAGGGCAGATCCGGGTTTAGGGCGGATCAGGGTTTAGGGCTCTCCTTGGGTTTAGGGCGGTTCCAGGTTTAAGGTGTACCCTGCTGGGAATAGGGCGTATCCTGCTGCCTCAGGCTTGCCCGCTCCTTGAGTTCCCGTTGAGTTCTGGCGGGATTCAGAGAGTATTTGGGATTTTGCCCAGAACGTGAATTTGGCCCAGAACGTGGATGTCCCCAGAATGTGTGTAGAGTGCCGGTGTAAGTTCGGGAATAAAGAGTTGCTGTTTGAATCTACAAGGCTGTGTGGTGGCTCGTGATTTTGTGCCCAGCCAGACTGCGGCACATAAGTAGGCCTTTCAATTTTTTAGATTGTGGAATGAGATGGATATCATTACCCTAAGTACATGTATGAAGACACAAATAGTGTGAATATACTTTATATACAACCAGAGATATGAAAAATTGTACTCTATTTGTGTAATATGAATTGCAATGCATTATGCCATCATGCATAGCAAATTTTAGAATAAATAAAATAAAATTCTTAAAAATAGAACATTTATATTAGGAATACAACAAATAATAATAGACTAGTAATGAATCATGATAGAGAATAAGTGTTTTCAGTGTTCTGCTCAAAAAGCTATAGGGTTTACTGAGGATTCCAAATAATTATTTTTTTATTTCTTCACACTTTAAAATAGATAAGATAGAAGTGGTAATCTATCTATCTGTTTATTTATGTATTTATTTTTGTGCCAGGGATTGAGCCCAGGGATACTTAACCACTGTGCCACATCCCTAACTCTTTTTCTTTTCTTTTCTTATTTTTATTTAATAAAAACGAATCACAACTTTTCATTTATCTGGTTGTTTGTGATGCAAAGTCACACCATTCATGCAATCATACACATACACAGGGTAATAATATCTGTCTCTTTTCACCATCTTTCTCACACCCACATCCCCTCCCCTCCCCATTCTCTCCTCTACCCAATCCAGCCTTCCTCCATTCTTTTCTTGCCCTGTTCCCATTATGGATCATCATCCACTTATCATAGAAAACATTTAGTCTTTTATTTTTGGCAATTGGCTTCTTCACTTAGCAAGATATTCTCCAACTCCTTCCATCTACCTGCAAATGTCATAATTTCATTCTTCTTTAGGGCTGAGTAATATCCCATTGTGTATAAATACCACAGTTTCTTTGTCCATTCATAGTTTTAAGGCATCTGGTTTGGTTCCACTGTTTTGCTATTGTGAATTGAGCTACTATAAACATTAATAAGGTCGTGCCACTTCAATATACTGATTTTAAGTCCTTTGGGTATAGGCCAAGGAGAGGGATAGTTGTGTCACATTGTGGTTCCATTTCAAGTTTTCTAAGGAATCTCTGTACTGCATTCCAGAGTGGTTGCACCAATTTGCAATCCCACCAGCAATGAATAATCATACCTTTTTCTAAACATCCTCAGCAACACTTATTGTTGCTTGTATTCTTGATAATTGCCATTATGACTGGAGTGAGATGAAATCTTAGAGTAGTTTTGATTTACATTTCTCTAATGCCAGACATTGAACATTTTTTATATATTTGTTGATTGATCATATATTTTTATTTTAAATTTTGTGACAGGGTCTCACTAAATTATTTAGGTGCTCTGCAATTTGCTGAGGTTGGTTTTGAACTTGAGATTCTCCTGCCTCAGCCTCCTGAATCGCTGGGATAACAGGCATGTCTCACTGCACCCAGCTTAGATCTAATAATTTCTAATACATCTTCTACAGTATTATATAATCATGTGCATTAACATTAATCTTAAACCTCAGAAATATATTCTTATAAATAAATTAAATAGAATTTTATTTTGGATTGGAGTGTAGAAGATACTATCAAAGTTATATCCCAGCTGCAACTCTGCTAGGTGAAGGATACATTTGCTAGGTGTGAGAAAACACTTTAAAGTCCAAATTCATTATTTCTAATGAAAAAGTAATTTGCTTTAATTCTGAATGATTTTGTATTCTCATTTTATATTCTAGGAACACTATGATTGCTTAATTTATGAATTGAGTAAATATGTGTAAGTGATGTAGAATGGCATATAGAAATTATTATAAATGCTCAAAAATGTTGATTACTATTGTTATAATAATTTTTGTTATTATTTTTACAATTGTATGATGAAATGGTGCTTCAAGTAGAAAGTACCATTTCATTCATTAACATGGCATGATAACATGAAATTCAGATTTTCTCTGTGTCTGTTTCCTCTGGAACTTGAAAACATTTTTGTAATGTGAAGAATATTAATAATTGAAATATCCAATGATACAATGTCTGAAAAATGCAAAATAAGTTTTAATATGCACACACAAGCTCATATATTGTTTTGAAAAAACAATATTTAAACTGTCCAAAATTTGAGGACCAGAGGTATTGTTACTAAAATATTTTATATTAATTGAAAGTCATTATTATACAAGTTAAATCACATGTATAAATGTTTTGTTTGCTTCTACCCTATGTATTATTAACTTGTAATAATGTGACATAGCAATAAATCTATTGTGTAAAATGTATTTAAGTCTAAATATAATGATCTGGCTAGGCAGTAATTTGCTTTAATTGGCTTATTATCCCCTTACACTACATTTATTGCCTTTGACATGGGGCTTTTTAAACCAAATTTATTAAATGATATCAGTCAGCCATGAAAATACATGAAAAATATTTACCAGCCACAAAATGTTTTTTCCAGCCCTTCTGCTTTGGTGACATCCCAGTTGTAATAAAATTAATGTGATTAGCATTCTTTATGATTCAGTCAGCTGGAATTCTTTTCCCCTGAACCCCCAGACAAATGGCTAATTTCCAAATGCTAATTAATTTTTGTGAATTGTTTTGGACTTGACACTTTGAATATAATGTATTATGACTTACTAAAGCCTGAAATATTGCTAAATGTCTATTCTGTAACCATTGTTGACCTATGTTAACGCATATTTTCAAAGAAGAATATTTAGCTGGAATAGTGGAGAAGAGTTAAAACAAGAAATTATTTGATCTTTCCATGACTAAATCCATCTCCAAAAACCTTATTTGCTAGTTAAGGTCTATAGCTTCAGAGTCAAACACCATGCCCAACAACAATTCCTCTTCTATTCACAGAGAAATCAGTATTTTTGGGGAATTTGCAACCGGAAGGAAATAGTGGTGAAAGGTGACACACACAGTGCCCTGTGATCATCCTACATTCCTGATGATGGGCCACAAATTCTCTGGCAGGCAATTGTTGGTTTTGAAATTAAAGAATAATTTAGAAACACATTCTTCTCTCATCTGGCTCTAATTCATGTTGGGTGTATCAGAATTGTTGTTTAACCTTTGTGGAACTCAATGTCTTTAATATTATCATAGGGTTAGGTAATTAGTTAAATGATTTCTAAGACCTGTCTTAATGATTCAAAATTTTTATTATTGCCAGCTTGATTTGTACTATGTGACAGGGCACACCTAGTGATATGTGCATTCTAAAGCTACTTTGTTTAACATACAGGTCACCATTCAAGTTGAGAAAATAAATTTATAATAAATCTAAACATTAATTTGTGCTCAAATCATGAAAGCTGTCTATCTTGGGACAATCTAGAAAGTCATAAAAGAAAATAAGAGAAAAAGAGAGTAGCAGCTAAACTTAAAAAAAACATAGGAAACAAAAAATACATTAAGTCAGGAATGTATTCACATAAATAAGTCTAGTATTATTCCATTGTAGAAGAATTGCCACATAAATAAGAGAGTTTTCATGGTATCAGAATTGCAAGGATAGAAGCTTAGAAATTGGCATTTACAGTCCAGACAGTGGAAACAACTCCAGAAAGTTAGAGATGAACTACAGCATTACCCACAAACCCGGAGAAAGTTTTAGTCAAAGCTATATTTCCCTTCTCTTCAAGAGAATTGAAAAATTCTATATTTAAGGAACATGAGAAATGCCAAATTCTCCTAAGAGGCCAGTGCTCACTAGATTTGACAACAAATTAGTGTCTTTGATGAGGATTGTTCAAGAATACAAGAAATCCTTCCTCGCAGTATATTGCTTTTTACAATTGCACAGTCAAATGAGTTGAGGGACCAGTAAAATATTGCATTCCATATGCTTTCCCCTTCTACCCCATCAAGATAATCCTCATCATTTTTTTTTTCTTTTGTTTTGTTTTAATAGGCTATTATTTTATTCAAGGTCTAATACAAAGACAGTTCCTCTGAAATATAGTCTGGTTTTCCCAAAAGAATGATACTCACTTTCTCCTCTCTGCTCTAATATGTTTTTCCATATTGTCTTCTCCTCCTGGACTTTCCAGAAATATAGATTGGATCATCATTAAAACTTTAAGCTACCAGCATTTTACACAGACTAAGATCTTAACTATTGCATGTTTTTCTTTAACTTAATCGTGAACATTGTTGGCATTGTGACTGCACATGTTTCAGTCTTACAGGTCTTTCTGGTCCTTTATATGCAATCTATTAAAGTTCCCCTTTTGTCTTTTGAAAACTAAAATATACTCTCCATTCCTCTGTAAAAACTGCTTCTAAACATAAGATTCACTGTTATTCCATTCAGATTATAGATTTAGTTATAGCATTTATTATAATGTACCAAATCTGTCTTATTTCTCTAGGCAATAAACTCTCCAAAGGTAAAAATGCCATATAGTCTTTTCACCTGCATATATCTTATAGTTTCTTTGAGGAAGTATATATATATATACACACACACACACACACATATATATATATATATATATATATATATATACACACACACATACACACACACACATATATATATACACACACACACATATATATATATACACACACATACATATATA
>NW_025999900.1:17340732-17379074 GCF_001458135.2 Marmota marmota marmota
ATATATATATATATATATATATATATATATATATATATATATCCAACATAATATTTATGTTTATGAGACATAATATGATAACTTAAATATACATATATACATATCTCAAATGCATATACTTATCCCACATTTGTAGAAATCAGATTTGTGATTATTAGTGACTACTGTAATATAACAGAACCTCATTAATTTTATGTAATATTTGAAGATGATGGTGCTGGTAAATCAGAAATAAAAAGTAGTTTTACAGTCCTGTAGAGAATTTTTTTGTTTGTTTGTTTTTTGTTTTACAGTTCTGTATTTTTAATGATAATGCCAGTGAAATCCCTTCACAGAAATAAAACCACTTAGAGTGATCCAGGCATGTGGTTGATGAGAAGGACATTCTTTACACACTATTAAACACTCATTTTAACTGTAACTAAAATTTGTGATAAAGAGAATCATTTTATTTCATTACTCTCTATTGTGTGATATCAAAAAGCATAGAAATGAATTGTAGATAAAAGTTTCAAAACTTTTTCTAAATAAGTCTGGAAAAACACCTTGTGATTTATATTTTTAATAAAAAATATTTTACAAAATATTTTAAATTTGTAAATGTGTCATACATGCTTATCATAGAAAGTTTTAAAATTAAAGAATAGGAGATGATTGAAAACTTTAAGCCTAGTTACTCCTTCTATAGAATATTACTACTAATATTTTGAAGTACTTCTCATTTTTAAATTGATACATAATATTTATGTATTATAAATATGATAATTTGATACTGGCATACAATGTGTAATGATCAAATCAGGGTAATTAGAAATTCCATTTTCTTAAACATTTATTATTTCTTTGTACTGGGGATCTTTGAACTCCTTTCTGCCGGTTTCTCATAAAATAGACAATAGATTTTGTGTGTGTGTGTGTGTGTGTGTGTGTGATGCTGGGGATCGAACCCAGGGCCTTGCATGTGAGGCAAGCCCTCTATCAACTGAGCAATATCTCCAACCCTAAAATAGATAATAAGTAGTGAAAAATTGCCAACCTACTCTGCTGTACAACACTGGAACTTATTTCTTCTATCCAACAATATTTTGGCACTTATCTGTACACCCCTAACTTATCTGTATACCCCTCTTTTTCTTTTCCAGAATCTGGTGATCACTATTTTATTTTCAATTTCTATCGTGTTAATTTTTGTTTTCCACAGAGGAAAGATTAGTACAGTACTTGTCTTTTGGTACCTGAATTATTTCATTTAATATAGTTTCACATAAGGTCTTCTAGTTTCATCCATATTGTTGCAAAAGACAGGATTTTTGTGGGATTTCACAGGAAATATTTAACATTAAAGTCTGAAATCAGCAGGTACACTAGCAACTTCTGTGATCCAACTACTCAGGAGGCTGAAGCAGGAGGATTGCAATTGCAAGGCCAGTATCTGCATCTTAGTGAGATCCTCAGCAACTCAGTGAGATCCTATCTCAAAATGCAAAATTGAAAGAGCTGGGGATATATCTCAGTGTTAGAGAAACCTATGTTCAATCTCCAATACTAGAAAAAAAGATAACACAGATTTAAGAATATTTTCATTAATGATATTTCATTAACTATTGTTTTTCAATTTTTTTCTCATGCTACTCAGGTATGTGGAAATGGACATCAAAACTATTGGTTAATGGACAGAAATAGGATCCCTTTTTTCCTATTCTCTATGATCTAGTTCGAATAATTCAGTAAGTTTCTTAAGTTTATTTGATTTTGAATGGAACATACTAATTGTAAACATTGGTGGGTTTTCTAGTGGCATATTTGTGCATACATAAAAACACAGTCTGATCAATTTCACTTCCCATTACCTTTCCACTTTCTTTCCCTTCCTTTCCTTCATCCTCTTTCTCTACCCTACTCATTAACTTTTCTAATAGTAGTGTCTTTGAATTTATCATCTAACATAAACTATCATTAAATTGTATCTAGCTGTGCATATTTCAAACTTTCTACCCCTTATTTTGTTTAAAAACCTTATTGTATCCTAGTTATGCATCTACTCCTTTTCATTTTATATAGTTATACTTTATCAATATGTTTTCCTAAAAGCATTATTGATTCGTATGGTTACTTTTAATGTCAAATGGCATTATTCAAATTCTATACCATAATTTAAATTATTTAAATCTCTTGATTTACTTATTAATACAAACCTAATGTGACCAAGAAATTACATTAAGATAATGTAATTTATGAAGATTATCATGCAAAATGAAAATGATTTTCTTCTTCTATTAATAGAGAGCCCTTCAAAAAAAAAGAAATTCATGAATGGAAAATGAAAATTTATTTGGTTTTATCCATAAAAAAATCACCACAGTTATAAATTTGATATAAATCTACTCAAATATAAATATCATGCCCAATTTTGAAGACATTGTTCACAGTTTGTGCACATAAATCTTCATCATCTTTTCTAGGCATATTTTAATATGTAAAGTGATGTACTATTCATGATCTTTTATATCAATTTATGATCTTTTAATAAATTTCTTTTTATAGGTCATCATTGCATATTCTGAACATTTCTAAAAGAGACATTCAGATGTGAATCAAGGAATATTAAAAATTTTAAGTTAAAAAATGCCACCATCATGGAGTATTCTAGATCACATCTTCATTGACATGGCTTGAAAATACCTTTTAAACCCCATTCAGTAATACCAGTAATCATTAATCCTCTTTATCCTATGCAATATGGAAATATGACTCTACAAAGTGCCACACAAAGCAAAAACTTCTGAATTCTCTGTGTTTTATCTTTAAACACAATACATTTTGGAAACATGTTTAAGAAACATAAAAAACAAAACAGATTTTTCTCTTTGGTAAAGAAATAGCTGTTTCTGTACGTTAGCATGGGAATATATCCAGAAAAGAGGGGTTAATGGTTGTTGGCTCAATTAGTGCAACTTGAATGAGCAACTTTTTTTGAGAGCTTGAGGGTAAATTAAGACAACATTTAGCTCTGCTTCTTATTAGCTGTGCATAAATTCTCCCAAGAGCCTAATTAGCTCTGTCACAGTGAGTGTCTCATCCATTTACACAAGAGAACATTTTCCTTCCCTTACACTTTGTCATGGAATAAACTACCACAATATTGAATTTAAATTCTGTTTAGGTAGTATTATAAAATTTGCTGAAATTTACAATAGTTCCTGGAATTAAATGAATATTTTTATTTTTTTTCTTCTGACTCCTGTGGTATTGACCTAATATTAAGTAAGAGAAAACTTGTGAGGGCAAATTGTTCTTCTGTTCATTTACTCTCAGTTTTTGTGCCCATTACATCCTGCATAAGACATAGATTTATTTTCATGAATGAAACTTTTCTACTACTCTTTAAGTAGTTTATTGTGAAACAACAATGAATTATAAGCAAGTGGATAAACATGGAATAAATGGAAAAGACAGAAAAGAAACGTTAATTTCATGTTAGTAAAACCAACTTATGATATCTATGCTATTTATTTATTCATGTTGGGGATTCAACTCAGAGGCACTTGGCCATCGAGCCACATCCTCAATCCTATTTTGTATTTTATTTAGAAACAGGGTCTCAGAGAGTTGCTTAGCACCTCAATTTTTCTGAGGCTGGCTTTGAACTCTCAATCCTCTTTCCTCAGCCTCCTGAGCCTCCCTAACCACTGTTATTACAGGCATGCATCAAGGCACACAGCATGATCTATGTTTTATAAGAAACAAAATTCACTCTCAAGTCCTATTGGACATCTTTAGGCCCAAATAGTAGTCAAGGGGTAGCAGCTCATGGAAAAGGGTACTTGAACTTGAGGCTGAAGGATGCACACATTAGCTTTTGCACACGCAAAAAAGATGCTGACGGAAAGGGTGGACACGGAGTTGGGCAGTGTGCTCTGAGGGCTTTGACTGAAGCCTCACAGCTAATGACTCATTCAGATTCTGGCTCTGAGCTGCCAGAAGTCAAAAAGTCTATTTTTTTTTAATTAGTTACTTTTATTGACACATCATATTTGTAGATATTTATTTATTTTTATAACTTTATTTTTTATATATTTTTGTGTGTGGTGCTAAAGATCAAACCCAGTCCCTCACACATGGTAGGTAAGTGCTCAACCACTAAGCTACAAACCCAGACTTTGTATATATTTATAAGGTATAATGTGATGTTTTGATCAATTTGTACCTTGGGTAGTGATCAACTCAGAGTAATTAAGCATGTACAAATATAAGTATGCCATGTATTTTATCATTTCTTTATGGTGAGTACATTCAAATTCTATAATGGGGTGACCAGCACCATGACAGAACAGGTTCCTGCCCAGGAGGTGTGAACTGCCTGGGAAAAAAAAAAATGAAGTCTGAAATAGAAGAAGTAAGACAAAGCCAACGATCAGATTTAAAAAGCGGAGCACCTTATGCGTCTTCCAGTCCTGAGAGGAACTGGAACTGAATAATTGAGAAAAAAAAAAGCCCCAATTCTTTATTTAAGGAGGAGTACATCAAAGGTAGGGATAAGGTTTCATGGGGCGGGGGGAGTCTTATTTCCGCCCTTGCTTTTGGTGTGGCAGGGGTCTTGCAGTAAACAGATTGATTGGCATTTGGCAAGTTATACCCATCTCCGAGATGCAAAAAGGATCCATATAAACCTCTTCAGGAAAAATAGGATAGGGATAAGGGTAAGCGGACTGTTTGGCTCTTAGCAGGTCACACCCACATCCGAGGCTGTGCTTAACCGGGAGCCAAGGTGAACTGGGCCTTCTGGAACCAGTGGGTTCTGCCTGGGAGATCCCCAAACCAGGCTCCCTTGCTTAAAGGATGGACCATGGCACAGTTCACACATGGCTCATAGATGGCTTCCCTCCAAAATTCTTCTACGCTTTTTGAGATATATGATGCATTATTGTGTATTATCTTCACTCTGCTGTGCCATAGAATACAGAACTTGTTTCATCTTTTTAACTCTAGCCCTTGTCCACCTTTTCTTTCTCTCCCTAGTCAGTGGTCACTATAATTCTACTCTCAAAAAAAAAAATCAATTCATATAGATTCCATATGTGAGTGAGATCACAGTGTTTATTTTTTCTTATTTTACTTAACATAACGTCCTCTGGGTTAATCCATGTTATTGTGAATGACAGGATCTCATGATTTTTATGTCTAAACAGTATTTTATTATGATATATACTACATTTGTTTTATCTGTCTGTTTGTTGATGAACATTGGGATGATCCCACACTGTGGCTGTTGTGAATCGTGTTGTGGCAGTGATAAACAAGAGAATGCAACATGCTGATTTCATTTCCTTTGGATATATAGCCAGGAGTGAGATTGCTGGATCTTCTGGTAGTTCTATTTTTACTTTTTAGATGAGATTCTATACAGCTTTTGATAATGGGTATACTAATTTATTACATTCCCACCAACAGTGTATAACAGTTTCCCTCTCTAAGTATTCTTGTCAGCATTTGTTATTTTTATCTTTTTTTAGTCTTTATATGGGAAAGTTTGTCTATGATATATGTGGCATACTGAACTGTATGAAAAAGAATGAGATACATGTAGTATCTGGCTTTAGTAGACCTGGAATGCAGTGAAGAAAATACCTGTATAAGTGCACTTTTATAACATATAAAAAAATAAAATGAGTAAACATAAAATCAAAAAACCCCACAAAGCTTCTACCAGTCATCTTCATTACTCTTGGCAATTTATTTAACCTTACTAAAACTTATTTCTTTATCAGTAAAATGTAGATGAAGCTAATATCTACTTTATGGATGGCTGTTAGCAAAACATTTTAAGAAATATGGCTTTAATGGTTTCAGAAAATCTGGCTCCTTCCAAAGATCCCAGGGAGATATCTATTTCTTTGAATACTCCAGCTTTGAGTAGCTACCAGCTTTCTTTGGCTTTTGACTGTGTCACTTTGATTTCTGTTTCTCTGCTCACATTGACTTAGTTTTCTTTTATAGTCAAATGTCCCCTGCTTCCCTCTGAGAAGAACCATTATTATAAGTGTCATCTAGATGATATCTCATTTCAGTATCTTTAATTTAGTCACATGTACAAAGTCCTTTGTACCATGTAAAGTGAAATGACAATAGTTAATTATCTAAAGTAGAATTTAGAAAACAACCCAACAAAAATACTTAGGAAGAAATTTAAACAGAGATGAAAGAGCTCTAAAATTAAAATTATAAAACACTGATGAAAAAAATTAAAGAGGACACAAAAATACAGAAAACATGTCATATTCATGGTTGGAAGAATTATTAGTTTTTAAATATCCATACTACCTACAGCAATTTACAGATTCCAAAGAGTTCCTACTAAAATACAAATGTAGTTATTCACAGAATTAGAAAATAATACTGAAATTTATATGGAATCACAAAAAATCCTGACTAGTCAAGAGCAAAAAGAACAAAGCAGGAGGCATAACACTACTTGACTTCAAGACATACTATAAATGGCTAGAGAAATAGGACTCTTTCCTCAAATTAATCTACCCCCAGCAATATACACACACACACACCAAAAAAAAAAACAAATAAATAAAACTGCAAAACTATTAATCAGAAGAGCCTATAATGGCATAAAAATAGAGTGATGGAATATAATAGAAATGCTAAAAGTGACCCATGGATACAGAGCCAATTGACTTTCAACAAAGATACTAAGAGCATGCAGGGGAGAAAGGAGTGCCTTCCATAAAGAGGGCTGCAAAATATGGAAATCTACTTGCACAAGAATGAAATCAGGCTCCTATATCTTATTAAGTTATAAAATTTAACTCAAAATGGATGAAAGACCTAAATGTAATGGGAACTGTGAAACTACAAGAGAGAAATACAGGAAATGCTTCAGGAAATTCAATCTCCAAAGCACATGAAACAAAAGCTAAAATAGACAGATGGGATAAGATAAAAATGAAGAGCTATTTCGCAGAAAGGAAACAATCAATAGAGTACATAGACAACCTACAAATATTTGAAAACAATATATCTGATAAGTTGTTGATATCGAAAATGAATAAGGAACTCACAAATGCAATAGCAAACCATCTCTCCCTCTCATGGATTTTGCACTGTCATGTGTATAGACAGAGTCTTTAAGTGCTGTCTCTGGATAAAATCTTTAAGTGGTGTCTCATTTTACCTGTGGTCCCAGAGATTTAAAGTTTTATATTGGCAATACTATATAAAATTGAAATAAAATTCAACTTCCAGTCATATGCAAGCATTTTGTGATTAACTAGCTGAACAAAACAGTATCTAAAAGAGCACTAAACTTCAACCAAACAACCTGAATTTAAATTTTAATTCTATTACTATGTAATCAACTCCCCTGCAAACTTCATTTCATCTCACTAATACCATCCTCAATGATTTATTATAAAAATTAATGAATAAATGTGAAAAAAAATCCAGAATTGATTTTAATAAAGATTTAGGTATAAAAGTAATTCAATTTCTTCATCAGAGCTCAGAGACAACACATATTAAATCATGTATATCAATTAATTGCATACATTGTTAAGAAAATATAATATCATGCCCACTTCCTATTTAAGCATATCTTCTTTTCCCAGTTTATGAATATCATTGTAATCACATCTTCTTAATTACGGAAGAAATCCACCAAAGTTTTAAATTAAGCTTATACAAAAGATATCATAATGTTTTCCACATGAGTTTTCAAAGAAGTGATTGCATGTCATTTATAAATCATTGAATATGAGATGAAAATGAACTTATGTGTTTCAAATTATCTCTACCCTAAAGGTTAAGGAAAATAATACTCAAGTAAAACACAACGACAAAAACCAATAAACTAGAAAAATTGTTTTTTATTTGAGAAACCAGACAAGCAAAGTATTACCCTTTAAAGTAGAGTCACAATGTATGCTTTTGTTTGTTCTTGAAAACTGATTAATGACTGATGACCTTTTGTTATTACCAGTATTAAAAGTGTTATGTATACTTCAAAGAAAACCTGGTAGGCCATGGCCATTTCTATATTATAGGGCTGTAAACCATGAGACCACCATTACTGTGTTTTAAGCAACAATGTTTGACTGCAAATATTGGTTACTTTGGTGATGTACTCTAAAGGATGGATGTCACATTATACTTTTGCTACTATAAAATTAGTTGTTTTCTACACAAATTGTTAATGTGTACATAACAACAAAGTTTCTTGTTTTAATAAATTTTAAATAAAATGTCATTGCTATTAACACAATAATTCTTTATAAGAAAACTCTATGTTCAACATCAAAGAAGTTAACATGTCAAAAACAATTTTTAGAAAGTAGAAAATATAAAATGCAACTTAATTTCCTATGCTTTATGGTCACTGATTGTACTGCACCGTACACTGACCTCACTCTTAGGTGATAAAATCAGTTGTCTTTTCAGTTTTAGTTGTAGAAGATCAAAATCATACACTCTGTGTATTATTTTTTCCTCTCTCAAGAAAGTTTCTTGATGAAATAAACTCCAGTGACAAACCTAACAACTGCTACATACAAAGTCAGACTGACATTAGGCCTATGACATTTTCCAATAGCCCAGGTAATCTACTTAATAAAGCTTCAAGAGAGTTAACTTTCCTTCAATATTTCTAATTTAATATTGCCATATTGGGATTTCCATGTGTTTTAATCTCCATAGTTATGCCATATGTTAGAAAACTACTTCCATTTTACCATAAAGTAAATTAAGCTTCATTTCTGGTAAACCAGTGTTTCTAAATTAACACTCCATTAAATCGTGAGCTTGGGACACCATGAGATGTCAGAATATGTATTTTAATGAATATTATTTTAAAATGTGTGATAGAATTTTGAACTATGTTGGAAAGTTAAAGCATCAGGGTATAATTTGTCATGTGAAGAATTAATTGCTATGAAGTAAGAAGCCAGAGACCAAGCTTGCTTAAAATTATTACCTAGAATTTGAAAGAATGAAAAAAAACATGGAAATAATACCTTTAAATTTTTAAAAACAAAGAAGAAGATGGGGAAGAAACAAAGAAAAGAAAATAGATAAAAGGAGGAGAAAAATGCACTGAAATACATACATGACACATAATATGTATGGCAGGCAAGTTGCTTTCATGAAGCTCTCATTTGCTTATGTTTATTAAGGTAGAAAAATTGTTGTTTTGGCTTGTCTCCCAGTTCTATGCGCACACATTAAAGCCCGATATCACACAAAAAGTTAACTCAAGATGAAATTGTGTCATAACTGTAAAAGTTAGAGAAGACATATAAGATGATGAATAGTTTTGACTTTATTATATTTTCTTGCTTTTTAATGATTTATAACTTTAAAAATATACAATAATTAGATCAAGCTATGAATTGTTATAATTATAAATTATATGTGTACACATTAATAATATGTATCATTTCTATTTTAGGTAATCATTTAAAAATATAGTAGAAGACAATGTAGGCTTTTGCCTTTTTTGCATATAAAGATGTGAAATTTATCACTTGGTTCTTCAGTTATAGGAAGAAAATTTATGAGGAGGTTAGATGAAATTATCTTCTTACATTTGATGCAGATAATGTGTCATTGACCTAACCCTATTTTCAGTTTAAAGAACTTTTATCCTTAAAAATAGCATAGTACAAAATTCTCTTAGAAGATCCCCCCTCAGGGACCTTTTATTATCAGGGTAATCTGTAATTCTCCACTATTGCTTTGAAACACAATGATATGGGGTTTCCTTTGAGTAATACAATTGAAGAAAATTATTTTTAGGAGAAATTTTACTTGTCACAGAACATCAGAATATTTTTCAATAGTTCTGAGACTGAATAAGATATAACACAATGCCATATTTCTCAGCAGATTAATCATAAGGGTTTTCTAGCAGATGTATTAACTTGATATAGTTCTTGAATTCAAAATAAACCTCTTATTTCATTGCACTCAGTATTGACCTTCAATGTACAGTGTGACTAGGTTCTGTTTTAAATTTCCCCTTTCTCTGTTTGTTTATATTTGAAATTTTTCATAATAAAACACTTTTTTATTTATTTTTATTTTTATTTTTTTATTTTCAGTACTGACAATTAAACCCAGAATCTTACACATGGTAAATAGGCACTCTTTCATTGAGCTACCACCCTGGCCCTCTGGTTACCTTCTTTCTGTGATACCAGAAAAAAGACATAAGATTCAGCCCTATCTAGGAGTTTATTTCTGCTTGAGCATCAGATAATTTTAGTTTTTCCTCATAAGTAATACATTTAATTTTATGAGAATCCACTGGAAACTGAGTTATTTCAAAGTATTTTAAAATACATGCAAATGACTTTAAAAGGTTCTATTTATCAATGATAGGTAAACACATCAACAATGAAGGATTTGTCCTGAATATGAAACTGGATCTAATCAATCCTCTAGATTTAACTACTTAATTTGATGTAATAAGCTAAATGATGCCCACATATAGAATATGTACAGTTCTACAAGACCAATGGTTCAGTTTCTCAAAAAACATGAGGCTGGAGAGAAGCACTGTTCAATATAAAAGAGACTTAAGAAATATAATGAGCAAATACACCATATGGGCCTTGCTTAGACCCTGATTTGAATAAACCAAGTGCAAAAAGACAGTTTTCACAATCAAGTAAATTAAAATTTGAAGGGCACTATAGATTAAGGTATAATTGTTAATTTTGTTCAATGTGATATTAATGTGGTGGATGTGTTTTTTAAAGTTCTTATAAATTAAGAAACAGATTCTGAGATATTTATTGGTGACATGTGTGGCGACATGGACTACTGCATACATGGCATATGTTAAGGGCATCTGAATGGCAAATCATACTCCTTGTGCTAGGCATGTGAGTGGCAAACGACTATCCCCATAGGCACAGCCCTGGGCATGAGACCATATATTGCAGTCCCTGTGCTTGCTCCATGACCCACTCCTCCATTGGTGGCTGCAGGGACAGTTGGCAAGAAGTTGTATTGGTGGCTGCCTGTAATCTGCGTAGCTACTGCCTGAGTATATACACATGGTAACTACACAATAAAATCAGACCTGCTTCCAGCTTGGTCTCCAGAAGTCTTGATTAGCGACTTTGTAGCCACACTCTCCTCTACCCTGTTCCATGGACCTCCTCGCTGGATGAGAGAGAGCCAACACAGACATGCAGTAGGAGGAGAAAAGGAAGGGAGTATAAAATAGAGTTGGAGAAATAATAATCACTGTTGAAACTGGATCATGAATTCATAGAAGTTTATTACACCAGTTTCTCTATGTATATATGAAAATTTTCATAATATAGTACTTAAAATGCTAACAAAAGGTTTGAATTATATCAAATTTTTAAGTAAATACTTGGTAAAAGAAAAGTTATAAAAGCTACTAGTTTGGCCATATATATTTGTTTTCTAAAATAAATGAAATAAATAAAATAAGGGAGGTTGGATTCATCTCTTAAATCTCACACAAAATGAATTCTATGTAATTGTATAAATTGAAACCCTAGAAGTACTGGAATATTTCATGATATCATTATCCATATTAGAGTGGAATGAATATACAAAAATAATACAAATGAACATTAGTAGTTTTGAGCAATCAAACATTATAGCAATCTACCTCACAGGGTGGTGTTAATAACTATAAAAAAATTCCATCTCAAAGATCATAAAAATGTTATTTATTTCTTCATATAAGAACTTCTGCACAATAAAAAGTTTAAAAACTAACAATATAATATATAATATATAACAGGTCAAAGATAAATATACATGCATTTTAAGCACATGAAAATATATTATTATTATTATTATTATTATTTTTTACGACAGGGTCTGGCTAAGTTGATCTTCCTGACTCAGCCTCCTGAATCTCTGGGATTTGAGACAGGTGCTACTGCAAAGGGTGAAAATATGTTAATTTTCACTATAATTAGAGAAAGGCANTATATATATGTAAAACAAAATATTTTTATTGGCATCTAGGTAGGGGCCATAGTTTAACAATTGTAAATTGTGTTGCTATATACATGAATGTGACAACATCATTGTAATATGCTGATTTAAAATCTTTTGGATATAAAATGAGGAGCGGGATAACTGGGTCAAATGGTGGTTCTGCTCCTAGAATTCTGAGGAATATCCATACTTTTTTCCATCATGGTTGCACCAAATTGCAGTCCTACAAAAAATGTATGAGTGTATGCTTTTACCCATATCCTCCTCAACATTTATTGTTGTATTTTTGATAATTTCCATTATGATTGGAGTGAGGTGAAATCTCAGTGTAGTTTTCATTTGCAATTCTTAAGCTACTAGAGATGTTGAACACTTTTACATATATTTGTTGGCTGATCATATTTCTTCTTCTGTGAAGTGCCTGTTCAGTTCCTTAACCCATTTACTGATTGGGCTGTTTGTATTTTTTTTTCTTTTCGTGTTAAATTTTTTGAGTTCTTTACGTATCCAGGAGATTAATGCTCTATTTGAGGTGCAGGTGTGCAGGTGAAAGAGATTTTCTCCCATTCTGTTGGCTTTCTCTTTAGATTCTTGATTGTTCCCTTTGCTGAAAAGAAGCTTTGTAGTTTGATTCCATCCCATTTATTGATTCTTGATTTTACTTCTTGTGCTTTAGGAGTCTTGTTAAGGAAGGCAGTTCCTATATTGACATGATGTAGATTTGTGCCCTCTTTTTATCCATTGCATTCAGGGTCTCTGTTCTAGTCCACAAATCCTTGATCCACTTTGAGTTGAGTTTTGTGCATGGTGAGAAATATGGGCTTAACTTCATTTTGCTACACATAGATTTCCAGTTTTCCCAGCACCATTTGTTGAAGAAGCTATCTTTCTTTGAATGTATGTTTTCAGCTCCTTTATCTAGTATAAGATAACTGTGTTTATGTGGGTTTGTCTTTGTGTCTTCTGTTCTTTGTGTCTTCTATTCTTTGTGTCGTCTATGTAGCATTGATCTACATGTCTATTTTGGTGCCAATGCCATGCTATTTTTGTTACTATATCTTTGTATTATTACTTAAAGTCTGGTATTGTGATGACCACTTCTTCACTTTCCTTGCTTTGGCTACTCTGGGCCTCTTATTTTTCCAAATGAATTTCATGGCTACTTTTTCTATTTCTATGAAGACCATCAGTGGAAACTTAATAGGAATTGCACTAAATCTGGGGGTTTTTTGGATAGTATTACTATTTTGATAATATTAATTCTGCCTATTCAAGAACATGGAAGATCTGTCCATCTTCTGAAGTATTCTTCAATTATCTAACTATCTATCTATCTATTTATTTATTTAACATTTTGTACTTTTCTTTGTAGAGTTCTTTCACCTCTTTTGTTAAATTGATTCCCAAAGTGTTTTTGTTGTTTTTTTTTTTTTTTTTTTTNGCTAAGTGTTTATCAATTTTATTTCTTTTTTTTTCAAAAAATCAACCATTTGTTCTGTTGAGTTTTGAATGTTTTATTTTAATTGTGTTGGTTTGGGCTCTGATTTTAATTATTCTCTTTCTTCTACTGCTTTTGGCGTTGCTATGTTCTTCCTTTTCTATGTTCTTGAGTCCTATTTTTAGATTTTTTATTTGTTTTCTTTATATTCTTTTAAAATGGGCTCAATGCTGTGAATTTTCCTCTTAGAACACCTTAATAGTGTCCAAGAGATTTTATTATATGATATTACTATTATGATTTACCTGTAAGTATCTTTTAATTTCACCCCTTTCTTCTGCTATCAACTGGTCATTCAACAGCATAATATTCAGTCTCCAAGTATTATAGTAGCTTCCTTTTTATATATATTATTATTTATTTCTAGTTTTCTTCCATTATAATCTGATAGAATGTAAAGTATTATCTGTATTTTTTTTATTTGATAAGTGTTGCTTTGTGGCTTAAAAAACAGTTTAAGTATAATACATCAAAGTGCATAAACACATTCTACTGTCATGTATAACTAATTAAAACATTTTTTTAAAATCAGTTTAATTTAAAAAATGATCCATGTTCTGCTATGAAGAAAGTAAATTCTTTGATGGATGAAATACTATACATGTTTGTTAGGTCTAAATATTAATTGTATTTTTCAGTATTATAGCTTATTTATTTAGTTTTCTTTGGAAAATCTGTCCAGTGATGAGATAGGTGTGTTAAAGTCACAAAGTATTATTGTGTTGTGAATTATTTGGATTTTCATATTGTTATTCTTGTTTGATACATAGAGGTTTCATTGTTTGGGACATAAATATTTATGATTCTTATTTCCTGTTATTGTATAATTCCTTCAAGTAGTATTAAATGACCTTCTTTGTCTTCTGATGAAATTTGGCTTGGAGTTCATTTTATCTCATATGGGAACTAAAACACCAGCTTTTTTATGAGATCCTTGTGAAGGATATATTTTTTCCCATCTTTTCACCTTCATTCTGTGGATGTTTTTGCCTATGAGTTGAGTCTCTTGGAGACAGCATATTCTTTTTTTTTTTTTTTTTTAAATTCAATCTGCTTGTCTGTGTCTTTTGATTGATGAATTTAAATTAAGATCCAAGGTTAATATTGAGATATAGTTCTTATTCACTTTTATTTTGATTTATTTCTAAATTTTAATTTGACTTATTTTCCTCTTTGATTTACTATTCTTCTAGTGTAGTTTCTTCCTCTGATGGTTTTCATTTTTATTTTTCATTTTTGCTTTTTGAAATAGTTTATCTATAGTATGTTTTGTAGTACAGGGTTTCAAGTTATGAATTCTTTTAACTTTGGTTTATCATGGGATGTTTTTATTTCATTTTCATTTCTGATGCTTAATTTTGCTGTGTATAGTGTTCTTTGTTTGCATCTGTTTTCTTTTGATGCTTGGAATACATTAATGTAAGATGTTTTTGCTTTTAAGAGCTGGCTTGATAGATCAGTTGAGATCCAGATTAGTTTACTTACAAATATGACCAGTCATTTTTCCTCTAAAAGCTTTTTAAAATTCTATATTTATTCTGTATGTTAGGCCATTTTCGTAATAATATGTCTTTGAGAGTATCTGTTGTAATTTTGTGTATTTGGATTCATCTTTGACCCCTGGATTTTATTTTCCATTTCATTTTTAAGGCTTGAGAAATTTTTTTCATATTATTTTATTTAAAAGATTGTGCATTACCCAGGGCTGGAGTTGTAGCTCAGTGGTAGAGCACTTGCTTCACATACATGAGGCACTGGGTTCTATCCTCAGCCCTACATAAAAATAAATAAATAATGATATTGGGTCCATCTACAACTAAAAAAAAAATAAAAAATAAAAAAGATTATGCATTCTTTAGTTTATATTTCATAGCCTTTACCTATCCCAATGAATCTTAAATTTTGCCTTTTGATGTTACCACATATTTCTTAAAATTTTTGTTCAAGGTTTGTTAACGTCTTTTCTCCATGGTCAAGCTTATTTTTAAGATTATATACTTTGTCTTTATTGCCTGAAACTCTGTCTTCCACATGGTCTAGTCTGCTGGTGATGCTTTCCATGAATTTTTAATTTGCATTTTCATTTCTTCATTTCAAGGATTTCCACTTGATTATTTCTCAGAATATCTATTCTTTATTGTAGTGATCTATCAGCTCATCTATTTTCTCTCTGATTTCATTTCTTACATGTATTTTACCTTGGAAATCCATTTAATTATGAACTTTCTAATCTCCTTCTCTGACATTTCCTCAACAGCAGTGTCAATAACTTCTGTTATTGAAGTATTTTTTTTTTTATTTGTGTGTCTACCCATTAATCAGTATCAATCTGAAGCAGGAGATTTTATACCCTATGATTTTACAGTGTCCCTAAATGTTTCTATTGTGTCACAGTTTAAGAGGAGACTAATAAGAGCAACAAATATAAACAATATACAGCATTAAGCTAAATATTTAGTTCCTATTATGACATTTATAATATTAATTGGCACAATTAACAACAATGGTATGATAAGCAATTGCCAATAGTAGAAACAGTATATTTGTAAGAGAGTTTGCTATTTCAAAAGATGAACAGGGTGAATAAAGAAAAGATGTACAATGCCATGATTATGAGGGAGGAGGAGAGAAAGTAGAAATAAAAAATTTAAGGAAAAGTGAAAGATAGAATAATAGAATTTGGCTGTTAGCAAAAGAACAAAGAGAAATCGAATCAAGAAAAATAGCCAAAGGAATAACAATACAAACAAACCCCAAATATACTATAAAAACCCTAGTTTTGATAAATAGCTACCTTCAAAATGCTAGAAATGAGGAAAGAGAAACAAATGTGTATATGTGTAAATATCCATGATTCATTCAGTACAAAATTGAGAGAGAGAAAAGAAAGCCAATTCTTTACCCCCTCAGCAATCCACAAATCCAAGCCATCCCATTCCCAGACTCAGTCCCCAAGTGCACAGTCACTCTCACTGCCCAATCTGTCCTTGCCTGCCTCACTTGGTCCTATGAGCCTCCAAACTCGATATGTGGGAGGATCCTGGAATCTCTTGAGTCTCAATGACATATATTCCCCTGGGTAAAAGACTTTCTGCATCTGATTTTCTCCTGGTGTCCTAGGTACTCTCTGAGTCATGTGGTATAAGACCTTAAGGTCTGGTTTCAGACCCTGCTCAGGTATTCCAGGTCTGTGCTCATGAACTTGTTCCCACAGTTAATGGCCACCATACCTCTGTTGGGAATACCGCTCTAGCCTTGTTTTCCTCTGGACAACCAGGAGACAGATGAAGTCTTTCCTGTACCATGAAATAGTATAGCACACTCCCTAGATCAGTACAACAGTGACCTTGATCTCTGATTTTGTTTGTACCAAGGTACTCCATGGTGCCAAATAGAATGCAGATTCTTAGGCCTCCTCCTTACTTTGCCCAAGGTGAATCAGCTCTGGCAGCACTGGAACCAGCAGTGAGCTTTCTTCTTTTATTTCATTGTATCCCACCTTCGAGTCCCCAAGTTTTTGTGAGAGTCCTGTATTTAATCCCTGTATAAACCCTGTTTTATCCATCTCACTGAGAAGCTTTTTATCTACTTTCTAGTTCTCATGACATAGAGCAGTCTTTTACCCCACCATCTTCCTTGTCTCAGCAGCAAAATTCTTAATGAATGAATGACAATATTACAGTGCATTTTCATAATTGCAAATGTATTCTCATTCATATATTAATCTGCTAAATTTATTTCTGAGAAATTAAACAACCTATACCTGCATATATATACAACATGCTAATTTTGAAATGTATTTATTGCATCATTGTTTTATAAGGCAAATTGGAAAAAAGAACCTAAATCAATAATAATAGAAAATGTTTGTAAAGTTATAATTCATTAATGCAATAAAGTCAGTTGGATTGGAAATGACATTATTTCTCTATTGAAAGGGATGGTGCCTAATGAATGACACACAGTGGGAAACATCAACAATAAAATATGTAACATAATACCTATTTTGTAAGAAAGTAACAGTATAATATTTGTATCAATCAGTACAGATGTAGGATGTTTCCAGAAGCTGAAAACCTTGAGTGGTCACCACTAGGAAAATTTAATAGGTGTTAATTAAAGAGGATGAATACATTCACTACTCTTTTATAAATTTTGATTTTTTTAAATCAGGAAAACATACTAATTCAAAGAATAAATGCAATTAAATATGATTTTCTTTCTAAAAATCATAGTCTATTTATCTGAAAATAAGTATTAATTTTAGATATATAATTGAAATGTATAAATATAGCAGATACTAAACTAGTCTGAGAAATAATTTTCATGAGACCCATAGTTAATTGTAATACATAAGAATTATAGATTACATCCTCATAAATTCAAAATAGAGCCATATTATTAGTAAATAATATGCAGAATTTTGTAATGCATACAGTTATATTAAAATATAATGAAATTATATACTTATACATATATTTCTTCTGGGATTATAAATGGAATATCATGCAATTCTACAGTTCCATCTGGGCTCAGAACTAACAGAAGTTATTCTTAATTTTGAAAACTATTTATCATGTGCATCCAGTGAAATATGACTACCTTTATCTTAGTACTAAAGTCCCATTCAATGTTTTGTTTTTCAGAACAACTTGCCTTAGGTTGCCTTAGGTTATAACAGTTTAATGGAATAGTTAAACATTTTAACCACCTACTTGAACTTACAAATTAGAGACTTTAAATATCCCACATGGGATTTTTCTCTCTTTGCCCTCAGAATAAATTTAGATTAATAGTGATTATAGTGAATTACCATTCTAAGATGAGAGTAGGAAGTCCACTAAAATATTTAACAGTCTACACCTGAAGGGTTAGATGGTAGTTGAAGACTATTCTCAATCTGCAACTTGAACATATAACATACACAAATTAAATTTTATTAGTGCTGTTAAAATCAAATACGCAATTTCCACATTTCTAATAGAACAATCACAATTTTTATGAGTTGTTATTCCTTTTTTATTGATATTTCTCAATAGTAAGCATTTTGTGTATATCACAAGACATCTGTCCTGTTGAGTTCCTCTCTTGGTTATCCTTCAAATTCTATCTTCTCAGCACAGCTTTCCCATAAACCTTTGGTCAACAGTGCATTTCTCCATTTAACCTACTCCTGCTTGACTCTTGTTTATTATTATTGTCAGACCTTATATTTTCCTTTATGTCATCTTTATAATTTCTTTCACCATACTAAAATAGATCCTCAATATGATCAGGAGTGGTCTGTCCTATTCACCGATTTATGCTTAGTTCTGAAACACCATCTAGCACATACTGGACATTCAAATAGATTTATTAAATCAAACGACAAGGAATTAAATCTGGAGTTGATGTTTAGAGTTTATTAGCCTTTCTTCAGAGATATGAGCTATCAATGTGTCTTGATACATTTTAAATTGTGTGAAGCCTCTCTTATGTTTGACCTGTATCACTGGTGCAAATTCTATTTGTAATTATAGAGGTAAGTCTCTCAGCTTGCTAATTAGAATGTCTGGAGAGATAAAATAGGGTTTAAAAAGTAGGAAACAAGTAAGGATTCTCATTCTTGCACTGTCTTTCATTTTAACTTTTATTCTAATAGGTACATAATGGAATTATATTGTGGTGTTTATTTCCTTTTTCCTATTGACAGATATTTTCAAATGTGTATTTGTCATATTTTAAAATTTGTTTTAATTAGTTATACATGACAGTAGAATGCACTTATATACTTTGATGTATCATACATGGATGGAATATAATTTCTCATTTTTCTGAGTATATATATATATTGTAGAATCACATTGGTCATACAGTCACATACATACATACAGTAATAATGTCTGTTTCATTCTACTATTTTTCTTAACCGTACATTCCCTGCCTTCCCCTCCTTTCATTTCCCTTTATCTAATCTAAGGTAACATTACTTTTTTGTTATATTTATATTTGATATTATGCAGGTTCAAATATATTGTCCATTTTAAAGCCTTATTTTTGTTATAATTTATGTGTATATAATTCATTTAAATTGAACTCATATCAATTCTATAAACACATGGAAGTACATATTTTTATATATAACATATGATCAGAAACTAAAAATGTGGCATATATTTACTTAAAATTGAATATGAGGATGTGTAGATTTGGTATTGTAGTATAAGCTTAATATTACACCTTTTAAAAAACATTTTCCTATAAATTATACTATAATACTAATTATATACTATAACTTTTAAGACATTATAATAATTATTATGTATCTTATTGAAGCCTGGTACCATTGAGCATCAACTTTTTATACAATTGAATATATAATGTTGTAATGTTGGTAATCTCTCTTATAAGTTCTGACAACTTACCTGCTTATATATTGTTTTAATTACAATATAAAATAAGACAAAAACAAACAATACAAAAAAAAAGCTAGGACAAGTAGAAAACAATACTAAGATGGAAATATATACCTAACCATATCAATGTTTATATTAACTATAAGTAGCCTAACAACCACATCAAAAAGAATACTGTTTTACAGATTAGGTTCAAAAAGATCAAGAAACAACTATCTGCATCTTAAAAAACATTAAATACAAAGAAAAATTGATGGTAAATAAAAGGATGAGAAAACATAACTTCTTAATATTAAACAAAATATGTAATCTGGTAATGTTAAAAAAGGTATTTGAAGGGTCTATATTAATATTAAAATAACTAATTTCAAAGCAAAGAATCTCATGAGGAATGAAGACCATGATTTCTTTATTATAATGTTGTCATGTAAGAGGACTTAGCAATGTGCTTTAGTCAGCTTTTTCATGGCTGTGACCAAAAAGATCTGTCAAGACAATTAGAGGAGGAGAGGTTTATCTAGGGCTCATGTTTTCATAGGTCTCAGTTCATATACATCTGGCTCCATTCTTAAGGGCCTGAAATGAGGCAGAACATCATGGCTGTCACTCATAGGGACAGAATATACACTCCAACTCAGCTTCCCATTGATCCACCTCCTTCAGCTATACCCTACCTGCCTACAGTTAATGATTATGTTGAGGACCTCATAACCTAAACATTTCACCTCTAAGCTTTCTTACATCATCTCACACATAGCTTTGGGGGGATAACACATATCTGAACCATAACACGATCTTAAATATATATGGAAATAACACAGAGCATTTATCTACTTATCTATGTAGCAAAGCTCATAGAATTGTGAATTACAAAAATTAGACACATGCACAATTTTTTCTTTCTTTCTTTCTTAGCAGCAAAGAGGTGTTTATTGCAAGCTAGCTTGGTCCTCTGTGCACACAGCAACTGGTGATGCTGAGAGGCCTCGAGCCCAGGGTTTGCAGCAGTTTTATACACTCCTTGGGGAAGGCAGTGACTTCACAAACATCATATCATCTCTTAGCAAATCATCACACACCACGGGAAAATCATATAACAACTCTAAAACATGATTAGCACATTCACTGGTGGAAACAAGTTGGGTAAGAGTGATTGGTTAGTACGGGGGATTCCTTTGAACTCACTGATTTAAGCCACAAGGGGAGTACATGCTGAACTACATTGTTTCCCAACATGTTATCAACCACCATAAACTACTGGGAGGGTAACCTGGCATCCCAGGTATTTTCCCTGTCTCATGCTGCTTGGTGGTTGCTAGGGAGTTGCTATGGGTCCTCACCTAGCCTGACTGATTCAGGGACACCTGGCACAGCAGATCTCTCCTGTTATTTGTAGATAAACAACTCAGCAGGGTGGGTATGTGCCTAGGAGTGCTCTGCACAATTTTAAAGAGGATACTTCCTTTTTATCAATTATAATAATGAACAGTCAATAAGGACACTGGAGTACATTTTGTAACATCTTTATATCATCTGCTTTTCTCTTCATTGTAGTCACATTTTCCCCTAATTACTTGAACATTTTCCCTGTTGACAATAATTACATCAACTTCCATTTCCAGATTTTCAGAGAAATATTTTTTTCTCTAGGTTATAAGGCATAACTTCCTGCTTCTTTATGACTAATATATTTGACAGGTTGTAAACATTTTAAATTTTGTATTGTTGATACTGAGATTTTATTACAATTTATTGAAATAGCATGTAATCTAAGTTAATTTGAAGCTACAGGATTCTTTCCAGTCTTATTTATAAACATTGCTTAGTGTACATCTAGAGAAACTTTGAGGTTAAATTTAGCTGTCCTACTAAAGGGATACCTCTGGATTGCTTTACCTTATGCCCTACGCTTTACAGCATCATTCCATCTAACTTGTACCAACACAAACTTATCTCTCTAAGAGCTCTATAATATAGGTTCACAGTAATTCTTTCCTGAGTATTATTACTTTACCATCATGCTCAAATCACTATTCAGCTAAAGAATCTAGTATACCTCTCTTTAGATTTAAGAGCACCTCCTCCTTAATCTCCCACCTCTCCAATTATCTGCTAGCTAAATTGTTGCTCTTCTGAAAATATCTTCCATAAAGTAGATACTTGGAATCATAGAATTTATCATCTTTTAGTCCATTTTCTTCAGTTTTACAGGCCTTTGTTACCTGTTTTTGAATTCAGGTATTGATGGCTGAATATATTTTTCTTGTTTCTATAGTTGTTTAGAATAGAAGTATAAATCTATTACTATTCTCCATCGTGGCCTGAATGAAAAATTCCTAATTCGTTCTCTTACACATTTTCATTATTGAACATAGCAGGTTTTTATCATCTAGAATTGTTGATAATATTTGAATTAAATATGAATTTTTGAAGAACAAGTGAATAGCATCTTAATTATTGGATATAGTTTTTCCATAATATCTGGATATGTTCATGTATATTAATGGGTGATATTATACAAATCTTAAGTCTGTGATACAGGTTTTGTCATGAATTTCACCATTGTTGATGTAGCAAACTAAAATACAATTTTATTTCTTTTAAAACAGTTAAAATGGTTTTAATTTGAAATGTCCTCAAAGACCATATAGTAAAGTATTTTTTGCCATCTTGTAGTGCTATTGGGGAGATAGTGCAACCTTTAGGAAGTGGGACCTGGTGGAAGGAAGTGAAGTCATTATGGAAGTGCCCTTAAGGATGTATCGAGACTCTGACCTCTCCATCTTTCTCTTTTTATTGTTTCCTGGCTTCCATGAAGTGAGCAGCCACCTCTTGTGCACATTCTCCACTTTGAGGTCAGCGTCACTATGGGAACAAAAGCAATGAAGTCAACTGACCATGAACTGAAACCTATGAAATCATGAGTCAAAATAAACTTTTCTTTTTTATAAATTGTTTATCTCAGAAATTTCATCACAGTGATGGAAATTTAACTACCACACACATGTAATTGGAAAATTGTTTTAGAAAATATAACTCAATATTTTTATAAGCTACCAAGTGTATGATGTTTTTATTATACCATCTTAAGGTATGCTCTGTGGTCTTTACCAAAATAAGCAAAAATCCAGGAATATTTGTAGTTTTATCCCCCAGTGTAAAAACTTAGAAATAACCAAGATATCTTCAGGAAGTGAAGTAAATAAATTATATCTCCATACAATGTACTGTTATTCTATAATAAAAAGAATGAGTTATAAAGTCACCAAAAAACATAGATGAAGCTTAAGTTTATATTGCTAAGTGAAAGAAATCTCCTGGGAAGGTTTTCTATTCTATGAGTCCCAACAAATGATAATCTAAAAATATGGAACATAATGAAGACAGTATAAAAGTCACTAGTGACCAGTAGTTAAGGGCTAGGTAGAAAGAATAGGTTGAGCATAAGCAATATTTTAAGATTGTGAAACTACTCTTTATGTGATACTATAATAATGCCAAGAACTTGTTTATGCTTGTGAAAAGTCTATTCAATTTATCATTTCTCAAATATAAACATGCTTAGTTTACTAGTTATAACATCCATGTAGAGAATTAATACATTTTTGCTACAGATTAGCATTGTGAAAGTGGAATTAAAACTCATGAAGAAAACTCAAATGTAAACAAAATTATGACCATGGTTAACTCTGGTGTAGGAGAGGGATGGTTTCCAGAAAGGGGCAAAAAGAATGCTTCAAATACACTCATCTTCTGTTTCTTATGTTGCTTATGTTGAGTACTCAGAGTAACATATTTTAAACAACTCTACCATGCACGTTTTACAATATTTACTTAGTCATTCAAGATAGTCTTCTCTTTTTTTTAATAAACATCATTTAAATTTTCACAGTTCGATTTATAGTGTATAAACTTTATCTTTTCTCTTATTAATTAAACTCTACATGAAATATTTTAAAATATAAAATCTATTCTGTCACAGATTTTACAAATATTTTTACTCAATATTTCACAATGTTTTTTAACTTACATACTGGTATTTATTGACATTCAAAATTTTGAATATCTAGTCAAATTTATTTAATTTTTTTTTATGTGGTCTGAATTTTTTCTATGAATTAGAAATGACTTTTCATTCTACATTCATTAATAGTGAAACTTTATACCTCACTATTTTACCCAAATAATAGATTCTTCTAGACGTTTATGAAAAATGAAGGAGGACTTTCAACACACACACACACACACACAAATACACAAACACATTGCAGTATTTCCCACTGGTTGGTAATGTTTCAGTGGCATCAACTACAATATAAAAGACATCCTTTACTCATTAACATTATCATAAACTGAAATCTTGACTACACACCAATTTTTGGAATTTCATTATTTAACTTTTATTTAATATTATTTGTTATTCAAAATTCAAAAGTCATACTCAGATTTATGGCATAGTTTACCATCTGTTAGAACTAGACACATGTCTGTCTTTCAAGATATTTCCCTAATATTTTGTTAGTTTCCAAAGCAATACCATTTTAAGTAGAAATATTCATTGCACACTTCTGTGTGCTCAGAGTTTGTTGGTTGGTCTTTCCAATCATTATTGAAAAGTCAAGCTCTCATCCTTGGGCCTCATTTTAGTCCCAAGGTCCAGGAGATCTATGCTACAACCAAGATTGCAGTGACCTGCTCTAGTTTCTATCAAATTCAATGAACATTACTTGAATTTTTATTAAATTACATATTTTAAAAGTTTAAATAAACATGTAAATGAGTGGAACAATATTTAAAAGCATCATCTTCAGTGTAATTTGATCAGTTCTGTTAACATTTTATTTCAAAAAATATTTTTCAAACTTTTCCTCTGAGAAATCTGAGCACAGTCCAAGATGAATTCATGAAGGTATCAATACCTAAAAATAAGTAGAATGAAATTATTCAGAACTATAACATGCTTATTTCAGGGTAATCTCAAATTCTAAAAGATATTTTAATTTAATAGTGTTATCTCAATATCCATTAAGCAAATGTGACATCACTTCAATGGGTTTTTCCTAATTTATGTTTAATCATTGTTTTTCTCTATCTTCCTGTTAGAGTATTACTATTTTTCATTTTTTTCTAAAATACTGACAAAAAATGTAGACATAAAAACAATGAAAATGAGTACTTATATTTTTAAGCAAGGGTATATCTTCATGAGGGGTTGCTATAATTCAATGCTATTCATAAATATCTCCTGGGATGGATATTTCAAAATTCTCCCTTACTATCTCTTGTTCGTCTGACAACTCAAGTTCTTATACTTTGGGAATTGGTAAGGGTAAAAAAAAAAAAAAGCTGAATTCATTCCATGCCTAGACTTTTAAAATGACAGAGTTGATTCCTTGGTAAAGCTGCAGCTTCCAGTTAGGTGAATTAGTTGCCGGAAAAATGACAGAGATGGTCCAATCATAAGCTAAGAGCAAGTAGCAATAATCTAAGGAATTTACTGGTTCTCCATTTGAAGCAATAGAAAAATTACTAATACCTGCTGGTTTTAAAGCTAATGCCATCTTAGTTTTCTACTCTAATTGCAGAAAGTCTGAGTCATATTATTTAGTAAAACAAGGTGATTAAATTTGAATCAGGTAAGTTATGTTAGGTATTCTGTAAACAAAAAATAGAAATACATACAAGGGACAACGTCAAAATAAAGCCAGTGTTAAAAGTTAATTTTTCAATCATTCAATCAAAATTGAAATGCATCTATACTGATCTGCGATCTATTTGGCAAAAGTTAAATGTTATTGGAAATAATTACCAATTTGTCTAATGTGTGACATTTGTACTCAAAATAAATAAGAATACCAAATAAGTCACTTGGATAAATACGTTCTCTCTCTCTCTCTCTCTCTCTCTCTCTCTCTGTGTGTGTGTGTGTGTGTGTGTAATTCAGAAAGAAACCAATGCAGACTATATGCATCATGTATTTTGATTGTATGATCATGTAAATGTGAAGAAAACAAAATAATTAGATGAGAGGCAAAGTTTAGAACTAACCAGACAAGTTAAGCACATTGAGAAAATAAAAACACAATTATGAGGTTTAAAACAGGTAGCAATAAGATAGCAGTGTTTAAGAGCACATTTTGTTCTCTTTTTAGCCTTTTTCATGTATTCTTGGATATACACAAAATGTACTCACATGCAGATATACATTTAAACACAAAAAAATACAAATTTCTGGCAAAACTGTATTAACCACAAATCATCACAATAACAAAACAGTATTCCACAATATTATGATCGCAAAGCCACCTAGATTATACAGCAATGATATCTTCATATATTCAGGATTAGTATCATGATTATAAGCTCCTCCAGAGTTTCCCTCTCTATCAGTGAGTTTATATGTCTCCTGAGTTCCTGTTGGGTTAGCCATTAGAGAATCATAGCACAGGACTGATGGGTTTTAGAAGAAGAAGGTCAAAGTTGGTAGTCCCCTACTTACCACTTTGCAATCCTGCCTAGTGATTGCTATAGCTCTGCACAAAAGGTCATTGCTTCTCCCAGTGTGGCTAATTCTACCAAATGTTTTTTTTTCTTTGGGGCTCTAATCTTCTTCTTCCCTTCTATCTTTTCACAAATGCAATGATACTAACTTCAAGTTCAAGCACTATTATGATTCTGTTATAAACCATCCAAACTTTTGAAATTATTTTTTGCAAATAAACTCTTTGAAAGTTTCCAATTTGTGTGTGCCATTTCTTTCCCACTGGACTCTGTCTCAATGAGATAAAGATATTCATTTCCAGATTTTGACCAAATGCAAACAGTGGGAAAGGCAAAATTTCTCATATAGAAAATATACCTGAATATGTACATAAGCAGCTGCAAATTGTGTCATTTTATGTAAATAGTAACTTTACCAGGAAGAAGGGGAGATGCGGAGAAGGAACATGATGTCAACTATCATTATGGTGATCATCTAATTAGAATATTCTCTAGATCTTCCTGATTCTCAAGCTTTGTTTTCACTATAATTTAGAACCCACTGAGAAAATTGTAAGAGTCCCAGGCCTTGTCCATAAAAGTTTTGATTTAGCAGAGTAGGAACAGTTCATGAAACTGAATTTAAATATCACGCCAGGTGATCCTACTGCAGGTATTTTAGGGACCAGAATTTGAAATACATACATTGGCATAAATCAAAAGGTTTTTTTTCTTAAAAGAAAAAAAAAACAAATAAAAAAGTAAGAGATAAAATAACAATGTAAACCTCATAACTATTATAAATGGCAATATTTTTCTAAAGAGCTGGTTGAGCATTTTTGCTAAACAATTACTGCCTTTTTTATAGACTGATTGAAATAAAATATGGTTCCAGAATAGGTTTCTAAAGAAGGATTCAGTTTTATGGACAAAATACTTGTGATTTCATGTATGACAGACGTTTTTTCCTATAATTATGAGAAGGAAGTACTATAGATCAAGACACAATGGATTTAAAGATGCACCATAAATGTGTTTTCTGTGATTATGTCAAATAAGATTTGGGGAAAAAAGTAATTTGAAGATTAGTCTTAAAACCAATATTAAGTTATTTTACAATACCCCTAAATGTCTCACAATTGTAAATTTACAATATTTATAATGAAAAAAAATTATAAAAACATAATGTGATTATATTTTTAACAGAATTTATTTCTTTCTAATATAACAAAAGAAAGTAAAATGATTTTTGGTTTCTCAAAATTATTTCCATAATTTTCAAAATATTTAAGTAATAGTACATCTGATTAATATTTCTCAAAATCCAGTCTTCCCCTTATACCTTGGCAAAGTTTTCTCTGTCAGTACACCACCCATGCTAATATTTATGCGATAATTTTTCTATTAATGGTTTTTAAATCAATTCAATTTTCTTTCTTTTCGATTTTCTCCAAAGAATAATGTATTAAGTCATTGATCTCATATTCTCATTGTTTTAATAAGCCTTAAATATAAAATTATTTGTCAAATAAATGACTCTTTAATATGACATGAAATAATTTTGCATGGCATCAATGTTACATGTATTATAGTTTCCCAGATGTTAATATGTCAGCATACTGTTTTTAGATTGAGTTCTAACTATGGAGAATTACTTTTACAACATTTTAAAGTAAGAAATAGTAAAATAAAACCCTTGACTAAATATCATAGAGATGCATATCACAAATCTTCCTTCATATTGTGTTTTTTTTTTTAATTTAAGTTTTAGAAAATGTATTAGAGTTGTCTACCAAAGTCATGACTAATGAAAAGCAAATCACAGAATGAAATATATATATATCAATGCAGACCAGGACTGGAACTCCCTTCTTATTGTCCACTGAATATATCTCAGTATATGATTTGATATATTCTGTCACATCATATTTCTGTTCCATTTTACACATAATGTGACCATGGAAAAGATTGTTGAACATTTGTATTATTCCCTGATCAAATTCCCTAGTACATCTTGAAAATAAAGATTGTTCTTTATCTACATACTTCTATTTAATTAAAATCATAAAACTGCAGACCAAAGTGTTTCGGAGAAACAACTTTTAACAGTCTTCTTTCCAGAGAAATTATAAGCAGAACAAAAACTTTATTTGTGAAATATATCTAGATGTTACATGGAAAATATCCTTTCCATCTATAAAATAGAATTTTCTTTAAAGTTGAATAGCTCTATAAGACTTTACCCCAAATAGAATTTGTTATTCATAGATTGATTGCTTTAGTACCTGTCTTTATTATTGTTATTATTAATAGGAGCTAAATTTTACTGAATGCTCATTGCGTGTGAGTATGCACTTATATTTTACATTTCACTAGAACTTAATGGTTACCTATGATGTCGGTATTATAAACACTATTTTCAATACCTCACAATTTGCATATGTTCAAAAGTATTTTAGTTATGAAGTTAGAATTTTCATTCATATCTGACAATATCTTTCAGCAAAATAAGTTAGAAGTACAGATTTTGAAGTATTTAAAAATTAAGTTGTATATTACATTAAAATGCTCTCTTTTCCCATGAAGAATTTAAAAGCATCTAAATAAAATGTTTACATAATGTTTCTAATGTAGACATAATCAGAACCATTTATCTTAAAAAAGGCTTCAATTATCCACCAGCTTAAAACTGAATAGATTTTTAGTTTCTTATCTGTCTATAGTAATCCTCTTCCTTCCTCAAATAATTAATTACATGCTCATCTTCAGCAGGAGGGCAAAAAACCTAGCAAAAATGTTTTTACAGATAATAACAGGAGTTTTCTCCTTATCAAATCAAATCAAATTTATCTTCAATAAACTTGGTTTCCTGAGTGTGACACTGATCACCGAGATGTTGAGAGTATATAACATTTTGTCCATGCTCAGAATATAAATTTTCATTATAAACTTTAGGAAATGCATTTATGCCTCAAAAATAATAATTGCATGTAAGAGGTATTTCAGGTAAAATTTCTAAAGGTACATAAAATATAGGAGTAAAGGACATCTAATGATTTGAAATATCGCAAATTAAGCTGAAATGAGTCAAATCCTTGGAGTACCAGTTGCCAAATACTGAATAATTCCTACCAGCACTTAGAAATTCTAATTTAAGAATATCTACAGACTGTGCTACATTTCTTGCCAGCAGGAGGATTCAGCCAGAAGACTAGGCCATATTGTGAACAGTACATCCTCATTAAGGCCAGACACTAGATGGAAATTTCTCTTCAATTTTACACCTAATTACTGAAAATTTTTAGAGAATTTTTTTTTTACATATTTGGGCAAACATACTAGATCTGCTAACTAACATATATTTTATAGCCAAAATATATTTGAAAATTCAGTATTATTTTAGTCTCCATTTATACTTTCATATGAAATATAAAATTAAAATATGGTGAATTCTGTTATTAAGATATTAAGTACAATAAAAATCAGTTTTAGGGAGTCATTATAGCTCAGTGATAGAGCACTTGCCTGGCATAACTTCCTTTGTTTGCTTCTCAAAACTGAAAAACAAACAAACTAACTTAAAAAAAAAAGCAGTATACTTATTTAATAAAAATTTAAAATAATACTAAGTCAGTGTTAAACTTTTTACCTGTATTTATGATCATGCAATACATGTAATAGTCTTGACACTTAGAAACTACTAGTGAGCTCAGAACCAAATGTGCTTCCCAATTTCTGTACAATATGTTTTGCTTCACATGTAAAACAATCTAGTAGACAAATCTCACTTCTCCACAAAAATATCCTCTGACCTTATATTTCTACCTTTTAGTACACCCATTCTTGAATTACATGAATATCAGATGATTCATATTATTTGCAGAGAGAATCAATATTAGAGGTATAAAATAAATTGTTGAAGACTACATATATAGGGTTTCATATATTTATTTTTGTTTTGTTCATTCCATGTCCAGGTATTTGTGGCTAAAGAGATTTTTATCAAGTGACTGGGCAGTTTTTATCTTAATTTCAACTATTTTTGTCCTACTCTAACAGAAACTAATTTTTTTAAAGAACATGATAGAGTCACAATATTTTAAGTTTATATGACCATATCCAAAAAACAGAGACAATGCCTGCTAGGTTTTAAATAATGAATATTAAAACTATTTTAGGTACTAATTCTCCTTTACCTGAAAATAGAATATCTTTATGACTAAAATCAAAATGTCGACTGAGAACATTATATTGAAATGCTGAGAAAACACAATAGATTGTGTACCTTCTCCTCAGAAGGCAAGGACAGAATTCTTTTGATTTATTACCATGGAAACTGACACCAGAGAAGTCCCCTCGTGGTAAGGTGAGACTTAGAAGTAGTTTTAAGTCACAGAGAGATATTGTCAGAAGGGTGGATGTATCAATATATTTAGGGTAGCCTAAGGGATGAGGGATGAAGTATAATGAAATTAACTCATACAATCAGTTCAGGAATCAAAAGTCAATGGAATAAAATAATGATGTCAAGATGTGGGTACTTTTTATAATGGACTAAAAGCATACTTTCAGTGAGGCTTGACTGTTGTAGATTCCCCTTAGAATAGAATAAAATGTGCACTACTCTAAGATCACAAGGCTTCATGCAACCTGGCACTATAACTCCCAAATGTTTTCTACCATTGCCTTCACAGCTCACCACATTCCATTCTTGTAGGTTCCAGCCCTGCTTCCTGGCCAATGGATTGTCAATGTACACTGCCTAGAAACTTATGGCCCAGATCTTCATACTGTTAATGTTTACTTGTTACTCAGATTTTTACTTAAACTCCATGTCCCTTTAAAGTGGCTTCCTGGTTATCACACACAAATCGTAGAACTGCCCAGATTCAAGGACACAACATTATAGATTATATCAGTGAATCCTACAATGCTCAAAGGTGATCTTTAAAAAAATTCTCACTTTTTATAATCTGTTTCTCCTATAAAGTGTAGATAAACAGGAAAGTTGCCTAATATTTCAGCATCTTAAAAACATCTGACATTAAGTAGGCAAAAATATTCATTCCCTATGTATATTCATATTAGTCAATTTTTATCAAATGTTTCTGGAGAAACAAACCATACCTAGATCTCACTGGATTACACATAAGAGTTATTTCTTCTTTGTGTTTTATGTTTTTCTGTGTCAGTTACAAAGCCCTATTCTAGGACTCAAGATGAAAGGACTAGTCCAGATGGGTCACATTATTATTGAGACTGAGTAAACAAGAATGGAAAGAGGAAGAAATAACACAAAGTATGTCATGTATACTTGCATTTTGTTGTCAAGGTTGACTTCAATAAGAAAGTATAACAATGGTCAGAAATGTATAATCCTGGTAGCACCCTAGTACAGGCTGCTTCCTGTGACATGTAATACACACTAGAGTATGCTGTACCTGCCTCTCTGTACCTACAAGAAAGACTAGATAACTATAAAGAATAATGCAATCTATCATAACATTAAAATTGATAGAGAACAAGTACCATAAAAAGCCATAGAGCACATTATTTAAATGTGCAACTACACTCATCCCCCACTCTCATAAGTACAATTAACATGCTCAGCTAAATAACATTGAAAACTTCTTCTAAATATATGTATTTCATTAATTTAGGATATTGATTTTGAGATAACACTGTTATTTTTCTGTAACCCTAAGGAAGGAAAAAAAAACAATATGTACACAGAATATTAAGAAGCATTTAGCAAATAGGTTAAAATGAGACTAGTGCATGGATATTAAAATCCATAAAAGATGACAGTAAACTTTTAGATATTAATTATTCAAACTGAAGATACTTCTCTGCAAACTGTGTGTCTTTCTTTGACCTAATAAAAATTAACTAAGCAAACTAATAGGAGCATATTTAATCTACTTACTTTCACATTTTCATAGTCACTTGATTTTGATTCATAAATGATTGTTCCTATTTCTAAAAAACTATCTACTTTTCACTTGGGCTGACCAACATATCCTTTCATTTGAGAAAAACCCTGGGAGCTAGATAGTAACTACTGTTATTATTATTAATCGGGATTGTCAGCAACAAGCAATGCTTCTTTGGAAATGAGCACCGACCTGCCTGTTTCTCAGTTTTACATCCTGTAGAGTAACAGAACTGAAATAGTTCTGAACTTTGCAAGTAAGCTCAATGGAGTCTTTAGATTTGCTTGATGCTCTTCAATAAAGGGATGTGAACATGAAGCAAGTGGGGACAAAAATTTTCCTTTATCTGGCCTATGGATTTTCTATACATGCTGCCTAGAAATTTATGGCCCAAATCTTCATATTGTTAATTTTTGGTTGTTATTTAGATTTTCACTCAAACTCTATGTCTTTTAACGTGTCTTCCTGATCATCATGTTCATGTCCTGGAGCTACCCAGTTCCAGGGATACACTATTCTGTATTTTCAGTGATGCCTATATTCTAAAATAACATTTTTTTAATTTCAATTTTTTACTTGTTTATACTTTGTTTTTCTTATAAAATATAAGCTTCATGCCTATGTAATAATATCCACTATTCAAGAACTGAATTCACAAATTAATAGTGCTGCCTTATAAACTTTGTTCTCAGACAATGTTAACCTTGTCAGTATACTTTATTGATAACAGAGTGCTTAATGATTTCCACACAGTCTCCAGGAGACCTGCAAGAACTCTCTGCCAATGGCAGGGGTCACATGACAATATTTGTCCTATGTGACCAGAGACTATAGGAAGCTTGGGCTTATCCTCCATTTTCACTCCCTGATTCCATGGTGTTTCTCACACAGTATAATATGTCTGACCCAAAAAAGAAAGCTATTTTGGGTGCTCTGTGCAGAGGAAGAATGATAGGAGATTGCATTTAGCTTCTTTGAATTCCTGCTGCGAGGCAGGATTTGAACGTGATTATGACTCTTCCTTTAACATGGTTGATATATGGTACAATTTGCAATAGTCAAATGCAAAAATAATTAAATGCATGTAAATAATACTATGTATAAACAAAGTGAAATATAAAGTTTCAGATGTTTAATAGGAGATATTTTTTGTCCTGATTGTCCTGGAAAGAATTGCTTAGTAACTGGCATTTTCAGCTTGGGAATTTGAAAAATTTGCATTTTCTTTATTTCAATTTTTGAAATAAAATATAATATAGGTAATATAGGTGAATAGTATGCTTGTAGTAAAGTGCAAGGAAAGTCTGGGCATGAAAGAAATGGGTACTATTTTTTGTTTTGTTTTGTTTTGTTGTTTTGTTTACTTTTTTTTCTGCCAAAGACCTTTTCCTTTTCATTTCTGACTTCAGTTCATATGCTATTGTAATATTTACCTGCCCTCTTTCAAAAGATCAACAGGTAATTAAATGTCTACTATTATATACTTACCTGGCAGGGGACAGATCAAGATCACAAAGGTGGTTTTCACATGTGAGGCACTCTGGATATGCTGACCCCTACGATTTCCCCAAATGTGGGAAACTCAACTGCATAAGTTGTGGTTGTGGGAGACTGCATTGACATTTTTTAATGTCTACTTTTAGGAAGTTTATATTATTAGACTGAGGAGGCACAAAATCATAGAATAAATAATTACATATGGTATTTTAAGAAGAAATTAAATTGTGTAGTATATTCAAGAGTGCCCAAATGAGGCTTGTGTCTTTTAGCCAAGAAAGATAAGAAGGCTTTTCTGAGGATACAGAATTTGTTTTGAGAAAAAGTAAAGGCAAAACATATACTGAAAGAATGCCAATGCAATATTGATGAACTAGAAGAAAAATTGTGTAAAAGCACATTGAGGAAGTAGGTGGAGTCCTGAGTTAGGGAAAAAGAGTGAGAACTTATTTTAAGTAATATGATACATTTTGGAAAGACCACAGGTAATAATAATAGTCTAAATTAGATGTTAATGTCCCTCCTAGGGATGTGAAGTGTAGGTGAGCAAGAATGGAAATGAGAGAACCTGCTAGAAACTTTGCTGCTATCAATGATGCAAACAATGAAGAGTTACTTAATTATGAGGAATGATCGGAACAGGTCATCTTTGAAAAGCATTTTCATTAAAAAATTCATCAAAATAATACAATATTGCATTTTGTTCTCTATATTGCAAAAGCTGGTTATACTTACTGGTAGAGGAGGTGGGGAAAGAGACACACAGTCAATGCTAGCAAATGACCTTATTTTATAAATTTTATTATAAGAACATGGGTATTAATTATTTCAATGAAAGAATAGAATTTAACTTAGCTTTGATATTAAGAATAATTTTCATTTTACCATATAGTATTTCTATAGCTATATCATCATTTTATTGATTAGAAATACAATATTTTCTTGGTTTATCTTGATATCTATGGAGAAATGACATTTTTAAATGACAATTTTATATTTTTTATTTTGTCTTTTATTATAAAATATTGTTGCATACAAATAATAATAAATGTTCTAATAAAGTGATCTTTTGTTTAAAAGCACATAAGATATAATGTTCTTATATTTGATAGAATTAAATAGATTAATATCAAAATTTGGGTAGCAGTAGTCACAGTACTACTACAGAGATTGGCAGGGGATCATTTTGAAGTGAGCATAGTAAGTAACCTGTAAATAAATCTGTTGTTCTTAGACTGATGTCTAATGAAAACATTAAGTTCTGTGAAAAATGTGAAAAGGAATGATTCCATATTTTAAAGAAATCTAAGACATTTTCTGCAATGGGTAAAATACTACAGGATTTGTGTGATTAGCATTTTTCTGACTGTCCAAAAACAGAACACAAACCAAACTAAAATGAAGATAAGCCTATTAATTTTCAAACACATAAAATTGTGTTTTATGATATTCCAAACACTTCTAAATCTTTAGCACTAAGACATGAACACATGCTTTGAAACAGCAAATCGTGTGTTTTCATCAATCACAATTATAAACTTTATGAAAAATTACACCATCTAACTAGAATTTTATTACTGTTTGGAAATGAAATGCCACAGTTTCTGCTAAAACAGTGTTCAGGAGGCTGGATTAAAACTGGTAATTCTTGGAAATGTGTAATAAAAAAATGTCCATCCAAACTTGAAAATCCATAACATATTTTGCTGCCTTTTTACATGAGCTTTTCTTCTCTGCTCAGTCAGAATGTAAAGAGAGCTTGCCACTTTGCAAAGAACCATTATCCGATTTCTGCAGCAAGCACAGTTAGGATGGTGATTCTTTATAGGTCAAATAACGCTTCCAAGCAGTGGATATTTATAGCGTTCTACTTTCCTGGGGAAATGCTGACATTGCAATACTATGTTTAACTTGAGAGCTCAGATAACAGATTGGGATGATAACATTAGTTCCAGCTTTTACATCTCACCTTTCTTCTTTCTAGTTCATTTTTGTGAAATATTCTATCTACCTACTTGCACAAATGCCATGTCTATCAATTCAAGGAAATTATTGTCCCCTGTTTCTTTTCTCAACCTGGAACATGCATCTCAACTTGAGAGAAACAAAATGAAAATAAATTGTGTGGGAATATTTTTCTAAGCAAGCTGATAAAAATGCATACTATTCCTGTTTGAGAGAATCTTTCTCAAGAATCTCTGAAAAAAATAATGCATGCAAGCATATGCTCACGTGAGTTCACACATACCAAACATTGACCATAATATACAGACTGTGTAGCACAAATATTTCAGCAATGCATGGAGTTCACTTGTGCCTAAAAGAATTCTGTTACTGAGTTGAATAGAAATAGCTTGGCTAAATATATTTGAGAATATGTGTAGACTAGGCATTTGTAGTTTCTTTAGTTTTTTTTTTTTTCCTGAAGTAATATGCTATACTGCCATATTATGATTAACTGAAACAAAACAAATAATAATGACCCTTCTGTAATTCTCTGGATTTTAGCATCCTTTTGGGAGTCTCACTCTCCTGAGATATACCATAAAACTGAAGCCAAATTCTGTCTGTAATTTTATACTGGGAAAAAAAATCTAAACATTTCTGAGGTCAAATAAATTCAATCTCTTTATGCAAAATTTCATAAGACAATACAAATATAAAAATAAGATAGTTTTTGAAGATAAAGTGAATGCTAAAAGAATGGATAAATTTATAGTGATGGGTTCAGCAACAATCTTAAATCAATCTGAGTTGCATTACAAAAATTTACTAAATAATTTATTATGAAAGTGTGTAAGAGCAAATCATTAGAATAGACATAATCACATGTCACTATTCAAAATTCTTTCCTACATATTTTGTAGGTTTAACAACAGTTTTTTTATGACATGGAAAAGAAAATTGTTTGACAGTTGGTGAATCTCTCTTTCATTCAATAGGTTTCATACTTATTATATTAGTATCAATTTGTATGAATACATGACTCAAGGGTCAACTCCTCATAAGAATCATATAGAAGTTTATATTTTAAATTTCTAAAGAGCTGTGTTACATCTTAGTCAAGTGCATAACAAGCAATTCAAATACATACAATTATGTTACAATTATTAAAATTACATAAATAACCCTAAAAGCTATGTTTCTACACTCCAGTAATGCTGGCTTGCATCATGAAAAATACATCAACAATATCTTGTAGAACTGAGTAAGGACTGTATATTAAGTTTTTAGGGTGATATTTATTCAGTAGTTCAATATTAAACTAATGTTCCAACACTTAATATTTAAGTATAGACTTGTAACTAATAAAATAGTTTTTATTTCTAAAATTAACTAATGTTTTGTTGAGGAAATATTGTGAGATGTAACATTATTTTCAGTTCATAAGGATCTATGCTAAAACCAATCACAACATGTCTTAAAGCAGTAATCACACTTGATAGGAAAGAGATAAAATAAATAAAAAATTTGGATTCTTTCATAAATTAATTCTATTTCATGATTTTATTAAAATTTTCTAAGTCTTTATAAAATTCAAGCTTAAAGTTCAATAAAATATGCTTATGCAAACAGAAGAATAGCTAACTTTCAAAAGGAAACATTGCACGTCATTGCACAATATGCAGACTATCTGGAATATTCATTCACTGATGGATGGAATCCAAAATTGTACTATATTTCTAGGAAACAATTTGGCTATTTCTTATAAAATTTAATTTATACTTACCATATGATCCACTAGTTCAATTAAATTCAAATAAAAACATATTCACACAATAATTTCTGTGCCAATATTCATAGAAACATTCATTGTAAGAACCCCAGTATTTGGGGGGGGGGCTTAGTCAAGATGGCAGAATACAGGAGGTGGCTTACCCAGCTGCTTCATAGCCTGAAACCAAGAAAACCATAGCCACATTCTCAGTAAGGTGGGTGAATTTTAAAAAAGGGTGACTTTACTGGGAATTAATACAGGACATTCAAAGCAGATTGGAACTCGGGAAGATGGATATAATAAAATAAGGGAGAAATTTCCCATGCCACCACCACTTCCCCACTGTTGTCAGTCAGAGCACTGCATCCCTCAAACAAAGTGGAGGGATAAAGGAATTAAAGGAACCCACATTTTTAGGAGGCCTGTGGTATGTCTGGGTACAGAGAGATAAGATATGAAAGACAATGCCCAAATAACCTGAAAGGTTTGATGCACAATATCTTCTTGTGGGAAGGAGGCCACATCTCTCCCAGCTGCCTGGGGAGGACAGAGGAAAGAGCCATTTTGCAGCTGTGCCACAGGGACTAACAACTGTGGTATTCAATTCCTGGCAATCCCCAGCTGGCCCAAAATATAGGCCCGGAAACCCACACTGCACAACATAGAAGGTGCCCAAGTTACCAGGAGAAAATCAGAGTCAGAGAGAGGTTTACACAGGGGAATTGGCATAGAAACCCATCCAGTTCCTCCTTCCCCCTTGAGTCCTGTGGCTCACAGGACAGGCTGGAAGAGACAAGCCAGGCCAGGAATTTGAATGGGTGTGTGTGTGA